>NC_084782.1:5464240-5778505 GCF_028858725.1 Colius striatus
TGCCCCACGGCCCCCACGGCCGCTCACCAGACCCGGGGTGCTTCTGCATCTGAGTCAGAGGTTAATTGCATGTTGTGGGCAAGCAGACCAGTATCTCCCAGTTCCCATCTCTCCATCCCCAGCAGCCTGGGAACACCGGTTTGGTGTGGTGGTCAGGCTGGGACAGGCAGCAGCAGCAGGGAGCTGGGCCTGGGCACCCCCCAAGGGCTGGGGCAGGGGTCCCTGAGGGTGGGTTTGGGTGGGCAGGAGCTTGGGGAGCACGACTGAGGGCTGTGGGTCTCCTCGCTCTGCTGCACCAGCACCAAAGCCGCCTGTTGCCGTCACCGTGCTGGAGCAGGGCCACCTGGCTCTGAGCTGCATCCTCTGCCTCTCCTCCCTGGGCTCATCTGTGCTGGGAGCTGCTGGGGAAGGTCCTTGAGCACCGGAGACACCAAAGGCTCTTATCTTCCCCTTATCGGGATGGCCCCGCCGGGCCCTGCTGACTCAGGGGGGAGGAACGTGGCGGCTCTGCCCGTGGCCTCAGCGGGGCTGGGGCTGGTGCGGGGCTCCCTGCGTCCCCTGGCACCCACATCCCCACCAGTGAGTGCTGAGGCAGGTTGTGGGGAGCAGACACCCTGGGGGAGGCAGGTTTGGGGTAAGAGCTGCCCTGTGGCATAGGTGCCAGCCCTAGCTGGGGGCTGGGAGTGCAGCCCCTCGGCAGCTGTGGGTGAGCAGCATTGGGTGTCTTGTGTCACGCTGGGCTGGCCCCAAAACCAGCCTGGGGAGCAGGTAAGGGCAGGGTCTGTCCCCCCTGGGGGTCACACTGAGATTGACACAGGCACTTTCTTCAGCATCCCACTGCCAGCTGCGGGGGCTGAGCCCTTCCCCGTGCCCCTTCCTGCTCCTGGAGCAGGGGAGGAGGTGATCTGTGGGTGTCCTGGGCAGGCAGCTGCACAGACATGCCAGGCCGTGCCTGCTTGGCAGGCACCTCATCACCGAGAGGCAGGAATGGGGCTGGTTACCCCCCACACCCTGTTTTGGTGGCAGCTTCAGCCTCATCCTCTGCCATCTCCTGCCCCGAGCCCACGTGGCCGTGTCCGTCTCAGTCCCTGATGGAGCTTCGGCAGCTCCTCGGCGCTTCCCGGCCGAGCCCCGCGGGCAGGAGCAGGGCTGGGCTGTGCTGGATCCCTGCACGGAACGAAACCTGCAGGGTCTTGTCCCTAACCCGTCTCCTGGCTGTGCTCCTGCGTGGAGCCAAGGACCTGCTGTGACAGGCAGAGCTGCCATTTACAGAGCAGCCTGGGTACCCTGGGACCGCGCCGGCACGCGCCGTGGGGCTGCCAGCGCCCGGCACCGCGGCACTGAGCCGTGCTGGCCTGCGGGGGCACGGGGCTGGGGTAGAGCTGTGTGTGGACTTTGGCAGGGCTCTGGGGAGGTGCTGGGGGCCTGTTCCCACCCGGCCGTGCCCAGGCTGTGCCCGCTGCCCGCGCCCCCGGCTGCCTCCTGGCCCGGGAAGGGCTGTTATTTACCTTCAAACCTGTTGGGTGGCTTCTGCAGGGAGGGGACGAGCGTGGGGTGGGGACGTGGCAGGACAGAGGCTCTCCCTGGGGTGGAACAGGGGCTGGGGCTGAGGCACTACTGGGATTCGGGGTGGTCTTGGTTCCTCCAAGACCCTCAGGATGGGTCTGTGAGAGCAGAGGGAGCAGGAGCCGTGGCTGGCCCAGCCCGGGCTGGCAGCGCTGGCAGCAGCGAGGGGAGGGCTGTTGTGCAGCCCCAGGCGTGCCCCTGCCGTGGCAGCAGCTCTGCCCCGAGCGGGCACCGCGGGCTGAGGGAGGGGAGGCAGCGCCAGCACAGAGCTGTGGACTTTGGCAGAGCTCTGGGGAGGGAGGAGGTGCTGCTGGCCCTGTGCTGGCTCCTTGGCCGTGGTCAGGCTGATGCAGGGCTGGTTGTAGAGGAAGAAAAACCATCCAAGTTTGTTTTCCCGTTTGAAATGGATTTTGTTTCTGCCTCTGCGTGGGAGGGTGTTTGAGCCTCGAGCCAGCAGCACAGAGAGGGTCGTGTTTATTTGTGGTGTGAGGATGTTTTCCTGGCTGAGGACGCAGCCCCAGGGAGGCTGAGGGCGGCTGCAGCCTGGGCTGGCAGCAGGGGGCTGTGTGGCCACAGCCATCGTAAATATTGTGCTGCTGTGACCCTGCCTGGAGAGAGCAGAGCCCTGGAGAGAGCAGAGCCCTGCAGCACATCCCGGGGCGTGGAGTCTGTGCAGAGACGGCGAGGGCTCGGGGAATGAGGGTGGCCAGGCTGGTTGCCTCCAGTGAGGCTGTGCTCCCCCTGGCTTCCCTCACCAGCTGGAGGTTGGGGAGCGTGGCACAGGCAGGTGCCACATCCCAGCCAAAGCCACGGAGCTGCCTGAGTGGAGGTGACAAGCTCAGGGGACAGATGGACACGCTGGGGCTCGTAAAGAGGCTGATGAGAGGGTGTGAGGGCAGCCAGCAGCATCCCACGGGCTGGGGCACTGCCTGGCCCTGCTGCATGGGAGAGGCTGATCCAGCACAGGGGCTGGGTGCTGGGGCAGGGCACAGGGGCTCTGGCAGCCTTGTCAGGGTCCACGTGCTGGCTGCTCCGTGGGGCTCTCAGGGACGGGGTTGCTGGGTTTTAGCCAGGCTGCTGGTGTCTGCAGGCGCTGCTGTTGTGCCCGTCTCTGGCACGGGGAGCCCGGGTCCCCAGGCCCTGCTGCACGCCTGGGCAGCGCTGGCTGATGCCTGGGAGCAGTGTGGAGGGAAGGAGCTGTGGAAGGGTTGGGAGAGCATCACCCCCACAGGGCAGGGGGTCTTCTCGCCACCTTCTCGCTGCTCTCTGCACCGCCCTGGCTGCTGGAAGGGAGGCAAGGTCTCCATCCCACTGAGCAGGACACACACAGGCAGCTTCTCCTCCCCTTCCTCCCTGGGGACCTTGCAGCCCCTTCCAGCCCTCCTGCCAGCTCCCCCCTCCTCCCCATTTTTCTGGGGTGAGTCAGTGGTGCTGGAAGGGGCGGGCAGGGAGCTGCTGCCTGTTCTGCCGCAGGACCCGCTGTGCTGGGGGAAGGCAAGTCGAGGCAGTGCTGTGCAGGCAGAGATGGATGTTTGCAGCTGCATCTGGCCAAGCCCGCTGCTTGCAGGAGGCACAGGCCTGGCGAGGAGGGGGGCAGCAGCCAGGATCTGCTCCTCTGTTTCTCCCCCATCGTGGCTAAGCCACGAGCTGGGCTGGCAGCAGATGCCGCTTGGAGCATCACTGGTCCAGGGCCGTACAGCCCCGGCCGGGCTCCTTTGGGCTCTCAGCTCTGCTCTCTCCCTCTGCAGCCCTTTCCCTTCCCACCGTGGTGCCCTCCAGCTGCTCTGCTGGCACTGAGCTGAGGGCACAGTCCCTGGCGTTCCCTCCCCATCGTTTTGCCCCGCTGTGGAGGTGTTTCGTTCCCTCTGGGCCATCCTGGCACCGGCTGCAGCTGCCACCAACCCCGAGTCGGGCAGAACCATCCTCGAGAGAGCCCAGCTCCGAGGGGCCTCTGGCTCCTGGCACAGGAGCGTCCCCTGGCCACGTGTGGACGAGGCACGTGTGGGATGAGCCACGTGTGTCGGAGCAGGGGCCGGGGCCACCCGGGCACGTCCCAAGGAGCGGCACAGCCGCTGGGTCCGGCCGTGCTGCTACCGGCACCCGCTGCTTCCTCAGCCCCTGAGCGCCCGCTGCAGGATCAGGCCCCTCTCCTTCCCTCCTGCCTTCCCCCGTCCGCCCTGCGCTCCGCAGCGGGTTTCGCCGTGTGTTGACACAGCCGGGGCGAGGCCGTGGCTGTGAAGGTTGCAGGGAGTGGGAGGGGGAGCAGAGGCCGCTCTGCACCCTGCCACGCTCCCGGCCCTGGCACGAGGCTGCTCCGTGGCCTGGCAGCGCTCCTGCCCCGGCTGGGTGGTGCCCACGGTGTCCTGCCTGGATTAGCCTTTGGGTGATTGCAGCTCCTCCTGCCCCCAGCCTCAGAGGTGGCACAAAGGAGAGGGACACGTGTCTGTGTCAGCAAGGGACGCTCTGGAGGCTCTTTGGGACCTCCCAGGCTGTGCATGAGGAGGAGGAGGAGGATGGTCAGGCTGTCTGCTGCCACCTGGGAACGTCCTTACAGCCCTGGGCAGCACCTTCCACTGTGCTGCCATCAGCAGGCATCAAAGCTCGACTCTGCCCGGGCCCTGGACTGGCAGCACAGGGGGGATTGTCCCCCCTTAGCCAGGAGGGTTGCCAGTGCTGTGCAGGGGGTCCCAGGTGCTGGACCCTGTGAGCCAGCAGCGGCGTTGCTCTCAGCAATTTACCCGCTGTCGGCTGTGGCTCGTGATGGGCTGCCCAGGGAGGACAGGGACGTGGTCAGCTCAGCACGTGGCTGCTGCTTTGTGCCCTCTCAGCCCTTTCATTATGTCCCTTTTCCACTTGTGCTGTGAAGAGCTGGGCAGTGTCTGCAGCACCTTCTGGTGAGCGTGTGGGCAGCGGGGCCCATCCTGCCTGTGCTGGAGGCAGGTGCTGGGTTGTGTGTAGGGCACTGCTTGTATCCAGTCACGGATGGTTTGGGTTGTTAAAGCCCCTGGAGCTGCTGCAGCCCCAGCCCTGGCCTCACCCTGCCCAGCCCAGCACTGACCCCTCAGCACCTCACCCCACGGCTTTGGGATCCCTCCAGGGCTGGGCACTGCCCCAGCTCCCTGGGCAGCCTGGCACAGGGGTGACACCCCTCTCAGGGAAACAGTTCTGCCTCAGCTCCAGCCTCAGCCTTGTAGTTGCTGTTATGGGCACGCAGGAGAGGCAGAAGGGGAATCCTCTCTGACCCTCTCAGGTCCCTTTAGCAAGGTCAAACTGTCCCTCGGGCCCTTCTCAGTGCCTGGGGTCCCACAAGCCCCTCGCTCCCTGCCGTGGGTGACGCTGCAGCCCAGCCCTGCCCTGCCACAATAAACCTGGGCACAGCCGTGGGGAGCTGGCAGGGCAGGGAAGGAGGGTTTGGCAAGTCATCTCCCAGCTGGCACAAGGACAGCCCTGCCCCCTGGGTAAATACCAGCAGCTCCTGCCTTTTGAGGCCAAACACCTGCAGATGGGAGGGATGGAGCTCCCTGGGGTGCTGGGCGCCGCTGCTCAGCTCCGGCACACAGCGCCTTGTGCCGTGGGGATGGGCGGCCAGCAGTGCCACGTCCTGTGCCAGGGCCTGGCTGCCTGGCATTTCTCCCCCTGCCCTCATGTGCCCCCAGTGCCAAGCAGCCGGAGCTACTGGTTAGACTGGTCTGAGACCTCGTTCCCCTCTGGTGCCGCCGGCTCTTGTGACCGTGATGTGGCTGCGCCGGGTGCCCCGTCCCTGGGGACAGATGCCCTTTGCCCTCCCTCTCCCCATGGCTGACGTCCCCCCGTTGTGGGCTGAGCCTCTGGGCTCTGGCGAGGCTGGGGGCGGCCAGGGGGTCCCGGCTGGCGCTGGGGATGGACGAGGAGGGGGGACGCGGTGCTGTGCCGGCTCCCCAGGGCTGGTGCTGGTCCCAGCTCCTCCCAGCCGTGGGAATCAGCAACTGGTTTGTAGCGATGCTGTGCCCAGCAAGGAGGGTCCTGGAGAGCTGTAAGAAAGGAAGAGTAGGGGCGATCCTGGCGCTGAGCGCAGCAGAATGGATCCCTGTGGGCCGTGCCGTGCGTGGGAGGAGGCGGGAGGGCTGGGGGCGAGTGGGGAGGCCAGAGGAGGGGCCGGGCGGGGGGCGCAGCTGAGGCGAGTCCTGCAGCCCCCCCGGGCCGCGCTTCTCCCCGCACTGGCGGCTGCGCCGGAGCCTCCGCCGGGCTCAGCACCCTCCTGGCGCGGATGAGGAGCCGGGGGCCGGCACGGCGCTGGGCGAGGGCCGCCCCGGCACAATAGGCAGCACGGGGGGAGCAGCCCCTCTCCCCAGCCACCATGGTGGTTTTCATGGGCAGGAACCTCTCCTCGCTTCTGGCTTTCTTCAAGAAGAAGGGTGAGTGAGCGAGCTGGGGAGGGGGAGGGAAGGAGCAGCGCCTTGTCCTTACACAACCTCTGCCCTCTCGCCCACCCGCAGCGGGCAGGGGGCTGCCACGGCCGGGGGAAGGGCAGGGGGCTGCCATCAGCGGGGGGAGGGCAGGGAAGGTCACCCCAGCCCCGGCTGGGAAGTTAATGGAGTAAATCCCTGCGCTTCTCCTGCGGGAAGGTGGCTGCGAGGGAGCTGGGCAGGGAGTGTCCGAGGGGCTGTGGAATCGGGGGAGAACAGGGCTGAGGGGCAGGGCAGCATGAGGTGGGGGGAGCTGTGGGTGTCTGGCGTGCCCTGCCAGGCCCCCGCGGCAGCACGGGGCTCTCCCGCGCCACGTCCCGGCCCCGGTGCCCGTTGGTGCCGGCAGAGGCCGGCGAGGCGCGGCGGCTCCATTGTTCAGGGCCTCGTCCTTTGTGCGGCGCAGCCGGAGCGCGGCCGCCTCGCTGCCTGGCCGTGCTGGCTGCCAGGGCACGGGGCACAGCCGGGCTGCCTGGCCTCGGTGCTGCTGGGCAGCAGGTGCCCGTGTCCCCGGGGTTTCCTCTGCTCGTCCTTCCCCGCACTGAAACTGGGGTTTTCTTCCTGGGCAGGATGAGTTTGAGGGTTCAGAGCTGGCAGCGGCGTGTGGGCAGGAGCAGGCAGGGCTATGCCCACCCTGCCGTGGTGTCCTGGCTGGGTGATGCCAGGCACAGCCCCCGGCAAGGACCCGGAGCTGGTGGTGGGCACCCCGGGGTGCTGTGGTGGTGTGTGGGGAGGGGGCTGTGAGATGGTGTGGAGGGTCCCCTGCCAGCCACGGCATGGCATATGGGGTCTCAAGCGCTTGGGAGGCTCAGAGGGGATATTCAGGTCCTCTGGGGTCTCTGCACCAGCCCTTGCCTCAGTTTCCCTCCTCTGTGCAGTTCCCAGCCCGCCTAGACACAGGGTGAGTCCCCACTCCTGGGGTGCTTTGCAGCCTGGGGATGATGCAGCCCACTAAAGAGAAAGTCATTGTCTTTCTGTCCTTGTTTAATCCCCCTGAGCTGCTCCTTCCCCACACAACTCGCTGCCTCGTTTGCTGCCACCGCAGGCCCTGGGGAGGGGGCAGTGAGGGGAGCAGAGCCCAGGCCCTCACGGTGCCCACAGCCCGGCTGCGGGTACGGACCGGGTGTGCAGGGATGAGCAGGATAACGTCCTCCCAGGCTGGAGGCATCACCCAGCTCTTCTCCAGGCTGTCTGGGGCCACATCCTGCGAGTGTGGGTGTGTCAGGACCCCCGTGTGTCCCCCCCAGCCCAGCTGACCCCTGTGTCTCCACAGGCGCTGCCAAGGAGGCCGAGAAGCGGCTGAGTGTGCAGTACACGGCGGGCGAGGAATGCCCCGACAATGTCTTCTTCCCCAGCACACGGCCCCCACACCTGGAGGAGCTGCACAACCAGGCCCAGGAGGGTCTCAAGTCCCTACAGTACCAGGGTAGGTGTCCCCAGTCCCTACAGCACCAGGGTAGGTGTCCCCAGCGCCGGGGGTGGCCCGAGGGCAGGGCCGTGCTGCGTGGGCGGCGCTGGGGCTGAGCGGAGTCCAGCCGTGCTGCCTGGGCTGGTGGGAGCACTGCTGGGCTCACAGCCCTGCTGCTGGCTGCTGGCTCCTCCAGGCTCCCCCAGAGGGATTCACCTCCTGCCTTCCCTCCACAGAGAAGCAGAAGCAGACCAAAAGTGCCTGGGACCACGGGGACACCAGCAGCCTCCAGGTGAGTCGTGCCGAGGAGCTGGCGCTGCTCTGCGGCGCTGGGATGAGCCCTCTGATGGCAAGGTGACCCCTCTGCCCACCCTGGCTGCTGTCTGGGCCCTGGGGGTAGATGTGGGACCGGCTGCAAGGCTGTGGCCGGTAGGTTTGTGGGGGGCAGGAAGGGGCCACATGTCCCTTGGTGTTATCCCCTTTGCCCCATGATGAGCTGCTGTCTCCATCCTCCTCCCCAGCCTCAGCACGTCCTGCCCTGCATGGTGGGCTCTGCCTGGGGACCCCTTTCTGTCCCCCCCACCTCCTGCCCCACTGGTGTGCCCTGGCAGCCCTGGCCGAGATGGGGTGACCGGGCAGTGCGACAGGGACCATGGGCCACGTCCAGCCCCATGGCTGGGCCCCTCCCCGGCTGCTGACGAGGAGAAACTCCCACTCTCTTGGCCAAGCTGTGCTTTGGCTCTTCCCTGGCTCTGACCCTGCTGCCAGCACCTCACCCGCCCATGTTTGCTCAAGCCGTGTCCTCCCACTGGCCCCCTTAACCCTTTGGGAGCTGGGGGCTGGGAGCCCCAGGGCAGGCAGAGCCCCAGGGGGAGCAGGGCTGGCTCAGGGCAGTGTCGTGGAGGGGTTGGGGGGTGGTTCAGGCTGATGTGTCTCACCCTGACCTCTGCCTGTGCCTGTGGGGATGGGGTAGCACCAAAAGCTCTGCCCGTCGTGCTGCTGGTTGTGAGGCTGGTGGTTCCCTCGGGTGCTCCTCTGCCAGGCCGGCCCCTGGCTGCCCTGCTCTGCGGGGGGCTGCGAGGCCACGCGGGGTCCTGGGGCTGCTCCGGGCCCCGCTCCTGGTGGGAGGACTCTGGATGCTGACGGGGCTGACTCAGCCTTTGGCCCTCGGAGAAGCTTTTGTCTCGGCAGCTCTGGGCTGAGTCAGTTTGCAGCGGAGAAGGGGCGTGTGGGGGCCTGGGGCAGCCGCCTCCCCAGCCTGGGGTCTGCCTGAGCCCCCTCTCTGCACACACAGTCCTGCACATCCTCGGAGGATGACAGCGGGTCCTTCCGGAGCCGGGCGGCCTCCTGTGCCACGGACAGCACCTCTGAGGACGCCCTGTCCATCCGCTCCGAGATGATCCAGCGCAAAGGTAGCGGGCTGGGGGGCAGCGGGGCTGGGGGGCGGCGGGGCTGGGGGTGCCAGGGGGGCTGGGCTGTGTGGTGGGAAAGCTGAGCTCCCTGAGCTGGGGTGGCCAAGAGCCAGCGCGGGGATTTGGGAGCCCGTGGAAAGAGTGAACGACTCTGAGTCAGAGTGTTGGGGCTGGGCTCGGGGGACAGACGGACGGACAGACGGCGTCTCCTCCCTGCTCAGGCTCTGCGGCTCTCGGGCAGCTGCCGGTGCCTGGCTGGGCTGTGCTGAGCTTGTCCCGGAGCATCTCTGGGAGGGAGGTGCAGGGGATGCCCTGGCCAAGGCCCTGCTCACATCAGCTGGCACAAACCTCTCGCAGGTTCCACCTTCCGACCCCACGACTCCTTCCCCAAGTCCTCCGAGAGGGCTGGTAAGAAGAGGAAGGAGAGGAGGACGACGGTGCTGGGCATCCCCCAGCACGTGCAGAAGGAGCTGGGTAAGCGTCAGGGGCAACGGGGAGGGCGTTTTTAGGCTCTGGTCTCGCTGCCCAGGGCCGTGTTTGCCTCCGCTTGGGCTCACACTGGGCTTGTCTCTCCGTGCTGCCAGGTCTCAGGAGCAGTCGTGAGGCGGATGGGCGCGGGCAGGGCGGTGGCCGGGCGCCGCAGTCGCTGCTGAACGGGGGGCAGGTCTCTGGCGACGCCGTGCGCATCCCGACCATCGACGGGAAGCTGCAGCCGCCGCCCGGCCCCGCCGGCGCCCGCGTCCGCCTCGGAGCCTTGGAGGAGGCAGACGCGGCCCTGCAGAAGCACATCGACCGGGTTTACTACGACGACACGTTGCTGGGGAGGAAGACGATGGCCAAGCTGTCGCCCGTGGCGAGGCCGAAGTCGCTGGCGGTGCCGGGCATGACCACCAACGCCAGCCCCCCGGAGCTGCTGAGCCCCGTCATGTCCATCTCGCCCCAGGGCACCTACATGTCCAAGATCATCCCCAACGCCATCCTGCCGCCCATGGTGGACGTGGTGGCGCTGACGCGCAGCAGCGTGCGGACGCTGAGCCGCTGCAGCCTGGTGTCGTCCAGCCCGGCCTCGGTGCGCTCCCTCGCCCGCTTCTCGGAGCGCAGCTGCCGCAGCCGGGAGCCGTCGTCCTCCAGCGACAACTGGAGCCACTCGCAGTCCACTGAGACCATCGTGTCCAACAGCTCCACCATCTCCTCCCAGGGCGGCTCCGAGCGCCGGCAGCCCGAGGCGGTGCCGCGCTCCGAGGCCGCCGCTCGCTGCGACTCCGACCAGATCAGCGTCTACAGCTCTGCCGGCTTCACCGGCTCCTGCGCCCAGCCCCGCCCCGCGCCCCCGACCCCCGGGCTGCCGGCCGTGGGGGGCGGCAGCGGCCGAGCGTCCCCCGCGTACAGCACGAGCAGCCAGGCGGAGGGCTCGGACACGGGCAGCCTGGCCAGCGAGCGCTCCTCCGCACGCAGCGTCTCCCTCAGGAAGATGAAGAAGCCCCCGGCCCCCCCTCGCAGGACCTACTCGCTGCACCAGAAGGCCGACGGGGACCCCAAGGTGCTGGGGCTGCCCCCCAAGCCCGACCGGCGGAGCCAGCGGGAGAGCGGCGTGCCCTGGTCGCCGCGCCCCGAGCCCTTCAGCCCCACGGCCGAGGATGAGGTGTTCTCCCCGTCGTCGCTGAGCGAGACCAGCAGCCTCCGCTCCGAGAGCCTGGCGGGCGCCAGCTCCCCCGAGGCCCTGCGGGGCAGCCCCGGGGTGACGCTGGTGCTGAGGGAGCCCCAGGCTCAGCCCAAGTGGAGCTGCACGGACGGGTCCGACCGCACCATGTCCCCCTCCAGCGGCTACTCCAGCCAGAGCGGGACGCCCACGCTGCCCACCAAGGGGCTGGGACCCCCATCCGTGTCCCCAGGCAGGGCTCAGCCCCAGAAGCCGGACCGGCTCTGCTCCCTGCAGTCGCCAGCGCTCTCCGTGTCCTCCTCCCTCACCTCCATCTCGTCCTCGGCCTCGGACCCGGCCCCCCCCGAGCCCCTGTCGTGCCGCTCGGACCGGTTCATCATCCCGCCGCACCCCAAGGTGCCGGCTCCCTTCTCCCCGCCGCCCACCAAGCCCCAGCAGCCCGCGGCCGCCGCCGCCCGCCTCCTCCCCTCGCCGGACCCGCCGGCACCCAGCACTGCCAGCCAGGAGCCGTCGGCCAAGCCCAGCGCCAAGTCTCCGCCGCCGTCGCCGCCGCCTGCCTACCACCCGCCTCCCCCGCCGGCCAAGAAGGCCGAGGGGACTCCCCAGGCCACCAGCGAGGCCCCGGCCGAGGCCGCGTGGCCCCCTCCACCCCCACCGTCGTCCGAGGACCACGACCTGGCCATGGCAGACTTTCCCCCTCCGGATGAAGCCTTTTTCAGCGACGCCGTGCCGGCTCCTAAAGCAGCACCGAGCCCGGGGGTCGTGTCGGCTGCCGCCTCCTCGCACAGCCAGCGGCCAGACCCACCGCCCGCGGCCCCGCAGCCCCCGGCCCCCGCCGAGCCCCCTCCCGCAGCCGCCGTGCCGCCGCCGCCGCCTCTGCCCCCGCCCTCAGCTCTGGCTCCGCCACCCCAAACCGGCCTTAAGAAGGCGGCCAACGGCCCCGTGGCAGACGCCAAGAAGGAGGCGGCGGCGCGGAGCAAGAGCGGCGCGGTGCCCAAGGAGGACGCCAGCCTGCCCATCGTCACGCCCTCGCTGCTGCAGATGGTGCGGCTGCGCTCCGTCAGCGTGGAGCCGCCTGCCGCGGCCGGGCCCGAGGAGCGCCCGGCGCCGCAAAAGCCCGTCCGCCGCTCCCTGTCCACGCGGCAGCCGCCGCCCGCCAAAGACGTGGTGCCTTCCAACCAGCTCCTCCAGGCCGTGCACCTCAAGGCGGCCGCCTTGGCCTGCGGCGAGGCCCTGGAGAAGCCGGCGGGCGGCAGAGCGGCTGCGGCCGGCCCCGAGGGGCCCCCCGGCGACGGGCAGCTCTCCCCCAGGCACAAGTCGCCGGCCTCCACCGCCAGCTTCATCTTCGCCAAGAGCTCCAAGAAGCTGGTGATCGAGACGGCCTCGTCCCCCGAGGCTCAGGCCGACCTGAAGAGGAACTTGGTGGCCGAGCTGATGAATTTCTCGGGGCAGCGCTCGGCAGCCTCAGCCGCCACCCAGCAGGGCCCCGGCGCGGCACAAGCGCCCCGCAAACCCGGCAAGATCCCTCCTCCGGTAGCCAAGAAGCCTTCGCTGGGCCCGGGGCCGGCTCCTTCCCCCCTGAGCCCAAAGGTGCTGGGGGCAGAGGCGCTGGGTTCCCCCGGGCCGCAGGGAAAGGCCACGGCGGCGCCAGCGGACCAGAGCAGGACTAAGAGCGAGGCGGCGGGAGCAGCCGGCAGCAGCACCATGGAGACAGCGCCTCAGAGCCTCCCTGCACCAGGTACAAGGGTCTGGAGCTGCCCCACCATGGGATGATGCTGCTGTGGGTGCTCAGGCACCTGAGCCATGGTGGGCTCCTGAGCTAGGCGCTCCCAGGGCTGGCACTGGGAGGGCTGGGCTGGCACTGGGAGGGCTGGGCTGGCACTGGGAGGGTTGGATTAGTATTGGGAGGGTTGGGCTGGCACTGGGAGGGTTGGGTTGACGCTGGGAGGGTTGGGCTGGCACTGGGAGGGTTGGGCTGGCACTGGGAGGGTTGGGTTGGTGCTGGGAGGGTTGGGTTGGCGCTGGGAGGGTTGGGGCAGGGCTGGGGGAAGCTGAGGCTCAGGGTGGCTGCTGGGGCTCAGGGTGACTGACTGGGCTCTTCCCTCCTGCCTTGCAGATGGACGGGGAGCCACAGCCTGAAGGAGGGAGCTGCAGGACTGGTGCCCCCACAGACAGGAATCCAAATCTCTCAGGGACCTGGGCAGGTCAACAGAGGAGTGTGGAACTGGCAACTAACTTAATACAGGAAGCAAACAGCCTTAGCCTCCACGGCCTTGATGATATTTATGCAAAAATGGTGTTGGTTTCTCTTTCCTGAGTCCTACAGCTTTACTTTGCTTCGTCGTTGTTGTTTCTTGAGCTGGAGCCGAGGCCGTGCCCAGCTGCCGCCTCCTCCCCCAGCAGCAGCCGCGCCAGGAGCTGCGGGGCCCAAGGAGCTGGGGCTGCTCTGCTCCCAGCCCAGCCCCTGAGCAACTGAAGCACTTTGGAGGAAGGAAGGGGAAGGCTTTGGCCACGGCAGCACCCAAGGGAACGCGGGACAGAGGCGCTGGCTGAGAGGGACCAAGGCCACGGCCCTCGAGGGAAAGGCAAGAGGCGGCTCGTGGCCAGCGCAGGCTCTGGGCACTCGCCCGCTGCCCGGCCCAGGCAGCCCCCAGCTGTGCTGGCTGCAGGGTGCAGGGGGAGCCTCAACTGGTGTCTGTGAACTCGGGACACATTTTGATGTCTTTGATTGTAAAAAAAAAAACCAACCAAACCAAAACCAAACCCAAAAACCCCAACTCTGACCCCAAGCCTCTGCCACCGAGCAGCTGCTCAGAGCTCTGTACCTGGCTGGTAAAAACGATGACTGAAGCTTGCTGCCTCCTGTGCTTCCTGGCTGGTGGCCATGGCATTGCCACACGCTGCAGCCGAGCTCTGGGGCTGGCACAGACCCCACAGAGCCCCCTCAGAGCAGGCACAGCCCCCCCAGAGCAGGCACAGCCCCCCCAGAGCAGGCACAGCTCCCCCAGAGCAGGAACGGCCTCCTGGCCCAGGAACAGCCCCCTCAGACAGACAGGACCCCGTGGCTACAGTCAGCTTGATGTTTTATTTGGGTTTACAAGACAGATGGTTTCCCAGTCAGTGGTTAAGGCCCCCGGCCCCCACAGCCCCCGATGGACCCACCAGTGCTGCCCAGGCTCCTGCCCCGAGAGCAGCAGCAGCCACAGCCCTGGGGCTGAGCAGGGGTTGGGTCCTGCCCCAGGGCTGCCTCAGCTCTGGTAGCAGCAAGAAGTGTTTGAGCAAAGCAGCTTTCCCTTCGTGCCCTGGCTGCAGCGGGAGAGGGGCCAGTGTGGGGCACAACTGGGAGGGAGCCAATGGCAGAGCCCGAGGCCACGGGCACAAGTCCCACAGGTCAGTTAGAAGTGGTGGCCTTGGCTGTGACCTGCAGCTGAGGGAAGCTGCTGGCTGAGTGGGCCCCGGGGGGTGGTGGAGGCAGCTCTCAGGTGGGAGGCTGCAAATTCAGCCCCAGAGTCCCCACGTCCCCCAGGGCTGAGCCCCTGGCCCAGGGCACTGGGAAGGAGATGGAGTGAGGAGCAGAGCCTGGCTGGGGTGGTGGAGGGGGCCAGGCAGGAGGGGTGAGCAGCAGCAGCACTGGTTAGCTGATGCTCCCTCCCTTCAGGCTTTTACAGGAGACTCTCCCCAGCTTGGTCAGGAAGTTTTTCTGCTTCCACTGGGCCACACAGTCCTCAGAGATACAGAAGTCGGCCTGGGGAGCAGAGCAGGGGGGGGCAGAGTCAGGCCTGGGCTGCCAGCAGGGGCCAGGGAGAGCTGTGGCTCCTCCACAGTGGCACTGAGCAGCAAATAGCTAGTGTGGGGTCACCCAGAGGAGAGGACGGTGGCATGTGATGCTTTAGCAGGGTGGTTGGACTAGATGACCTCTAAACACCTCAGATGCTCTTCAAAGCCCTCAGCCCAGCCCCCTGGCACAGTCCCTCCTCACCTGCAGCTTCTCAAAGACTTTCTTCTTGGGCTTGAGCTCCTCGTCGGGCTGGCCGCTCTCGTAGCCCTCCACGTAGACACGCTCCCCGGCGCAGCTCCCGGCGGGGGGGTCCAGGGGCTCCACCTGCCGTGGCTCCCCAGGGCTGTGGGGTCACAGAGTCACCCCCAGGCCACAGCCACTGCTCCTGGCACCCCGGGCTGCTCCCTGGGACGGGAATGGCCCCGCTGCCCCCATCCCTCACCTGGCGGCACACAGCACCATGCCCTGCTGCCCCCCTCCCTCACCTGGAGGCACACAGCACCATGCCCTGTGACTCCACACCCCTCATCTTCTGGGGTTTGAGGTTGCAGAGCAGCACCACCAGCCTGTCCTGCAGCTGCTCCCTGGGCACGAACTGCACCAGGCCGCTGACCACGGTGCGGGGCTCGGGCTCGCCCACGTCGATCTTCTCCACATACAGGCTGTCGGCATCCGGGTGCTGCCAAGCAGGAGGGAGGTGAGGAGCAGGGAAGGGGCCTGGGCTGGCAGAGAGGAGGGGAGGCCCCACAGCCCAGGGGGAAGGTCGCTCCCCTCTCCCTGTTGTACCTTCTCCACGCTGATGACTTTGCCCACGCGCATGTCCAGCCGGGACGGAACCACGTCCTCCGGCTCCGAGTTCTTGGTGCCTTTCTCTGCAGGTTCTGCAGTGAGAGGAGAACAGTCAGAGCCAGGGAGCCTGCCAGGCCCAGGGGAGCCCACAGTGCCCCCCAGATGCTGGCCCTGGGGATGCCCTGCTTGTCTCTGGAGAGCAAGTCCCTCTGTGTCGCTGCGGCCCAGAGCCCGCTGGCAGCGGGGGCAGCTCACAGCCCCGGCACTGGCCTCTCACCCTTCCTAATGCTCTCCCTCAGAGTGACGATTCACAACTTGTCTCTGACCTCAGCCTCTGGAGGGACTCTCTCCCCACCCTTCCCTGGGCTCCCAGCACCTCCTCACTGGTTTTGGATGGGTTGGGATATGCTGCATTCGTCAGCTTCTTCAGCTCTGGGCTGTTGAATTTCTCCCTGATGGGGTCGAGCAGTTTGTTCAGTGCCACTTCCACCGAGTTCTTCAGGTCTCCAGGATGCACCACCTGGGTCATGACAGACACACAGGTTCCTGTGTGGTTTCCACCCAGGGCGAGCAGCAGGACTTGAGTCACAGATCTGAGGCCTGAGAGGCAGGAACTGGAGAGCACCCAGGGCAGGGAGATAACGCCAAGCCTTGGCCTGACCCCCCTCAGACATCCCATCTCCTCTTCTGCTCACTTTTGCCTGCAGCCTCAGCTGGGAGCAGCTGAAAACAGTTAAAACTGCTGCTCTCTTCCAGGATGTGGGTGATGGGGTCCTGTCCTGTGCCAGCACAGGTGCCCCCAGATCCATCACCCATCCTGTCTCCTTCAGGCTCTCTTGGCACCCTCCACCCCACACTTCCCAGGGTGGATTGCCATCCCCCAGCCCTACACAGAGCTTCAGGCCCTCCTGGCACTCACCTGCTCAGCAAAGTCCTTCTCCAGGGCCTCATAGGCTGTGTAGGTTTTGTTTCCACCCCATTTTTCTTCTCGTAGAATCACAAACTCTGTGACACAGATTCGAAGGCTCAGGTTCAGCCAAGGGGAGACTCACCCCCTGCTCAGCCACATAAACCAGCCCAGCAGCTGGGGGGGCACAGCAGGGCTGGGGAGGGGACACTCAGGGACATTCTGCTTCAGGGCTCTTGGCCCCTCCTCTTACCCACAGGAGAAACTAGAGCCAGTGCCCCTCACCTGACTTGAGGGGAAAGAGGACGTGCTTGATGAAGGAGAGGACGCCGTTGTTCTCCACGTTCCCAGGCTCACAGAAAGCCTTCTTCAGCTTCTTCTTCACATCCTCCTTGCGGTCCAGGAGGTCGATCTTTGAGTCCTGCAGGAAGAGATTTCCACAGCCCTTCACCCAGCCTCTAGCCACAGCTCATGCTGGACTTGCTGCAGCCTCTTCTCAGACCCCAGTGTGAGTGGAGAGAGGTCATGTCCCTTGGGGTGCAGCCTCTCTGCCCCCAGCCATTGACCCTCACAGAGCCCCTGACCCACAGCCACTGTTGAGGGACCAACCTCCTCTGATGAGCTCATTTTGCTGCCTGTCAGACCAGGAACCATGGGGTTCATCAGATGCACACGCTTGGCATAGCCCAGAGAAGGAAGGTACTGGGAAAAAGCAAGGAGGCAGGTCACAGATAATCCTCTTCTGCAGATTGGCTTTAACTCACAGTCCCTGTTTGCTCCTGGCTCCAGATAACCTGGGGACTCAGAAGAACAGGACCCAGAAGGCCATCACGGGCTCACAAGGTGCTGGCATCCACAGCCAGGGGCATGTGGCAGCACTACTGTGCACACCAGAGCCACACAGCCCATGAGAGCAGCAGCAGGAGCCCTGTGGTGCCAACTGAAATCCCAGACACGCTTCTCCTGCTGGGCCAGCCAGTGTTGGAGCCCTGAGCCAGACACCAGCATCCTGGGGAACTCACACAAAGCCCCATTCCTCACCTTCTCTGCAAAGGTGAATATCTTCCTCTGATCAACTCCTCCGAACTGTGCGTCGACCTTGAGGTACTCCTCATCCAGGGCCTGGGAGGGACACACAAGGCTGCACCCAAGCTCCCCAGCTCCACTTCTGCCCCAGAGGTCCTGCCCATCCCCAGGATCTGCCCATCCCCTGCCAGGAACCACTGCCCCAGAAGGATGGGAGCCCTTGGGGCTGCCTGGACTCCTGCAGCTGGACAGAGCTTTGTGCTTGGGTTATGCTCTGTGCTGCTGCCAGGTGGAACGTTGGGGTGGAGTATAATGACCTTGGCATTCAGCCTTCCATGTCACAGAATCCCTGAAGGGTGGGAAGGGCCCTGCAGAGCTCATCCAGCCCAACCCCCTGCTACTTCTAAGTGTGGCTGAGGGCCCCCGAGCTCAGGCTTCTCTTCCCCAGGCTGAGCAGCCCCAGGGCCTGCAGCCTTTTCTCCTCACACACATGTTCCATCCCCTCAGCACCTTGGGAGCCCTGCACTGGCCTCTCCCCAGCAGTTCCCTGTCTCTCCTGAGCTGGGGAGTCCAGAGTCCCTGCAATCCTGCCTTCACCCAGCACCTCCCAGCCCAGAGCTGCTGCCCACCCTCCTCCCAGGTCTCACCTGCAGCCCTGGGTACAGCAAACCACTGAGCAGTGGGTGCTCCACCTGCTTCACCACCTCTGCTCCAGCCTTCTTGGAGTCGTGCTGCGTCACCAGGGAGGACAGTCGGTACACATCCAGCGTGTACTGCCTGCACAGGGACAGCCCTGTCAGCCCCTGCGAGGGATGGCTGCCACAGCCTCTGCACCAAGGCTGCTTCTGGCCATGGGGAGAGGAGCCAAAGCCTGGAGGCACCTTCCCTTTGTTCCCTGAGTGCCCGCGCCTGGAGCGGGCTCAGCAACAGCACAGCCCCAGGTCAGGATCCCCCTTCACAAGAGGATCAGGTACCCCAGGACTGGGGGTGCTCAGCCTGGAGAAAGGGAAGCTGAAGGGAAACACAGTCCCTCTCTGCAACTCCCTGACAGAGGCTGGAATGAGGTGGGGATCTGTCTCTGCTCCTAAGCAACAAGTGACAGGACCAGAGGAAAGGGGCTGGAGTTGCCCCAGGGGAGGTTGAGGCTGGAACTGATGCAGAACTGTTTCCCTGAGAGGGGTGTCACCCCTGTGCCAGGCTGCCCAGGGAGCTGGGGCAGTGCCCAGCCCTGGAGGGATCCCAAAGCTGTGGGGCTGAGGTGCTGAGGGCTGTGGGTCAGTGCTGGGCTGGGCAGGGTGAGGGCAGGGCTGGGACTGCAGCAGCTCCAAGGCCTTTAACAACCAGAGAACCCTCTGACTCACTTGCTGAGCTGGTAGTCAGTGCCCCGGACGAACTTGAGCTTCTCCAGGGGCACCCCGATGCTCTCCAGCATGGCTTTGATCACGTTCTCGTAGTAGCGTGTGCGCAGCTCCAGCAGCTCCCAGGGAGCCTTCATGTTGTCCAGGTAAGCGTGGAGGTCAGCAAACAGTACGGTCACCTGCGTGGAGGGGGCAGAGTCAGTGCCCCGCGGGTGAGGGGAACCACGCGTGAGGAACGCGCGGCGCCCTCAGCCCCGGCCTGGCCCCACCTCACAGCCGGCCTTCAGGAAGTCAGCGATCTTGGACATGGGCACGAAGTAGGCGACGTGTGGCTTGCCCGTGGTGGCTGTCCCCCAGTAGATCTTCAGCTCGCGCTCCTTCAGGATGGCCATGAGCTTGTCCTCCCCCAGCACCTCCTGCAGGCCCCACACACACCCCCCGCGCTCAGCCGCACGGCAGCGCCCGCAGCACGCCGGGGCTCCCGCGGGGGCTGGAGGCCGACCCGGGCCGCTCCGCTTCATCCCGACCCCGACCCGCGGCCCCGGCCCCGCTCCGCGGCGCGGCCCAGCCCCGGTACCTGCAGGTTGCGGGTGATGAGCTGATACTTCTCCTGCAGGCCGGGCGCGGGCTCCATGGCGGCGGCTGCAGGGCCGGATGGAAGGAAGGAAACAGCGTTACCGGCGGCGGCCCCGCCGGGACCCCCCGGGACCCCCCGGGCCCCGCCGGGCCCCGCCGGGCCCCCCGCGCCGCTCCCCGCGCCGCCGCTCACCCTCCCCGCGTTGCATCAGCCCCGCTCGGCGCTCGACTGCCCGAGCCTAGGCGTCACCTGCAGGGCCCGAGCGCCGAGCTGCCGATGGGGGCGGGGCTGGAGGGAGGGGGCGTGGATTGGTTCAGCCAATCCGGAGGCCGCTCGCTCGGGGGCGGGGCCTCTGCGCCCTTATAGGCGGCGCGCGCGGGGTGGGCGTTGCGGGGCCTGGGCGGCCCTGGGTGTGGAGTGGTCTCTGTGCTCCGCGGTCTCGCCGCGGTTATCGAGGGGGGTGGGTTTGAGGGGCGGGCGTGTGTGTTTAAGCTTCTCTTCCCGGGTCAAGGCTCAGCGCCCGCGCGGGGCTGCGGGAGAAGGAGGAGTGAGGCGGGGGCGAAACGCGCTCTGCCCGCTCCCCGCTGCGGGGCCGGTGGGCTGCGGGGGCCGTTTGCGGGAGGACGGGCCCGCAGCGGGGGGGGAGGCGCTGGGGGCAGCGGGACAGCGGGGTTCGATCTCATTTACACCGGTGATGGCTCAGGGCGGGTGTCGGGGGTGCGGGGACTCTCTGTCCCGTGTCTCAGGTGCCTGGGCGAGGGCTGATGGGCATCAGCTGGGACACGGACAGTTCGGCTGAAACACGAGGAGAAGCTCCCTCGGTGCTGGGGTGAGGGAGCCCTGGCCCAGGCTGCCCAGGGAGGGTGTGGAGGCTCCTTCTCAGGAGTTTCCAACCCCACCTGGACACGTTCCTGTGCCCCCTGAGCAAAGGGAAGCTGCTGGAGCAGGGGCTGGGGCAGCTCTGCAGGGCCCTTCCCATCCCACCATTTAGGGGTTCTGAGGTTCTCCTCAGCTGCCCTCTGTTCCCTGTCCTCAGGGACACATCCTGGAGCTGTGCAGCACTGTGCATTTGCAGGATCTGTGTCTGGCTGCAGGGAGTGTCTGTTGTTTGGACAGAATGACAAGAGGAAGCAGCAGAACTGCCTGGGGTTCATTCCTGGAGTAGGTAACCTCCCTTTTGTGAGAGCAGTAAGTAGTTAAAGGAAGGGAAAGACAAAAGGTTTTCCTTTCAATCTGCTGGTCAAAGAGGACAGGAAATTCCTTTCCTTAGGCCAGAGTCTCCTGCTGGCTGGGAGGCAATTGCTGGGCTTTCCAGTCAAAAAGCTCCCTGTTAGTGTGAGAGGAAAGCAGGTTTTGTTTTGGAATACTTTTAAACTATTGAATTTGATGGGAAGGTTCTTTATCTGCACATCTCTCATGATAACATGCTCTGTATCAGTGTGCTGGTGACTAATCCAGTGCTGAATGTCCTTCCAGCTCCCTGATGAGTTGTTTCTTCCATTGCTCAGTTTTTCCTAACCCAAAAAAAGACTTTTTATTTGCTTAGTGTCTTTGGAGGACAGAGGTGAGGGCTGAGGCCCTGGGAGGCTTCATTTAATACCCAAAGTGTGCTCTGTACTTTCCATGTAAGCTTATAAAGGGTGAAATTTGTGGTTGCTGCTGTTAGAGCCTCTGATTTACAGCAGCTTTGGAGGAGATGGCCCAGGCTGTGTTGCTGACTGGGCCCTGCTTGGTAAACAACCTGCTGGGTGAGAAGGGAGTTGGTGTCGTTAGATGTTGTTAAGACCTAAAATGGTCATGAATAAAGGTAATGGAGACCAAAGAGCTGCAATTGTTGTGGATTTGCCTTCCCTGTTACCTTTATGGAGAACAACTGAGTTCCTTTCATTCAAGGTGGTGTTTTTGCTGGCATGTTGGAGCTGACTCCTGCTGATTTCTCTTCTGAAAGGGCACTGGGATCAGATAAAGGGCAGAGCAGGCTCCAGAGCTGAAAGCAGAAGGCAGAGGGTCACTGACAGCACCATGGATGCCCATGTCCCTCACACCTCTGGGCTCCTCCTTTGTCACAAATTCAACCCTACAGCTCATAATACAGTTCCCAAGGTCAAAAGGCTGTTGGATTCCCCAGAGCAGGTTCAAGCCTTGCAGTCAGCTAAGAAAACTTGTGCCTTGAGTGATCACTGTAGCACTCCAGATCCATCAGAGAATCTGCTGCTCTGTTCCCTGGGTGCTGCCTGCTCTCAAGGGTCCCCTTGTTTCCTGGCTGCTGATGGCCATCATGACCTTGCTGCCAGTTCCTCTGAGCCAAAATGCTGTGATGTGGTCATTTCTCTAGATACAAACAGATGTTTTGATGATGGTGAGTCAGATGACTCCTTGTTGGAACTGTCAGACAGTGGAGAAGGGAGTTCTCCCTTCAGTTACACCGAGGAAGAGATCCAGGAAATCTTGGCAGAGGACTCTGTGGGATCTGAGTGGTGCCCAACTAGAGGCACTTGGAGCCAAAATGTAAATGGAAAGAGTGAAAAGGATGAGAGCAGCAGCTGCACTGGGGCACTGGTCATCAGCAAAGATCCAAGTGTGGCCTCAGAGACACCAAACGAACCTCTGTCCAGAGGGTGTTCTTCAGTCTGTTCTGACTGAGGCCCCACTGCTGATCTGTACAAGAAGCATCTGCAGCCAAAACAAGTCACTCACTGGCTCTTTGACCTTGACATCCAGGAGCTTCTGAGGCCAAGGCCAGTCGATGCTGATTATGTACATCAGCCTCTGGAGGACAGTTGTCTGGAGGAAGCTGAAAGAGAAGCTTCAGAAGCAATCAGAAGTGATTGCCCAGACTATGGCAGAACTGCTGGTAGCTGCGTTGTTGAACGACCCTCAGAGAGGCTGATGGCTGAGGGGCAGCAAGGCCTGGCTGTGCAGGGCCTGGGAAGGACTCCCTGTACAAGCAGAGTTGTGTCAAACTTCCCTGGTGACCGTATGGAAAGCTCTGTCCCCTCTTCTGGCCCTGCCTGTGGCCAGGGGAGAGCTGATGAGAGCTCAGCAGCCGTGTTGCCCAGGTGTCCTCCTGTGCCCAGAGACCAAGAACTTCCCACAGCAGCGAGGAGCAGCTTGTCAAGGGAACTGGAGTCCCCAGAGGATGCTGAGGGGGAACCTGCAGAAGCTGAGCAGCCATCAAAGGCCATTAAGGTAAACAGCTATCTTAACTCTTGTAATTAAAGCCTTTGCAAGTCCATTTCTCTTGATTTGCACTTGCAGCTGGGACTGTGCCTGCCCCAGGGTGCATCTGCACTGCAAGGGAGGCTTTCTAAGGGCAGGATAGTGTGATGTTTAGATAACTGCATAAGCCAGACTTGGAGGGAATGAATCTTCTATTAAATGTCAATCCCTTATTCCCTTTCTAGTAAGTGGGTACAGCTGTGGGCCAGACTGGGCAGGAGGAGACAACCAGTGGGGAGAAGCCAGGGAAAGTGATTGCTGTGCCACAGGGGAAGGAGAGGTAGTTTCTTAGGAGGCTCTAAATGCCTTTGCACTTTGAAAGAGATCCCAGCAGTTTCCTAAACCAGTTTGGCTGGTGTGTGCTGCTGCTTTTCTCTTTATTCCTGAGATAGAATTGAATCAGCTGGAAAAGACCTTTGGGATGGAGTCCAGCTGAGATGCACTGACACAGGGGAGAACTGTGCTTACTGCTTTGCACTGTCAGATACTGTAAGAGGAGGAGGAACAAATACAGGGTTGGCCCAAATGGGAAAGAAAGCTGGTAATTCGGTGCTGGGCAGTGGTGTGGAGAGCAGAGGATGCTTGTGGTGGCTGTTGGCTGCTCTCCCGGAGCAGCTCCCGGCAGAGGGCAGCAGCAGAGCAGTGATGCTGCGCTGGGTGCTGGGTGCTGAGCTCTCCGGTGCTCCTGCTCCGTGGCTCTTCCCCGTGGCTGCTGCAGACCTGCTGCATTCAGATATTCTGGGAGCTGCTGTTCTCAGCGTGGCCTTGAGCAACATGAGAAATCTGCTGCTTTGGAGGGCTCCTGGCAGGTTCCTGGCTCGTTCCTCGGGACAGTGACTTGCAGGGTCACTCAGCTGCCTCTCACTCCTGCTCTGCTCTCACAATGTTCTCTTTGCAGCTTGATTCCCATCAGTACTCTTGTTTTTTGCCATCATAGAGCAGTGCTGCAGAAAGTTCATGCCTTTAGTAGCTCTGCAAGGCACTCTGTCCCCTTGGTCTCTGTAACTTAATTTGACAAATTGCCTAAGAAAGTGAGTGCTGCATTTTATTTTCAAGACTGAGACAATGGATGTGTTTTGGCAGCAGAGCTCAAGCAAAAGAAACGTTTCCATGCAGAGTGTGCACATCCATGTGAGGAAAACTGTGGCATCTACACCAAGGAATGCCCAGATGGGATGGGGTAAGGCTGGAGCAGTGGGGAGGGCAGAGCTGGGTTCTGCCTTGTGCTGGGAGGTCTCTTGGTGTTGTCAGTTCACAGCCATGACCCGAGACTCAGGGAATCTTTAGCTGAAGTGCTGAGATTGGGATTTACTACTGACACCTTCTACACATTGTCCCTCTCTAGGGTGTCATCAGAGCTGTCAGCTGTGGAGGTTTAAAGGGAGGTGTCTGTGAAGAGCAGGTCTGGATTCCAGCTGAAGAGCAGCATCTGATGGGTAGAACTGAAGGGCAAAGACTGTTCTGGCAGCTTCCAGAGCTGGCCTCCCTCTGTGGCTATTCTCAATGCTCATGGGTGCAATAATTGTCATTTCTTGAGAGTGATAAGAAACTGACAGTTCTGTTGTGTGGAGCCTGCACTGATCTGGGCAGCACCAACAGCTGCATAGCCACAGGGCTGCTTTCCAGTGTATGAGTGCAGCATAAGTAATGCAGAGGGGACGATGCAAGGAAAGCTGAAATGGCCTGTTTTCTCTTCCTTTCAAATTAAAAATGCAAGACATATGTTCTGAGTCTCAGAAAATCAGGCAGGAGCTCCAGCTGAACGAGGCTGGGGAGTGAAGCTGATCTATTTTGCTGGGGAAGAACGTTGTCAGTGATGCACACAATTTGATTTTCTTATTAGTGTAAAGCTCTCTCATTCCAAATAGCTGTAGGCTTGGAATTCAGCCTGACAGACAGCCTGGGCTTTCCCACTTGTCACAGGAAAACCTTCTCAGTGGGCTGCCTTGGCCACTGGGCAGTGCTTCTGCACACCTGCATCTGCAGCAGTGTCTGGGGATCACTGTGCAGGGGATGCAGAATGACCCCAAGAAAAGCTCCTCAAGGGAAATGAGAAGAGCCAGCAAGGGAATTCCCTTGGGAAGCAGTAGCTAAAATATGGCAGCTACAAATCTTTAGCTCTGTTTTGTATTGTACAGCTTCTGGTGTTTGTGTCATGGTAGTGTCAGGCTTTGCTGTCCTCTCCTCTTTTTGCTCTCTCCCCCTCCTTGTGTCCTGTCTCTTGCTCCACTGCTGTGTGGGTGAGTTAAAGGCTGGCTACAGCAGGGGCTTTATCTTTTCAGTTATCTGTATAGTATCTTGTAGGTTCTCTGTAAATACACTCTGTGTTGGGTGAGGGTGTTGCTCTGGCTGCCACGTGCAAGCTTTGAACACCAACCAGTTGGAATAAATCCCTTTGTTCTCAGAGTAAACTCTTCCTGTATAGCCCCCAGTGAGCTGGGAGGTAAATGAGAGGAAGAGCACCAGAGTCAGGGCTTGGGTTTCTAGAGAATATTCAACCTGAAAAACCCTTCTTTGCAGCCTCCCAGAGGAATGTAAATGCTGCTGAGGCTGCTGTGTAGCAGACAGAAAGGAGCTGCCATCTGAGCCTCTGCTTGCAAATGGGTGGCTGAAACTGATAATTGACCACTAAAGATTTCTGCCAGCTGACCATTTGTGAGCATTCACACTTCATTATTGCCTCTTATCCATCAGTAAATAGAATACATCCTCCTTGATGAGATCCCTCTCTGCAGTTCTGGCTGGTTCTCTATTAGTCTACAGAAATAATGAGGTTCCTGCTTTTACAGCCGTGACTCCTGGCTCTGAACGTTGGTGTTCTGCTGCCTCATCTTGTCCTCAGCAGCTAAGTAGCTGGATAGGCCTGTTTTGAGATGTGCAGGACAAACTTAACAGGGGAAAAAAAAGCATTTCCCTCTCTAAACATAGCCTTCTCTTGGTTTCCACACAAACATCTGTGCTTGAGGTGTGCTTGCAGGGGTCAGTAGTGTTGCAGCTGTGCACATGGGACAAGCTGTTCCTTGGAGCTCTTGGTAGAGTCCAGCACTCCTGGGTACCTGAGCCAGCCCCTGTCTGACCTCCAACCACTGTTTTCTCCGAGTGCTTCTGCTAGCAAAACTCTTGCAGGAGTTCTCCCTGAGGTTTGGGAGCAGTTTTTGGAGTTTGGCAGTTTCATCAGACCGGGAGAAACTTAATACATTTTCTTGGGTGCCTCTTGAACCAAAGGTAACAGAGGAGCAAATACCTTGTAAAGAGTCACAGAGCATCTGGTCTTACTGTAATACCAAAGATCAATGTCTTTGCAAACCAGACTCACCAGGTTTAAGGTGATGGAAAGGGGGAACAGTGTAAGGGAAGACAGGGAGAAACACACCTGTGAAATCCAAATGAGTGCTGTGCTAAGCAGACTCTGCCTTGAAAGAATCTGGTCTGTTGATTGGTATTGAGCTGGCTGAGGGAAAAGCTTTAATCTTCAAACAGTTCTTACCTGCCCAAACTCATTTAGTGTGAACAGAAAGTGTGCAGGCAGGGTGAGGACTGGGGGCTGTGCTGACAGAAAGCAGGAATTGCACTTGTGGCTGAGCGTGGGAGGGAGTTTTCACTTCAAAGCAAATGGAAAGAAATCCACCCACAAACCTGAAATTTGAAGAGGGATGTGAGATGGGGTTTGGAGTAGGAGATGGGGTAGGAAAGGATGAAGCAGGTTGCAGAGAGGCTCATGGTGAGGGGAACGAGCTGTTCTTAGCAGTGATACTCACCAGTCCAGGGGCCTCTCTAGTGGCAAACCACATGGTTTTGGCTTGTAGGGATAACCAGAGCTCCTGGTTTCTAAATGAGAGTGAACTTGCCTGGAAATCTCCTCCTAAAGCTGCAGTTTGCTCTCAGCTGCTGGGGAAGGATGGGGAATAACCTGTGCCCAAGCAGAAAGAGAGTGTTTTGAGGTCTGTTCCATGGCCATTGAGTTTCTCAGCCCCTTTCCTCATGTGATGGTTGTTACTCTTGGAGCCTTGGGTTAGATGTTCATGTGAAGCACTGAGATAATGGCCCTCTCCAAGTACTTCATGGGGGTTACTGTGCTCCTTGTTGAAAGTGCTGTGTAGTGAAGCCTTCAGCCTTCTCTGCTGGGCTGGGGAGAGGGAGCTTTGCAAAGAAGGCAATAAAGCACTGGGCAGTGATCCTGAAAGGACAGTCTTTAAACTTTGATGTTGTTACTCACCAAGGTGCCTTTTTGGAATGTGGTTTCCCTTTTAAAACCCCATAACAAGACAATTAGGTACCAGCTGCAAGCCCCAAGCAGTGTCTAATGGCCCTTTTGGTGTCTAGAGGTGGCTTTGAGAGCAAATTTGGTTTATTTATGGAGAAAACTGTGCTGTATTTGAGTAACTTGATTTGTTGTGTGTTACACTTTTGGCTACTGTGATCTTAAACAATAAAGTTTAGGTACAACACTGATGTTTTCCTTTGTTGTGCCTCATGTCTGGTTATTTTGCCCTTCCACAGCACCTTCAAACCTGGAGTGGGACAGGAGGAAATGGCTTTGAAAAACGAGCAGTTTGTCACTGCCCTGGATGTGCAGTGACTGAGGCACAGAGAAGCAAAGCAATTTGTCCAGAGGATGAGCAGTGGAGCTTTGCCTTGCCTGAGTGCACTAACTCCCTCCATGAATGCAGTAATCCATGGGTGGATTGAGCTGGGAGATGGCTCTGGTTGAGTTGTCTGTGCCCAGTGTTGGGGCTTTGGGGCACTAACTGGTCTCCTCCAGTTAATAAAGTGTTTCTAATGCCAACATAACCTCTGCTGTGACTGTGAGTGGTGCCTGCAGAGAGCCTGGCATTGAAAGAGAAGGTGACCTGGCTTGGGTAGTGTGGGGGATGGTTAGCACGTGGTGGCTGTTGGATTTTGCACCAGTGAATCCTACAGATGCAATTTGAAGAGACTTCTCTGAACAAGGACTAATTCAGATGAGGTCCTGAGGGCAGTTTCCTGGGTGTCCAGCTTGTTGGCCTGTCTGTAGAGTCCACCTGCTACTGACACACATAATGAAGGAAGGAAGGTTTCACTCTGATGTTGCAGCCATGAGTTGTAGGTGCTGAATGGCAGAGACACTGCAAGGGGAGGGAGAGACTGTGTGTTAAGCCTTCATGGAAGGATGTGCTGCATGTTTGCTGCTAGAGTGTAGCCAAAAACTCTGTTTATGCTTTTTGCTGTAGTGAAATCCAGCAACATGAGACAGGATTGGAAGAGCCTCCTGTGCCAGCTCTGTGATGCAAAGTCTTACAATTAACAATGTGATTCCATTCATGGGTGTGTTGCAGCCCAACAACAGCAGCCAGAAAACAAGGAGGCTCAAATGAAGCTGCCCTGTGGCTTGTTCTGCTGCCTTCTCAAATCCAAAGCAACTCTTCCCTGCTTTAATTCTAAACAAGAGGAGGAAATTATGTCCTGAAACATGAAACAGTGGAAGCTGGTAATATTGTCCCTCTGATGTGAGAGGATGCCCAGTACTGAGCATCCTCTGCAAAACAGATCTGGATGATATAAATAGGTTCTATTTAGTAGGTGGTGGCACCAAGTGTGGGGAGGTTTGTCAGTTAAAAAGGCCAGGGTTGTGCTGTGAAGTGTGAAGTGGCATCGTGGGGCTGTGTCATTATTGCCACTCAGTGCAATCACGAGCACAAAGCTGCCTCTCCTGGCTGCCAGCTCTGCTCACTCCATCTGGGATCTAAAATTCAAGCTGTGTCTTTCCTGGCTCTGTCACTAATAATAAAGATTCTTCATTTGGAACTTGGTTAAGCAAAATTGATGCTGAAGCATGAGCTGAAGGAGAACCCATCTCTTTTTTCCCTCCAGACGTGTGGGAAGATAATAATTGTAATCTATAAGGTCAGCAGAGATGTTCCAGAGCCCTCAGCTGTGGAGGAAACAGAAGATATTTTAGCATAACAAGTGTGGTTGGTCAGACAGCTTTTTAACAAGTGCTAGAAAGCTGGTTGCATTTGGCCAGTGAGGCTTCTGCTTCCAGAGCAGCCAGCGAGAGCTCACTGCATGCTCAGGAGCTTCTCTGCAAGTCTGGGGAAGTTGCATTTGGTGTAACATATGGAGTCATCCTCGAGGCTCTCCTTGGGAAGCCAAGGCTGACTCTTCACTCAATGAATGCCATATTTTTATCAGCAAAAGGGCTGTGCAGCTGTGACACAGCTTTGCAATGATGCAACCTTCAGCGTCTCTGGCAAGTGCCGGCATTAGCAGTCTGTTCCTCTCCATTTACATCTCCTCCAGAAAGCAGTTACCAGCTGAGATTGCACTAACCCTGTCTGTAGGTGTTTCCTCCTGTGATGCTGTTGAACTGTCGGGGAACGGAGTGCCGAGTGTTCTCCTTTCGCTGGAGGAGCCGGGGAGCGGAGCTTGTGCCGCCGGGCGCGCAGGGGCGGTGAGGGGCGCAGGGGGCGGTCAGGGAGCAGGGGGTGGGTGAGGGGCTCAGGGGCGCAGGGGGCGGTGAGGGGCGCAGGGGGTGGGTGAGGGGCTCAGGGGCGCAGGGGGCGGTGAGGGGCGCAGGGGGCGGTGGGAGCGCAGTGTCGGGAGCCGCAGGGACGGGCTGTGCAGGATTGTTTGCTCCACACCGCCTCCCCACGCTCCCTTCTGCTAAACTCCCGGGGGAGGAATATATTGGCTAGATTGTACTTGTAGGCATAATATTACAGTGCTTGAAAGGATGAAGGCAAGTGGTGCTTAACTTTAAACACACAACGTGTGGATTGGCACCGGGCTCTGCTTGCAGCTCCTGGCTGCGCCCACGGTCTGTGCTCAGCTCGTTCTCAGCAATCAATGGGATCGGTCCCAGGGGCTGTGGGGCTGGCAGGGCTGGCTGCAGGGCTGCTTGCCTTTGCTCTTGAGATCAACGGGGAAGCAGCTTTTGCACGGCTGCCTGCCATCCCTGCCGTGCCAGCCCACCCCCACTTGCTGCTCTTTAGCATTTACTGAAGCCTCCCTTTCCCAGCTCCTGCTTCCAGGCACCAGCAGCAGCCAGGCACGAGCACACAGGGAGGTGTGGGTGGCCCTTCAGGTGCTTTCTGCTGTGGCCCAACAGGACTCTCCTCAGCACTGTCATGATTTCATCTTGTCTCTTCACTGAAACACCTCAGGAGAATCTTCTGGCAACTGTTGATGAGAATTGAAGTCTCTGTTCTAAAGATGGGCTTTGGCTTGCAGTCCCCCAGGCCCAGAGCCACAGTGGCTGCCTCAGTGGAAGCTGATCCTGAAGCAGCAGTTAAAGCTTTGATGTTTATGACCCACCAGAAAAGCAGGATCTTAAGTAGCTTTCTTCTCCTGTAATGGGAAGCACCTTTTGCTGAAGTGTGGACGTTCTACATCACTCCAGAGTTGCTGGAAACATTTGCTTCAAGAGAATCACTTGAACTGGATGGCTTGGAGTCCTTCTCTGATGAGCTGAGCTGCTGCCAGCCCAAGTCTCTTTCTTCTCACTAATAGCATGATTGCCTGACTTTTCAAGCCTGCAGTTATGGCAGGTAATGATAACTCTTCTACCTCCTGCCACATGGTGCAAATCCTTAACTCTGCAAACACTGGTGCTTTGCATTTTAATCCTTTTCTACCCAACAAGGGGTGAGCACCCTGTCAGGAAAGAAATAGTTTAGACCTATCACTGGGGAACAACAGTTCCTGTGCAGAAGGGGATAGGGTCTGAATTCCCAGGGACAACTGTCTCTGAAAACAGACACACAACCCCCCCAGACCTGCCAAATGACCAGGCTGAGTTCCCTCCCTAGCAGGCTTCTGTAGGCTGCTTGCTTGGCTGCCTGCTCTCGGATTAGGAGAGCATCTCCCTTATCGTTTTGCACATGCTGCACAATCTGCCCTAAATCTCCCTTTAGAGGGGTATGGATTCCAAAAGACATTCTTTCTTAGGAGATAACAGACATCTGAAGCATCTTGCTAGGTCTGGCTGTCCTGCTATTTATGTTGCAAGGTTTTTACCCCTTGCCTGCAGCTGGAGTGAGCTCTGGTGAGTCTTTTTGCTTTTCTACAGCCTGACATTGAGGAAACATGTTCTGCTGCAGCCCTGGGGAATACAGAGAGAGTGTCCCTGTTCTGGGTGTGTTCTGCAGGCAAAGGGGAGCTGTTACTAAATTCAGATGTTACAAGGACACAGGAGATGCCTTTAATATTTTATTGTACATTATAAAATGTTTATTGCTCTGTCTGTATCAGAGGTGTTGACCTCTCCCTCTTGGTGATGGAGGAGTATGTTCTGGCAAAGGATCCACTGAAGAGACCCTTGGGGTTGGCCAGCCTTCAGCACCTGGCGTGATGGAAGCCCATGTTTGTTCACCAGCAACACCTGCAACCAGACTTCCCAGTGCCCTTCTCCCACACCAGCTGTCTTGGGGAGTCTGATGGCAGTGATGAGGAGAGATGGCTGAACTCTGTCACTGCCTGTTTCTTTGCAGGGATTTTTAAACCAGGCTCATCTGAGTGCAGGCTTCTTAGGACGAGATTCAAACCCTACTCAGGCCAACCTGCCCCAGTACTTCATGGCACAAGTAGGATCTTGCCTCATCTCCCAGTGCATATGGAGTGGTCTCGTGGAGTAATTCAATAAACACAGACACACTACAAAGAGTAACTCTTCCATGGGATGGACTTGCAGCTACCAGCTTCCAGAGCACCAGCAATCCCTGGGATCCTGTCAGCTTACAAACATCAAGCACTTGGTAAGAGAGAGGAGAACCTCATCCCCTTCCCTGCTCCTGTCACTCTTTTTAGGGAGGGCTGTCTCCAGCAGGTACCTGCCACTGCAGACAGGGAGTGGAAGGAGAGCCAGAACTTCTCACAGGAACCCTGCTAGAAGCAGCAATTTAAGAACTTAAGCCCTCAGAAAAAGGTCCCTTTAGGGCAAGAGCATTTCACACCCATACTCTTGCTGCTGGAGCCCTTGCATAGCAGCTGGCCTTGGGAAGGGGGTTTCTTTTCCTTTTTCCCTTGTTTTTTGCTAACTGGCTACATTTTCTGGACCTTCTCAGCACACTGGTGGTGGACTCAGGCCCAGTTCAAAACTACCACGAAGACAATGGTTGGAATTATCCTGGAAGCTTAAAGAACAGCTTCTGGTGTCCCCTGGTCTTGGGCTGTGCCTCGGTGGCTGATGTGTCCCGAGTGTTGGAGGTGAAGAGCACCAGTGGAGACGTGTGCTGCAGCCTAACTGGAGTTCCAGGGACCTTCTCCCAGTGCCAGCTGGAACTGGGGGATGCTTTTTTCTTCTTCTTCTTTTTTCTGTTGCTGTTTTAACTCCCCACCTGCCAGGTGTGTTACATCACACAGCCATGGGGTGAAGCGAGCCAGGACCACGCAGCAGCACGGAGCTGGTGGCCAGTCCTGTCTGCCAGGAGCTTTCCTCCTTCCTTGCTGGGACAGGAGTGAGAGTGACCAATGCCTGAGCCCACAGGAACTGTCGAGGTGAAGTGACAGTGAGACAGAAGAGACAAAGTGTGAGAGTGGAGTGGGTGAGACGTTGCTCCAGCCCAGGTGATGTCCAGTCCAGCACAGGGTCACTGGCAGCAGCTCTCTGATGCTTTTCCATCATTGTTTGGGTTTCAGGGCTTGGTGGGGTGGGGTTTTTTTTTGCAGGGTTTTTCTTTCTGGCCAGATGTTTTGCAGGACACAGACAAGGAGCTGTGTGCCAGCTCCTTTCTAAATGGCTCCAACAATATTTCACCTCCCTAGTCATCAAGGCTCAGAGGCAGAAAGTGAGAGTGAGGAATGGAGTCCATCTATCAGATGGCAGCCTGTCACGCTTCAATGATGTTCACTGAGGGCTTGTTTTTTGGAAACTAGAAGAGGAGACAAAGGAAGAAAAGAAATAAGATCCACATGAGAGGTGAGAGCAGTGAGCTGATCAGGGTTTTTGTTTTTCTGAATGTTCTCATCCCTGCTCCCTCAGGATAGTGAGAAAGGGCTCTGGGGTTTGTGTGGTTCATCACTGTCTGCTCCTGAGCGAGCAGGGACTGGTGCAGCATCTCAAATGATGAGGAGATGTGAATGGTGGGGAAGTGCCAGAGTGCAAGTTGTGAAGAGAAACACATTAATTGCAATAAGCTGGTGTAAATTATAGGCTGGAGGCTGCTCACATGAGGGATATGGCAGAGCTTTAACATCACATGGGCTACCAGCCACGCTCCTGCTGAGCAGCTCTTTGCTTAATTGCAAGAGTAGTGTTCATCATGTCATCTAAGGGCTGCTGGGGGCCAGGACCTGAGCAGCTCAGTGACTGCAGCAGGGCTCAGGACATTTCTTCCAGAGGTGTTCAGATAGTTCAGAAATAGGGGCTGAAAGCTGTGCTACTGAGGGCTAATCCAGAGGTGGGGGTGAAGTGCTGGTCTGGGAGGCTCAGGCTGCTCATGGAGCCGTGCTACTGGTGTCCCTGCATGGGAAGGGGAGGTTGTTTTCTGCATCCCAGCTGGAGGGAGGAGGCTGGGGGGAGGATGTTTAGCAGAGGCTGCTCTTTGGGTAATTTAGCTGAGGCCCAGCTGGAAGCTGAGTGTGTGCCCCATCCCCCAGTGTGTGCCCCATCCCCCAGTGTGTGCCCCATCCCCCAGTGCCTGCCACGCCAGCCCCCAGTGTGTGCCCCATCCCCCAGTGTGTGCCCCATCCCCCAGTGTGTGCCCCATCCCCCAGTGCCTGCCCCATCCCCCAGTGCCTGCCACGCCAGCCCCCAGTGTGTGCCCCATCCCCCAGTGCCTGCCCCATCCCCAGTGCCTGCCACATCCCCAGTGCCTGCCACGCCAGCCCCCTCACCTTGCTGCGCAGGAGCCCCCCGCTCTGGTGCTCTGGGGTGCTGCTCTCAGAGGCGCTCTTGGCTTTCTCCTTGCTGTTGTTTGGCTCATTGTCTTTGATGATATCGTACTGTCTGCAAAACAGGGCGATCACCCCTAACAGGGAAAAGCATTAGTGAAAACACAAATGAGCTCAGCCCCTGGAGCCTGCACAGATCAGATTCCCTCCCTTGCCAGCCGGCTTCGTGCCTCCGGGTAGAGATCTCAGCAGCATCCACAATTGCTCCTGAGGATCCTCTCCTACCACAGCCAGTCAGCCCTCTGGCTCTTTCCTCCTCCATGCCTCATCCCATGCTAAGCTAGTTAGAAAGACAGAAGATGCATTATATTCCAACCTCCCTGTCGTTCAATGGGACAAGTGTTTCCAGCCCCTCCTTGGCAGTGATCAACCCCACAATGGGATCTTTGCTTTGCAAACACTGGAGCTCCTGCAATTTCTGGTTAGTGACAAAACCTGTGTCCTCTGATCTTTCTCCTCTGGAGCAGAGAGAAGGAGCTGGAGCTGGCAGCTGAGAGGCAGGTATCATACCTGCCTGCAGGTGGGAGCAGCCAGGGCCCTTTGAGCAGCAGGACAACATCTGCAAATCCGCAGCAGTGACGGCAGCAGGAGCTGCCAGTGGAAATTTCCTCCCACACAGCACGTGAGGAGCAGAGCAGGGGCAGCTGAGACACACAAGAAGGCTGCAAATGTCTTTCACTGGAGCTCGTGTGGTGACATTTTGACCAAATGACTTGTCTGTCTGCAGATTCCAACCGTGGAGGTTGAGTAGAGCCAGGCAGATGCTGCTGCTCCCTTACTGCAACATATCCCAGCTCCCCTAATAGCAAAACAGCTGTAAAGCTTTCAGTGGATCAGCACCAAGTGCTCTGTGAAGCCAGGTGGTGTTAAGGCAGCTGCCCCTGGGTGTCACTGATAAACACAGTGGTCCACATTCCTTCTGGGGTATGAGAACAACTGGCTGATCCTGGGAGAGTAAGTTGCCATCTGCCACAGTCACCCCTCTGATTTCTGATGGTGGAACTCAGGCAGAAAGAGGCAAAAAGTGCTGTGAAGGATACCAGAAATACAACAGCACAGGAGCCTGGGTCTTGTTCAGAGCCCTGGGCACAGGCTGGTTCCAGTCTGTGTTTGCTGAAACATTCAAGTTATGGCCAGGCCAGGTTGAGCCAGAAAGAGGATTTTGTATCTGGAGACTGGATGCAGAGAGAGCTTTTCCTCCCACCCACTCTCCTCTTTCAATGTAACTCATCTGGCTAGAAGGGAAATTGTGGCATTAGCAAATTCTTTGCTCTGCCTCTGATCTGAGTTTGAGATGATACTACAGAGGAGGGTGAATCAGTTGTTCAGTCAATTCATGTTATTCATCACTGCTTGTGCTGGCAGGGCATTGGGATTGGAATGTGCACAAGGGAAACTGAAATGCTGAAGATTTGGGACTAGAGGTTCTGCAAAGCTTTTAGCTGAGGTTTTCATGTGGTTGTCAGCTGCAGTGACAAGTGCTGTGCAGACTCTGGCAAGGTAAATATCTCCTGGTAAACTCAGGGGAAAGGAATATGTGTGAGTCTGGTCCTGAGCCACCTGGAGTCCCTGGTAAGAAACCTTGCAGAGTGTGCAGACACGGTGAATCCCTCCATCCCTCTCTTCTGTTGGCAGATCTAGGGTCAGTGGCTGGTTTTCTCTTCACATCTCTCCCCAGAGGTAGCTCACCTCAAGCCCTGACAAGTCAGGACTGTTGCACAGCAGCAGAGCTGCCAGAGCTTTAGAGGTTGTGCTGTTACACTCCCCAAACTGCAGATTTGGGACTAGAAGCTGTCAGAATCATCAGCCACTCGCTGCTGTTGCAGGGGGCTCCTGTCCTGACCAAGGGAAATTCTCTGTTCACAGGCTCTGTGCTGGAAAAGTGGTTTGAGTGAGACCTGGGGAATAAACACTGAGCAGCAAAAGCTGTCTGTCATGGATCATGGATTTAGCACGGAGCTCATCTCCCATCCTGCCAATTTCCTTGGGTCACCTGAACCGTTCTCCCTTGGGCAACGTGCTCTGTGACTCTCAGAGAGCAAAAGCTGTTCCGTTCATGTTTGAGGCTGCAGCAGAGGCAGCAGCTGACTGGCAGCCAGGGGAGGATGGGGCTCCACATAGAAAACAAACATGTGCAAACTTTATTTCCCATTAACTCATGCATGTGATTTCCCAGCTGAACAGGCTGAAGGGCTGGCTGCAGCCACTCCAGACGTGCTAAGCTGATGGAGCAGGACTCAGAGGCATTTTCCTCTCTCTGTTTTCTGGTTTAAAACATATGAGATGTGCCCTGGGTACAGTTTGCTGTAAGCTCTCTTACAACGTGGTCCCAAAGTCGTGTTGGGAAACCCTTGGCTCTCTTTGGGAGTTTAATGTACAGTCCTGGAGAGGGATCTGCAGGCTGAAGGAACATCTCATGCTCTGCTAGGGGCTGTGTTAGTGGCAGTGCCCATCACATCCCACAGCAAAGTGAGGAGTTGGTTCCACAGCTCTGGGTGCTCTCAGCTGCAGCTGGGCTTGTCCTCCTGCTTATAAAATCATATGCTACAGCAGCTGTCCTGAGGCAGAGCCTGTGCTTGGATTGGGAGGATCAGTGGCTGCAAGGTGTAAGGAGGACTAAGGTGGGATTTCAAAAGGTTGCCAAAATTTGTCTCCAATTTGTCTTTGGGTCTGCAGCTTGCAGCTGATGCCAGTCCTTCCTCTTCCCACCACCCCAAGCTCATGCAGATGTTTCCTTTCAGCTAATATCTGTCTGCTCATGTCTCTCCTCTTCCCATTAAATACTGCTCTTTGTATTTTAAGGGTGGATGTTGAAAGGATCCAGGTTTGCTGGTGTTTTGATGTTTGGGGCCATTTGCCCTTTCAATGCTTCCATTATTTTAATGGCTTTTGAAGTGGCTTTTAGTGCATATGGAACAGTGGGTGTTGAGAGCAAGGCTCTTACATTTCTGTTTTGCATGAGAGTTGGAGCCATAGAATAGCCAAATAATTACAGTGACCTGTATCATCTGAAGGGCTTGTGGCACCCAGTAGGATGGCTGAGGGCATTGGCATCAGTGCTGGCTGGAATGTGTGTGTGAGGAGGAAAGGCTGCAGGACCTGAGGCTGTTCAGCCTGGAGAAGGGAAGCCTGAGCTCAGAGGGCCCTTATCAGTGCTGATAAATCCCTAAAGGGTGTGTGTCAGGAGGATGGGGGGACAGAACAAGGGGTAATGGAAATAAACTAGAACACAAGAAGTTCCACTGGCACAGGAGGAGAAGCTCCTTTGGTGCTGAGGTGAGGGAGCCCTGGCCCAGGCTGCCCAGGGAGGGTGTGGAGGCTCCTTCTCAGGAGGTTTCCAACCCCGCCTGGACACGTTCCTGTGCCCCCTGAGCCAGGGGAAGCTGCTGGAGCAGGGGCTGGGGCTGCAGCAGCTCTGCAGGGCTCTTCCAGCCCCACTATCTGTGAAAAACTGAGATTACAGGATTAGGCAGGTGGAATTAGGCAATTAGTTCATCAAGTCCACTATCTGGCCCCTGCTGGGCCAGCTCAGACTCTGGTTGCCCTCTGTTGGCACTCGTGATGCTGCCCAGGGAGCTGAGGTGCCCTCACAGCTGAACACACGGTGCCCTTTCAGGGGAAAGGGTTTCTTTTCAACTCTTACATGGTTACAGCCAAGCAAGGCAGTGGGCTGGAGGGATATCACATGCCTTTGACAGATAGAACTGACCTGCCCACATGAACAACACCACAACAATGATGAGGATTTCCCCTGCTCGAAGCTGCTGGTTTTTCTTCGCCATCTCCTTCATTGTCACCTCATCTGCACCAGGGGAAAGAGAGATGGTGAGTCCTAATGGTACAGCTCAGGCTGCACTAACACTGCTGAAACAGTGCCCCTGACTCAAATCACGTGTGTCAGGGCCAGAGCTAGCAGGGAGAGGGTCCTTGGTCATGCCAGCAGCATGAGCTGTGCTTTGGGCTTGTAGATCATCCCTACAAGCTCAGCCCTACACTGCCTGGGCATCCCAGGGGCTGCATAGGAACTCACCCACACTTGCCTTTATTTTTAGAGGCTAGTTTTTCAGCTTCCCTGGGGGTCTTGAAGAGGACTGGCTCACTGGCAGGGCTCTGGCCTTGGATGCTGATGGACTGGACATGCACAATGTACTCAGTGTCCTCCTCCAGGTCCCAGAGGGCACAGGAGCGGGTGGTGGTGTTCACCTCCTGGATGAAGCGCAGCATCCGCACGTCCTTCTTCTGGAAGCCGAGAGAGGAGAGCACAGAGTGGTGGAGAAGCCTCCCACTGGCACTGCTGTCATCTAAGACCACTGCTTCCTGCCCTGTCCACCACAGAGACCACTGGGCCCTTTCCTCTCTGCAGCCTCCAACACATGAAATGCTGCAGCAAAGAGGTCGGGAAGCCAAGTCCCCTCCCAGAGCAGAAAGGGACAGGACGAGAAGGAACGGGCTTAAAGTGCAGCAAGAGAGCTCAGGAACTGCAGGGACCTGGGGTGAAGATGAGCATGACCAACACTGTGCAACTGTAGGCATCATACCTGCTGGGAAATGGCAAATCCAATGACAACTTCATCCTCCAGAACGTCCCAAGTCACGACGGCTGAGTTGGCTTTCAGGTGCTTGACTGTGACATTGACCGGGGCCGACGGGCTGTCTGCAAGGAGGGAGAGCAGAGCCTTTAGCAGAGCCATGGGCAGGACACAGAGCAAAGGCACAGAGGGGAGGGGAAAGGACCTTCCTCAGGGTCCTTCCTGGGTGAGGTTCTGGGTACCAGGCATGGAAATGACAGGGACTCCAGGTCTTAATGACCAGTGAGGGTCTGGAGGTCTCTGCTGGCGACCTGAGTTGCATTGGACACATGTGAAACCACTGACCCTCAGAAAGAGCTGCTTCTGACAACACAGCACACCAGAGGAGCTTGTTCACCTCCTTCCCAGCCACGTGGCACTTTGCTGTTGAATCTGTTGTGTCCCATCAGGGTCTGACAGTGACAGCTGGCAGGAAAGGCAAAGTCTGCCCTGGAAGTACGAGAACCGAGGGCTTTGATGAGCACTCTGGAGGTTTGCAGTTCAGGGCTGCTAAATGCAAGTGTTTCTTTTGCTTTCCCCTATTAGTTTGACAGAGAAATTTGTCTCCATGTTTTGCAGCTGATGGGCATGGTCAGAGGACATCCAGCAACCAGCTGCCTACAGCCAACAGCACAGAACAGGGACAAGAGCCTCGTGGACCACTGTGGTGTGGAAGGAACAGGGCAAGACAGCAGTAGCCAAGGAGGCTCCATGTTTCATGTTTGTTCCCAAGCCCACAGCACAGCTGAGGGTGGATCTGCATAGCATGGGCCAGGCTCCTGCCCTGCTGCACCCCCTCACCAGGAGCCTCTTCCCAAGGGAACCACACAGTGCAAAGCCCTTCTTGGCATCTCAGGGGGAGAGTTTTACTTTGAGAGGCTTGGCACAGCCCTTCCAGTGCTCTGTGCAGCAACTTGGACTCCTGTTCCCTCTCCTCTAGTCAAATTTGATTCCCAACCTCCAGCTTGTGCCCAGAACCCAAAGGCTAACGAGGCTGGACCTGTGACACCCTCCAGGAGCTCGGGAGGAGTCATTTGTTTCCTGACTCGCATCAAAGAACATTACTACAGTTGCTTTATAGCCATCACACAACTCTGCCCAGCTGGGGCTGGGGTCACCAGGGCACGTCTCCAGTAACACTTGTTGGGTTTTATAGTCAGTCCCAGACGCCTGAATGTAGCCAAAAATATTCCTGCTGTAGTGTCAGTGTCTCCTAGCCACTGACTTCACTCCCAGTGAATGTTCCCCTGGGACCAGAGAAAACAGGAGCCCAGAATTCCCCAGCTGAAGGTCAGTGCTGTCCTACACCTGGCAGAGAGATGATCTTACCCCTTTCTCTCCTCCTCAAGTGACAGTCCAGCCTTCCAAGCTCCCCTTTCTAGCAAAGGGGAGACTCACCCCCACCAGTGAGACCCTCAGAACGTCTGGGGCAAGCTCTTGGCACCCAGACTGTTTCTAGTGAGTCTTTCAGTGAGCCAAAAGGGGCACAGCTCAGTTCACATGGATTTGGGGCTTTAGAAGCAGCAGCAGATTGTGGCCTCCAGGATATCATAGAAGGATGTGTCCCTCCTCTCAATCAGCAGCCCTGAGCATCCTCATCTCCCAGGGGCTGGGCTGCAGGAGATGAGGCAGTGGTCCTCAGCCAGCTCTGGGAGAATGGAAACTTCTCTCATCCTCACCCTCCACTGCAGCAGCAGGGCCAAGGACAAGCTGAGCAGGGAAGATGGATCCTGCTCCTCAGCCTGAATGAGCACCACAGGCCCTTCTGGACTCAGCTCCCTGCTGTGACACAAGGCAGGGACGTGGGTCTGCAGCTCCTCACCTTCCCCCGTGACTGAGCCGACCAGAGGAGGGTCTAATTTTAGGAAGGGGCAGTCAGCAGATGGGAATGTGTCCAGGGCAGGTCTCTGAGTCACGCCTGATGAATTTGCTAGAACACACAGAGGACATGAGGGAGCTGAGGGATGGGAGACAAACCAGTCCCCAGCTGCAGCCAGACACTTTGCCCTTCTCAGAACACAGCTGAACAGTTCAATGCTGGGCTGGTTGTCTTTCCTGGGTATTTTTAGGAGCTACCACTGATTTACCCAGTGAAGGCTGAGGAGGCCTTTGAAAAGGGCTGAATTAACCCCAGAGGAACAGAGAGCAGAGCATCAGGCAGAAAACTTCAGGCTGGGAAAAAAGGAACTTGGTGGCTGCATCCCCTTTGAGAGGAGTGACCTTGAGGGATGCACAGCACAAGAAGTGTTCAAGTTTCCTGATGACATAAGATGTGGGGGAGTTGGGGAAGAACCAAGCAGAGCTGGAGAAGAGCAAACAACCTCTCTGGGAGTTGGGGAGGGCTGTGAGGCAGAAGGGAAGGACTTGGCAAAGCTACAAAGCCCGTGCAGGAAAACTCTGGATGGAGACAGGGGAGAAAGCAGCTGCTGTGAGGGGCTGGGAGTGCTCCAGAAACCCCCTTCACAGCAGCACCTGAAGGAGAGATGAGGCAGTCAGAGACAGTGAGTGTCAGCTGGCAGATCTGTGCCTCTCCTTTCACTGCCACAGATCAGGAGTAAATCAGTGGTGTCAAGCCAATGTAAAAGCCATATGAAAAGAGAATTAAACACAGAATTTGACAGAAGTACAAAGGCAGGAAAATGAGTTTCCTGCTCCCAGAGCTGAATAAATGATTTGGAACCAAAGCTGTAATCCTTGAGGGCACTTTTCCCCCCTCTCCAAGGAGATGCATGATGAGATCATGACTCTCTCAAATCTAAACCCTGTTCCAAGACACTCTGCACTGCTTTTGGCTCCCTGGGCCAGTTGCAGCTCTTTGCATTGTCAGCCTGGCTGAAGTCAGTTGGAGAAGATGCAATTTCTGTTTTCCAGGTGGCTGCAGGGGGTCAGCAGCTCGAGCAGGGCCTTGAGGTGCCAAATCCAAACCTTTGGCTCCTTCCAGAGTCATGTGCAACTCCTGGAACCTTTGCTCCTCTGTCTGCAGTGCCAGGGAAGCTGCTGGTGGAGTGGGAACTGGCACAGTGACATGGCCCCAGGGGCTGTTCCTTCCTCACTGTGGGTGAGGAAGATGCTCTGCAAACAGCCTTTCCCATGCATGTTTGCTCCAGAGGTGCTGAGAAGCGCACATCACCTGTGAGGGACTCGTAGGGTGCAAGATCTCTGGTTTAGCAGGGACTGATGCCTCTCAGAGCAAGTCACACGGTGCAAACTCAGATCTGTTTGGCTAAATTTGAGTCAGAGCTGTGTGCTCAGAGGAAGAGATGCTTGGATTCTCCCACCAGCAGAAGCTGCAGCCCCCTCCTTCAGGGGAAGCCCAGATTAATGAGGATGAAATCACCATTTTAAATCAGGAATAGCTGCTCCAAAGCTTCAAATCATCCTTAAACTGTGTCTAGTTTCCTTCCCACAGAGACTCTTTGTCAGGGGAGTGGCAGTGCCACAGCCCCCAGGGCCATGTGTCCCAGCCCTGCCTCATTCCTGCCCACCACAGACCTTTTTGCAGGAGCAGGTCTGAACCACCTCCACTCAGAGCAGAGGCACAAGAAGCAAATATCACCCCTAATCCCCTCTTAATGCTGAAGGCTCCTTCTAGCCTCTCATTAAATGCTTTGCTGGTTATTAATGGGCTTTGATGTGAGAAACAGAACCCCCCCCACACACATACTTTACAGCTCTGGGTTGATTCCTCTCTGGCTTTTCATCATCAACACAACATCTGTGTGCAGGAGGGAGAGGAAACAACCTGCCTGGCCCTTATGCTGACCTCACCATCAAAGATGCAGCCTGGATGGGATAGGGAGGGAGAAAGAGAGCAAAAGTTTGTCTCCACCCCACCGCTGCCATCACCTGGGAAAGGGGGAGTGGTGGAGGGAGCAAAGGGGGTGTCCAAAACACTGGGGCTTCTCACCTGGCACCTCTAGGATCAGGGACATACCTGGGCTACAAAGCCATCCCTGGGAAGATGGTCCAAGCTCCTCTAGCTCAGTCTCACTCCCTCCTCTTATCTCTCTCTTTTAAAGCCACCCTCAATTTGCACCTTCTGCTGGGAATTCTCCTGGTGGGGCTGGGCTGCTGGGGGCATCATTAAAGAAAAAGGAAGAACCTGTGGAAGTGTCCCAGCCCTGGAGATCCCCTCTGCCAGCTGAATCCTGTTGTCAGGCTGTGGGTTTGGAATGAGAGTGATTCCTGGATTTACCTCCCTAGCCCAGGGGACCTGGATTGGGGTTCAGCTCCTTCTGAACCCAACTGTTCTGGAAAGCCCAGCCACATGGACGTGCCTGGAAGTTGCAGCCTTTATGGCTAAGGCTATGCTGCAAGCACAGCTTTTCCCATTCAGTCACCTCCTCTCCCCACAGCAGCCCCTTTCCTGCTGTGAAAGGCTCAGCTGTCTCCCAGCACCAGCACATGGGCCAGTGAGCAGAATGCCCACCGAGGCGCTGAAGCTTCTCCTTCAGTGCTGTCCCCCTGCAAGCTGCTGTGCCTTTTCCAGCAGCAAGCAGTGAATGGCAGCCTTAAATCCCAGTTGCTCTTTATTCCTGCACCACGACCTTCCCTGCAGACACAGGGGATGGAAGGACACGACCTGCCAGGGGAAAGGAGCGTGTGGGAAGCTGCTGTGTGCTGCTCCCGTGCAGCGCTGCTGCTCGCTCCTGCGGCGTGAGGACAAAGCTCTCTGCTCTCAGCCTTTCTGTGCTCTCCCAGCATGGCTCCTGAATGCATGTCACTGCTTGTCAGCTCCATGGGGGATGTGGGAAGGGCTGGCACGTTGTTCTGCTGCCCCAGAGGGGGATGGAGGGAGCCTGCGGGGCAGTGGGAGGGAGCAGGGCAGGGCAGGGGGCTATTCACTGGGCTCTGACAATTTCAAAGAGCAGAAAGACCAACTGGTGGTTTTTCAGGCTGGGAAAGAGGCAATTAATTCCTCCTGACCGCCCACTCCCCTGCACAAATGGGATAATAATAGCCCAGCCTCCCCCTTCCCCTGGCCCATTGCTGGTTCCCCAGGGAAGGGGCCCACACGTGCGGGTGGAAACGCTGTCAAGGAGCACGGAGCCTGCTCAGGGAAATGCTCAGTGTCCAGCCTGGCCATCAGGAATGCCTTGGGGCAGAAAGAAGGGCTGCTGCTAATTTGGAGAATGTGCTGTGCTGCCAGGCTGTGTCCTGAGGCTGGGCACCATCCCCTCGGGTCTCACCAGCACCGTGACTTGGGGTTTAACGCTGCCAACCAGAGTCATGGCTGTGGCCTTTCAGCCAGGACCTGAATGTCTGGGAGGACCGTGGTGCTGGGGTCTTTTCTAGCTCTTCTGAGCCCACACCTATGTAATATCAGAGAGATCTGGCAGAGGCAGACAGAGAGAGCAGGGGCTGGAGCTTCCTACCCTGCTGCTGGGTGCTGGTACCCAGCCCTGTGCCAGGAGCTCACTGGCTGCTCCCTCAGCTCTGCTCTTGGACCCAACTCAATATAATGCTGCTTCTAACTGAATAATATTGAGTCAGGCCTTCATTTGGCCTCTGGGCACTATCCAAACTGAGAGGGGTTTGGTTAACAACGAGGCTGTGTTTGGTACCAGTGCCTGGGCCCCACGCCACGGGGCTGCTTTTGGGTCCTGCCATTTGTACATGGTTAATGTGTGCACTCCCCCTCTGGGAGGGATCCCTGTGTTCCACATGCACGTTCCCAGCAGGAGACAGTGTTCTGGAAGAGGATAGCACAGCCCTGGCTGCTTTGCACAGCAACATCCCTGCTGAGAGGCCGACACCGAGGTTAGAACCTCCGCTTTTCAATTAAATCTCTCCTGTGCTGAATGCAGAAATCAATAAAGAGCTGACGCTGCCCAGCAGCTGCTCAGGGATCTCCATCAGAAGGGAAGGGGCTGGAGCAGCTTGGTTTGCTGCCTCCAAATCGCTGTCAGACCTGTCACTGCTTTGTTGTGCCTGCTGAGCCTATTGCTCGCTGCTGCTTTTGATCCCCAGCCCATGGGTGAGCTCAGTTCCTCTGGCTCAGAGGAGCAGGTGAGTGCACCTGGAGAGATACAGATTGGGCAACAGCACCCACAGCCTGGTTGTTCCCTTTGCTTTGCTCTATTTTGGAGTCTTTCAGCATGGTGCAGCATCACCCTGCTGCTCTTACAGCCCTCAGCAGCCCCACACCCAGCACAGCTCACCTCTCTCTTCATTACCTAACGAGGGGGCTGCTGGCAGAGCAAGTGCTGAGGCAAAATTCAGTTGGATTTCTGTTGCCAACCATCCCAACTGTTCTCTCAGGGACCCTCTCGAGCAGGCAGCAGGGGGACTGAGCCAGAGAGCTTCACCACACGGCACTGGTGGGATGCTGGGGACTACCAGTGTTGGTCTGGAGGTTATTTCTCAGCTGCCTTGTCCTCCCTGCCCTGCTTCCCCTTCTTGCTCACCTTAGCACCACCTTGCCAAACAATGGTCCTGAGTGGCCAGACCCCTCCTTCAGAGCAGGGCTCATGCTCAGTGCTGCTCACTCACCAGCCCTTGCTGCATCAGCAGGGAGCTGTTTGCACCCTTCCCCTCCCAGGGTCAGCAGCTTCAAACCCTTCACAACAGGCAGTGATTTAAACCCACGTGTGTGAACTCTGGCTCCAAAGGGGAGGGACCACTGAGCTCCATCCCTGCTGGCCCTGCTGGGGATTGTTTCCTCTCCACGAGCTTTTGCAATGACTCTTGGCTTGCACACCTTGGTGGCCTCGTGGCCACATCATCAGGGGGAGCTGGGGACACAGAGCTGGTGATGCTGCTGCCACTACCTCCTTGTGACCTTGGGGAAATCACCCCACAGCCTCATTCCTCTTTTCCCTCTCTGACAAGCACAGACAGCACACGCTCGCTGCCTCGCTGGGCTGCGGGGACAGCACATCACAACCCTTGGCAAGGCAGACCCCGGGCAGAGGAGGCAGGGAGTGTGTGTGGCACAACACCAAGGTCATGCAGCCTCATCAGAGCCCAGAGCCACCTCCTGCCTCCCCACCACAGGCCAGGGTGGCCGGGCAGGGTGACTCTGCCTTGACAGAGCTGCCACAGACACCTCAGAGCACGGGAACGCTGCCGGTAAGGCGGGAGCAGAAGGCGGTTACAGGCAGGGACACAACTCCATGTTTACTCTCCGTTGCTGACTGAGGTGATTCAAGGATAAGGAAGAGCAGGGGAAGTGGCCTAGTTTGCAGAGCACCAGGGGGGCTGTTGGCACCGCAGCCGCCTCCATCGTGCCGCCGTGTTTCCCCCGTCGCTCCCTCCTCTGGGGAACGTGTCATTAATCTCCCTGGCTCTGGCAGCTGTGAAATGGCAACTTCAGAGTGGCTCCGGCCAAGGACGTGTGTGGCAGAGCTGAAGGCATCTGGGGGGTTGCTGCAGCCCCAGCACAGGCAGGACGAGGGTGAACCTGACTCCAGCAACTCTCGGGTGCAGACATTCCCGGTCCCCGGAGATCTGCATCCCTGACAGCCGCCCGCAGCCTCCTGGAGCGCCAGATATTCCAGCCATCAGCTGTTCTGCAAATCACAGCAGCTGTTCCACCAGCATCTCCCAGCCATGGGGGCAAGACAGCCCTTGTCTGGCTACACAGAGACCAGGAGGACATCTGCCTGGGGCTGGGGCTGCATGGTGGGGTGAGGGTTTGTGGGCAGCGCTCGCCAGCACCTTGCTGAGATGTGGCAGCCGTGTGTGGGGCGCTTGGGTGAAGGCTCAGATGATGTAGGGGAGAAGAATAGACCTGAGCACGTCCTGGTCGCTGCAAAATTGGAGTGTGCTCATGGGGACCTTCAGCTTCCTGAATGATCCCCCACTTCAGACGACTCACTCAGCTCAAGGGGCCTGGTTTAAATGCCTGGGACACGCTGTGCCCCTGGTGAGGAGGTTCCTTGGTGGCCGTGGTGCTTCCCCAGCAGCTCCCAGGGCTGTCAGCAGTTCACAGCCAGCCTGAGGTCGGCAGGACTCATGGAAGGGGGTTTCCAAGGCTAATGGGCATTGCCAGAGCCCATCTGGTTTTGCCTCCTCTACTCTGGTTGAGCCCCAAGCCCGGAGCAGGAGCCGCTGCTCAGGGTTAGGACGGTCTTTACCTCCCCCGTGCCCGGCACCGGGCTCTGCCTGCTCACCCCCAGCCCCCGTTTCACGTCACGTCGCCACAGCTGCCTTTGCCGGGCAGAGCCGGCTGCAAGCGCCCGCGCTGGGACACCGGTGGGGACGGAACCCCGGCGCCTCTCACCGCCGCTGGCCCCGGGGGGCTGCGTGTTCGGAACAACCCGTCTGTCCCCAACTCAATCACCGACAAAGTCCCGTCTGGCGATGTCCCCGAACTCCATCCCCTGACCGCAGCCCTTCCCGGCCGCTCTCCACGCAGAGCCCACCCTTCACCCACTGCTCGCACCCGTGTGCACCGCGGAGAGACCCCAAACCCCGCCGCCGAAACCCCCCTTTCCCGCTCCGGGCAGCCCGTCCCCGCTGCCCGCCGGCCCTCACCTGCGTCCACCGGCCGCAGCCCGGCGTAGCTGAGGCAGAGCAGGAGCGCGGCGCCGGTGCAGCCGAGGAAGGGCTCCATCCCCCGGCCCCGCCGCCGCCGCCGCGCCGGGCCGAGCCGCTCCGGGCCGAGCCGCTCCGGGCCGGGCCCCGCCGGCGGCGCGTCCTGCGGGCGCGGCGGCTCCGCTCAGCACCACGGAGAGCGCCGGGGCCCGCGCCCGCCCGGTACCGCCGCGGCTCGGCTCGGCTCGGCTCGGCTCGGCTCGGCTCGGCTCGGCTCGGCTCGGCTCGGCTCGGCTCGGCAGTGCCTGGCACGGCTCAGCGCGGCTCGGCTCGGCTCGGCTCGGCTCGACTCGGCTCGGCTCGGCAGTGCCTGGCACGGCTCAGCGCGGCTCGGCTCGGTTCGGCTCGGGAGGGAGGCGGGGGCAGGCACGGCCCCGCAGAGCCCCGGCTCCGCCCGCTGCAGCGCCGGGCAGCCCCGCTCCGGTCCCTCCCCCGGCCCCGGGGGTGGTGGGACGGGGGCGGCTCGGCACCCCCCTCGCACAACCCCGACCCGCTGCCCGCCTGTTTCCCCGCCCTGCCCCTCTCGCCCCCGCCGGGGTCCCCGCATAGCCCCGGCCGATCCCTCCGGGCCCCCCCCGAGGCCGCCGGGGGATGGAGACGGGCTCCCATCCTGACACAAGCTCCCCCTCTTCGGTGACATTTCACCGCCGGGGTTTCACACAACCCCTGTGAGTCGCCGGGCTCTAAATTCCGAGGTAATGAGGATTAGATGAGCTCCTGAAATTAGCCGTGCCTGAGGTTAATTAAGCCGGCAGCAGCTCTCTGATTTATGGTGACAAGTTGAAGGGACCTGAAGCCATCCCCCAGCTCAGTGACCAGCTGAACCATGGAACAGTGCATGGGGAGACACTGCTCCAGCCCTTGCAGCAGCAATGTGCATCCTGCCCCTGCCAGGCTCTGGCTGCCAGCACCTGGGGTGGCACCAGCCATGGTGGCCACAGGATGCCAGCAGGAAAGGGCCCTGTGACCCAGCACACACGGATGGGTCTGGCTGGCAGCACCTGGCAGCGGGGCCTGAGCCATCTCTCTGAGCAGAGTTACTCATTTGACACCTCTCTGGCTCGGGTCTGGACTCACTGAGGTGTGGCCTGTGGCTCCAGGAGCATCAGTGGGATCTTGCTGCTTGTGCTGAGCCTGGTCTGGATGGTTTGGTGTATGGACTGGTGGTTTCTCTCTGCTCTGCACCAGTGGTGTCAACAGAGCCATGGTGGACAAAGTGAGGAGTCAGCTGGGTGCGAGGGATTTGGTGTTGGCAGCCTCTGCCACCATCCCCTTCCTGTCCTCCCACAGCAGTGCTGGGGACCCTCCAGCTCTGCACAGACTGAGGAAATCCTGCAGAGCTCCCAGTGCCTCTCCACGAACCAAAACTCCTTCCCAGAGGAGCACCCAGCACCCAAGAGAGAGCCAAAAAGCTTCTGCCAGAGCCAGGGGACAATCCTGTCCTGGCAAGGCCCAGCTGTGCACCATTCCATCACCCTCTTTCCTCAGCCTGAGATGGTGACAATTCCCAGCAGAGTGTCTGCGCTGCAGTGCCAGGGCTGTGCTGGGGTTGTGCTGGGGCTGTGCTCCATCACTGTGCCAGGGCCATGCCAGGGCAGTGCCCACACCACGCTCCATTGCAGTGCCGGGAGCAGGGCTGCAGCCAGCTGCTTCCCAGGGAAGTGCCTGCAGTGCCTCCCTTTCATCTCCTGCCCAGCAGCAGATTAAACTTTCATCATTTCAGCGATGGAGAAGGTGCAGGGAGGAGCAGGAGCCCTGAGCTGGTGGGGAGGCTCAGCCCTGAGCTGGAGGGGAGGCTCAGCCCTGAGCTGGAGGGGAGGCTCAGCCCCTCATTGGAGTAGCCTGCACTGAGCTTCAAGCCCGCTCCAAATCCAGCCACATGCAGCTGGGGTTTGGGCACAGCCACCCAGGGATTGCCACATCCTGCTTCCCCTGGGCCCTCCATCACTGGAGCATGAGGCTGGGCAGGAGATCCTGCCAGGCTCTGGGCTTCTGCCAGTGCTTCCTCCATGGGCTGCACACTCAGAGCAGGACCATGAGCCCCTGGCTTCCAGGCACGAGCTGCCAAACTGACTCCAGCTGCCTGCAGAAAGGCAAAGCTGAGGTCACAATGGGATGTTCCCTCTTGCTACCCTCTCCACACCTTGTCTAGGGAGCCTCAAATGCTCCACAGCTGGGAGAAGGTGGGATTGTCACACAAAACCAGTAACTCCCTGCAGCTGGGCTGCCTGGCTGGCCCCAGGAATGTGTCTGGGCTGGATCCCATCCTGGGCTGACAGCAAGCCAAGGCTGAGCCCTGGCACACGGGACAGGCAGCGTTTCTGGCAGATATGAGAGGGCTGCTCCCTGTCACCCTGCTGCCTCTCAGCCTCCCACAAGAGGGTTTTTGATATGTTCTGGTATTTTTCCAGAGACTGAGTGCACTGAACACCATCATTCCCGGGGTTTTTTCCTTTCCCCCTTTCCACACACAGGAGAAACATTTGCTCTCTTCCAGCCCTGTGACATCTGCCATCCTCAGCAGGTTCCCTGGGATGTCATTGAGGTTCTCTCCTGTCCTGGCTGTCCCTGGGTGCACAGGGTGGTCCATGCTGTGATCGTCCCTCTCCTTTCCCAGCACTAAGCAAGGCCTTTGGGGGTCTCTTGGCCCCCCACATCCCCTCTGGGCTCCAGTTGCCTCCCTGTGCAGTGTGGAGCCTCCTCCAGCTCCCCAGCTGGTACCAGCACATCATTATTCAAGTCACATGACGCCCATCGTGCGTCCTCCGTGAGCCAATTAAGTCACAGCTCTAATTACACCCTCAGGCTCACCAGTGGCTCCTCTTCCCTCTCACATCACCAGACAGACGCTGGGGAGGCCTCCAGACACCTCTCTCCTCACACTCAGCCCTGTCCTGTCCCATCTCACCCTAAATCTGCCGCCCTGGGCTCCAGCAGCAGCTGAGCACCGAGAATATGTGACATGGAAAACTGTCCCTAAATCAGCGCTGAGCAGCAGAGCCCTGGAGGGGCCCTTTTCGTTCTGGGCTGCCTCCCACAGCCCGTGAAGGGAATGGATGTGATGTGTGAAGATGCTCCCGTTGTCCCCTGAGATGGACAGTCCTGGCCCCGGAGTCCCCAGGGCACTGCGGGGGGACAGAGGGATGTCGCCAAATCCAGGCCACCCCGTGCGACTTCCCCCCAGGAGATCCTGTCCCCCTGAGCCGCAATGCCCCAGGAGCAGGATGCAGGGGATGCAGGGAGTGCAGAGGGTCCAGGGGGATGCAGGAGGTGCAGGGGGTGCAGTGGGATGGAGGCGATGCAGGCGGTGCAGGGGGATGCAGGGGGGTGCAGGCGGTGCAGGGGGATGCAGGGGGATGCAAGGCGTGCAGGCGGTGCAGGGGGTGCAGCGGGATGCAGGCGGTGCAGGGGGTTCAGGGGGTGCAGCGGGATGCAGGGGGTGCAGGGGGTTCAGGGGGTGCAGCGGGATGCAGGGGGTGCAGGCGGTGCAGGGGGTGCAGCGGGATGCAGGGGGTGCAGGGGGTTCAGGGGGTGCAGCGGGATGCAGGGGGTGCAGGCGGTGCAGGGGGTGCAGCGGGATGCAGGCGGTGCAGGGGGTTCAGGGGGTGCAGCGGGATGCAGGGGGTGCAGGCGGTGCAGGGGGTTCAGGGGGTGCAGCGGGATGCAGGGGGTGCAGGCGGTGCAGGGGGTGCAGCGGGATGCAGGCGGTGCAGGGGGTTCAGGGGGTGCAGCGGGATGCAGGGGGTGCCGGCTGGTGCCGGCTGGTGCCGAAGGTCGCTGCTGCCATCTGCCGACACCCCGCAACGGGACCGGCTCCACACCGCGCCGGAGGGACCGCAGCCAGGACACCCCCCCTCTCCGCCCCCTTAAATCTCTCCAGGGCCCCCGGGAGGGGACCTTTGCCTCGACCCCACGGTTACGCGCGTCCCGGCGGGGCCGGGAGTGGTCGCGGGGGAAATGCGCCCCCGCCTCGGGTCGGAGCAACCCCCAGTTCGGTCAGTGCCCCCCATCCGGGCATCCCCCGATCCTGCTGCCCCCCCCGAGCCTGTGTGGCTCTTCCCCATGAGATGGGCCGAGATGCCACGAGAGGGAGCCCGGGGCTCGCGCGTGGCAGTGGCACTGGTGACACTGGTGGCACTGCTGGCACTGCTGGTACTGGAGGCAGTGGAGGTTGCGTTTAACCCCTCCAGTTCTTGTGGAGCTCTGGGGGCCAAGGTCCAGACTCCTCTGGGGTCTCTACCCCAGGGCCAGACAGTCTGGTCCCCCCCATTCCCTCCCCACCAAGATGGAGATATCACCTCCAAGCCCTGCAGCGGGTGACAGAAGGGACAAGCTGCAGCCCCCTCCACAGCCCTGGGCACGTCCAGCAGCCCCAAATGCCCTGGCAGAACAAGCTGGGGCAGACCTGGCCCTGGGCTTTTGCTGACAAATCTTGGGGAGCCCTGTCACCCTCTGGATATGGTGACAAACTGTCTCCATGGCACAGACATCCAGAGGTTTTCCACCTCTGCAGACTCTGCCAGGGAAGGTGGCACAGAAAACTGGGCATCAGGATGAAAGGAGATTGCAGTGAGCTGGGGGTCAGGCTCTGCTCCCCGGTAATTAATAACAGCACAGGGGCTCAAGTTGCCCCAGGGGAGGTTGAGATTGGAGCTGAGGCAGAACTGTTTCCCTGAGAGGGGTGTGAGCCCCTGTGCCAGGCTGCCCAGGGAGCTGGGGCAGTGCCCAGCCCTGGAGGGATCCCAAAGCCGTGGGGCTGAGGTGCTGAGGGCTGTGGGTCAGTGCTGGGCTGGGCAGGGTGAGGGCAGGGCTGGGGCTGCAGCAGCTTCAAGGGCTTTACCAAAATGACTCTGTGATTCTAAGATACCCACAGCACACTCTTCCTCTCAACTCTGCTGCAGCCACTCCCCGTGGCCATTTATTCATCTGTGGACCCACTTGTGCCCAAACTACCCCACGACACGTCCCAGCTCCACGTCAGGGCGCTGCTGAACACACATATCCAGGTGCTGACAGATGTGTGTCCCACGGTGCCCCACGGCCCCAGGAGCTGCCAGGGCAAGGAGAGCTGTACATGCTGCAGGGCAGCAGCGTGGGCATCATGGGCACGGGGGGATGGGCACCATGGGCACGGGGGGGGGTGGGATGGAGCTGCCCCATTATGAAACGTCCCTGCAGCCCCTCGGTGCTAAGGCAGGGTTTAGCGAGCGAGTGGCTCCTGATCCAGATGAGATTGGGCATCACAAAGGGCTTTGTATCCCAGGAAGCCTATTAGAGATTTAAATTATACAAATGGGCTTTTTACCAAAGATCCTCATTATCTGGGCATTTGCTTTTAATCCCCAGCTCTCCCTGCAGCCCCTGTCCCTCACCCCACCGAGCCTTCGCTTCCCTTCGCCGTGTCCCCGCAGACAGGCTGGGGATGGGGACGAGCTCTGAGGCCAGCGTGGGCCCATGGGGAGGGGGCTGCAGGGTATCAGGGACACCCTGGTTGAGTTAGTTGGTACAATCAAGGGCTGAGTCCCTCTTGCTTTGCCCTCTCCCCTCCCAGCTCGTCCCAGTACCCCTGCAGGCTGTGGGGATGGTGCCTGTTTGTCTGTTGGGCACTAACCCTCCTCAGGGCATGGTCTTGGGGACCCACAGCTGCCCTGGCCATGCCTGGGCTCCTCCTGTGGCATCCCCAGCTGCATGGGCACAGTGAGGATGCTCCTGCGGGCACAAGGGGCAGCTGATACTGGAGCCTAAACCACTAAAGCCCCCAAATGCCCCGCCGGGGTGTGCAGAGCCCTGGGCACCCCGGGCACAGCTGAGCTTGGATCGCTCGGGGCCAGCACTCCCTGACCCCGGCACACGCTGCCCCGTGTGCACACGAGTGTGTGCGGAGCCCTGCAGCCCCGTGCCGGGGCGCGGGGACACGGGCATGTCCCGTCCCGGGGGAGGGATCTCCAGGCAGCTCCATCCCACCCTGCCCGGCTGCGGCGGAGCCTCGGGGGCTTCCCGGCTGCTCTGACACGGCAGGAAAATCCTGCAGAACTCCCTGCCAGGAGGAGGAGAAGGAGGAGGAGACGAAGGAGGAGGAAGAGGAGGGGGAATCTCCAAGCCAGGGCATCGCCGACACCCACGTCTCTCCCCGCCGTGCCCGCGGCCATTTCAGCATCCTCCTGGCAGCATCTCTGCTGCGGCAAAGCTGAGGCCAGCCCGGAGCCAGCCCCGAGCCAGCCCCCTGCCCGCCCCTGGCTGTTCTGGGGCCCTGACACCTGCAGGAGATGATTCTGCTCCCTGTGACACAGCTGATCCCCCAAATCAGCGAGTGGGAGCATGAGCCCGGTGCCCGGCCCCACTGCAGGGACCAAGAGGAGGCTAGAGATGGCTACAAGCCAAAACCACCCGAGGCTTTGGGGTGGAGGCTGTGGGAGGCAGAGAGGATGGATGGGCTGGGGGGAGCTTGTGTATCACCGAGTGCTTGGTGGCAGCTGGGGGCTGCCTGTGCCCCCCGTGCCCGTGTTATCCTCTCTCTCCCTCCCCAATCCCTTCCAGTGCAGGGGATTAGGTGGGTTTAGGGCTGAGTTTGAGTCGAAAATGGGATGCTTTCAAATCAGCCTGCGTCAGTCGTGCCCTCTGCCACTCCTGCACTGGGGGATTAAAATAGATATGAAGATTAGCAGAGGGGAAATGACACCCCCAGCTCAGGGCCCCCCTCTTCCCCTCAGCACTGCTCAGGTTGCCTCAGCCCCCTCTCCCTCCCTTTTCCTCGCCCTTCTGCTCACAACAAAGCTCCAGTCCCTGTTCCCATCCCATGCCCCTCTTCAAACATCTTCCTTACACAGGATGCAGCAGCTCCTCTCATTCCTGGCAGGTGAAGGGCAGGAAGGAGCCTCCAGCAACAGGCAAAGAACACGAGAGCCCCACATTGCCTTTATTACCCCTAATTGCCCGTCCCTGGGGACAGTGAGGTTCCCGTGGTCTCCACCAGCCAGCAGCACCAAGCAAATGCTGCCCATTGGTGTTTCAAACCGTGTCTGTGGATTTTGGCTGCTTCACCAGGGCCAATCCCCAGCTCCTGCCCTGTTTCAGGTCAGCATTTTAGCTCTGGAGGTGCCAGCTCTCCCTCAATGGGCACCTGCAACCCCTTGGCCCCACTGATCCCAGTGCCCAGGAGATTTTGGGGTGAATTAGCCCCATTGTGGATCTCTCAAGCTGTCCTTCTCCCCAAGCCCCTTCCTCAGTGCCCCCCAGAGCAGCGCTGGGGCCGTGGCTTTAATCACTTCACGCATGATTATTTGTGTAATTGGGAGGAGAGTGGCTCTTGCTCCCATCTGCCCCTGCCATCTGCTCCCCACGGCCCTGCTCAGCGCTCCTGGGCTCAGCAAATGGTGGAAGCTGGTGCAGGAAGACAGAAAACCCTGTGGACAAAGGCACCTCTTCAGAGCCAACCCCTGTGTGCAGCAGAGCTGTGTCCCAGTGCTTGGGGTGGTCCCTGTCAGCAGCTGAGCTCCAGCCACTGGAACACCCAAGGATGCTGCAGAGCCACATCTGCCTGCTGGGGACAGTACCCAAAATGTCCCCTCTAGCCCCAAAATACCTGGCTTGGGGGGGATATCTGAGGAGATGGGGGTGCTTGAGGTGTGCATGGGGGGGTCCCCACAGCCCCTGGGGAACCACACTGGGCCGTGTCTTGGGGCAATGATGGGATGGGGACAGGGGGCTGTGCTGGCAGTGGTGGGTGGCTCATGGAGATAGAGAGAAGTTCCCAGTTCAGTGCATGCACAGGGCTCTGTGTGTGTGTTAAACACCCCTGTGCTGTCTCATCCCACCTGCCCCATGGCAGCCCCCGGGGCAGGATGGGACCCACAGGAGAGACAAATGGCATCTACAGCAGAGCCCTGGTGACTTGCCCAGGGGCAGGTTGTGGCTGCCTGGGTCTGCAGGCAGTCTGGGACCCCAGCTCCAGTGTCTGGTTGCTGGACACTCAGCAACACTGGTGTGTCTCCAGTGCCCCCAGTGTTCCCAGTGCTCCAGTGCCCCCAGTACCCCAGTGCCTCCGGTGCTCCCACTGCCCAAAACCTCCCAGTGCCCCCAATGCTCCCAGAGCCGCCCCAGCCCTTGCCAGTGGAATGAAGGTCTCTCCTCTCACCCCAGCCCCTGGCTGTGGGGGGTCTGGGGGCTGCACCCCGAGCCCCTCGGCAGGGAGCTGCGTGGGGCAGCGCCCCGGCGCTGGGGTGAGGGGGTGCGTGGGGCCCCGGGGTGGGTGAGGGATGCCGGCGGGGGCTGCCGCCCGTGCCCCCGGTGCCCCCCCGGTGCCGGTGCCCCCCCGCAGCCCCGCGCTGCTGCGGGCACTGCCGGCTGCTCCCGGGCTGCGCTGGCGCACGGCGGCTCGTCCCCGGGCAGGTAGGAGGCGATGGGGACGGAGGGGACCCGGGGAGGGGGGACACTGAGGGGCACTGGGGGACCGGGAGGACCAAAGAACCAGCACGGACCCAGCCCCCGGGCACGTCCCTCCCCGCCGGCGGCTGCAGAGCTTCCCCGCCCCGCCGCATCTTCCCCCGGTCACTCACCTCAGCGCGGAGACCTTTCCTGGGCTGTGTCTCCGACATCTCCCCTTCTCTCCGGGGGTGCCCGATTTGGAAGGAATCCCCTGCAACCCCCTCCGCTCCGGGAGCATCTTCCCCGGGGCTTTTCCAATCCCCTTCCCCGGAGGTGCCCGCTTTGGGGGGTCCTTGCAAACCCTTCGCAGGGTGATGATCCCTTCCCGGGCTCCTCTCGCAGCGGCAAGTGCTCCCCGGGCACAGGGGAGGAGGCACAGCCCCCTGGGCAGCGAGGCTGGGGGCTGTGCCAGCCCCGGGGGGACTGGCCGGGACCCTTGAGTGGGGTGGGAACAGCAGATACCTCTCCGGGCTGCTGGAGGGGGGATGGAGCTACCGTGGGGGCTGATGGACAGACACTGGGGGTGTCCCAGACCCTCTTTCCTTTGGGGTCCAGCCCTACTGGGCTGCTCCTTGTCGGGAGTCCTGTTTGCTCTGTGATCCCAAAGGACAGGGGGGCTGGGGGAGCTGGAGCCCTTCCCTACTTTGGGTAAGTCACTGAAGCCCCCCCCTCATGCACCCATGAAGCCCCCTGAGCCCATCCTCTTCTTACACAAGGGACATGATGCAGCCTGGGGTGGGGGCAGAGGATCAAGGTCCCCTCAGACTCCCCAGCGTGTGTGGGCAGATGCTGGGTGCCCACCCTGACCTGCTCCGGGCCCCTCTGCACAGTTTGAGGTGACCTCAGCGCCATGGGGTGCACTGGGTCCCTCAGGGCTGCGGGGACCCTGAAGCAGGGAGGGGGTTTTGAGGAGAGACCTGCAGCCTCCAGCCTTCCCCGGGGCTCCAGCGCCCGCCACAACATCAAATATTAACGGAGACGCCGGTGGAGCTGAAAATAACCCTCCCTGCAAAGGAGCTGACCCAGATCCCGCCAGCCCCAAAGCTGGGCTGGACCCAGAGCCCCGGGCACCACCCTGCTGGGGCTGAATCCGGCCCCTTGCCCTCCTCCCGGCTGCTCTGCGCTCCCGATGCCAGCCGTGTATCGCCGGCATATTACGCGAATTAGCTGTAAGGGCTCATTACGCAACGGCGCGGGGGGCTGGCGCTGCCCGGCGCGGGGTGGTCCCCTGGGCTGGCTCCGAGAGGACAGCGGGGATGGAGGGGGCCGCCTCGGCGTCTGCCCGGCTGTTCGGGGAAGCGCTGCCCCGTCCCTGTCCCCTTCTGTAGCGCGGAGGGTCCGTCCCCAGCCGGGTCATGGGGAAGCAGAACAGCAAACTGCGGCCGGAGATGCTCCAGGACCTGCGGGAAAACACCGAGTTCTCCGACCTGGAGCTTCAGGGCTGGTACAAGGGTTTCCTAAAGGACTGTCCCTCGGGCATCCTCAACGTGGAGGAGTTCAAGAAGATCTACGCCAACTTCTTCCCCTACGGCGACGCCTCCAAGTTCGCCGAACACGTCTTTCGCACCTTCGACACCAACGGCGACGGCACCATCGACTTCAGGGAGTTCATCATCGCCCTGAGCGTCACCTCCCGCGGGAAGCTGGAGCAGAAGCTCATGTGGGCCTTCAGCATGTACGACCTGGACGGCAACGGCTACATCAGCCGGGAGGAGATGCTGGAGATCGTGCAGGTACCGGCTTCCCCAGCCCCGGGGCTCCTCGGGGTGGCCCCGGCGGTCAGTACCATGGCTGTTCCCTCCTGGGACGTGGGTGGGTTGGGGACACACACTCTGCATTACCCCTGGCAAAGGGCTTGACAGTGCTTGGGACGGAGCCTGGCACTGTCTGCAGGATCGATCTACTGCAGGGCATCCCCTGGTGCTTCCCTGTCCTGGGGACATCCCTCTGTCAGCCCCATCCCTGGGCTCTTTCCATTGCTCCCAGGGAAGGCTGGGTGCACTCACCCCAGCACCTGGCATGGTTGGCAGATGCTGTCCTTGCCCAGACCCCAGCCTGGTGGCACCAGCATCAGAAGGTGGCACCTCAGTGGGCATCTGCTGGCTGCAGCTGGGCTGTTTCCTTGGGGCTGCCGCTTGCACCCACCCTGGAGCCTGGTGGCATGGGGAGGGTGTTAAACACCAGCTCCCTTCCCAGGGCAGTGATGTCCCATCTCGGGTGGGCAATGGCAGGGACCCACCTTGCATCCCCCCCTCATCCCTGTCCCTCTCCCAGGCCATCTACAAGATGGTCTCCTCAGTGATGACCATGCCCGAAGACGAATCCACTCCGGAGAAAAGGACGGAAAAAATCTTCCGCCAGATGGACACAAATAACGATGGTAAATGAGGAGCTGGAGGGATTAAGGGAAAGGTCTCATGGCAAATCCAGGGCTCTTCGAAGGAGCTGCACGAGAGCTGATTAAACGGCTCAGGTCCCCCGGGGTGGCCGGGGGGGAGCCGGCGTGGCTCAGGGTGCTGCCGACCCCAGAGCGCTTACCCTGGGTGGGTGGGTGTGTGTCTGTGGCGTTTGCTGGGGGTCTCTGGTGCTGTGCAGGTGCCCCTGGGTGCCAGGCTGAGCTGTGTGCCTCCCTGCAGGAAAGCTCTCGCTGGAGGAGTTCATCAAAGGCGCCAAGAGCGACCCGTCCATCGTGCGCCTGCTGCAGTGTGACCCCAGCGGTGCCGCACAGCTCTGAGCCCCACGGCCCCCCACAGCCCCTTATAGCCCCCCACAGCCCCCCACAGCCCCCCGTGGCCCCACATGGCCCCACAGCACCTCCCAACCCTGAAGCTGGTCACTGCCACTGCCCCCTGCCCTGTCCCCTGTGGTCCCCATTGCTGTGCCCCTACAGCCCGTCATGGGGAGAGAGCTGAGGCTGAGGCGAGGGGGAGTCCAGGGGGATGGTCCCCATCACTGAGGGGGTCCTGGTCTGGCTCAGCTGGGGAAGGATGGAGGTAAGGTCTGCCCCAAGCGAGGATGGTCCCCACCAGCAGCAGCAGCTCGGGGCAGAGGGACAACCCAGCCCAGTGGGAGAGGCTGTTGGTGAAGCCAGCGCTGCATCTCCGGCAGGCACAGAGACACAGCCCAGGGGACAACGACCTGGTGGCTCAGGGGGCCCCAGCACCCCCCTTCCAGCATGAACACATTGCCATGGGGCCAGGCCAGCCCCTTCCCTACGGCCAGCACATGGGCTGGGGCTGTGGTGAGGGGACACGCTCCTGGGCTTTTAATACCTGCAAAATAAAGTTTGTGTCAGTGCAGTCAGTGGTGGGAAAGGGGCCAGGGGTGCCCTGTGGTGCCCGGGGGAAAGTTCCTCCCTGAGGTGTCTGGATTCAGCCCAATTCCCTCCCTCACTGCAGCCCCAGATGACCAGAAGCCATGGGGATGGGCTCATGGGTCTTGGCTGGCGGCATCCAGGAGAAATGTCCATGCAATAGCTGGGCTGGGGGGCAGATGGGTCTAGTTGTGGGGCTGTGGGCACTGGGATGGGACAGGGTTGGCCAGGGCACATCCACAGGATCATCCCTCGAGCCCTGCTCAGAGCCAGGCAGTTTCCATGCTGTCCAGCCTCAGCAAGCCCAGGCACTGCCCGGGGTTGGGGGCCTCCGTGGGGGCTGCTGGCAAGGAGACCTGCAAGCCAGAGAGGATGATGAGAACAAGATCAGACGAGAGCTTTGGGATGGCAAATCCTACCCCCTTCCCAGAGCCCCTGAGCCCTGTCAGGCCTGTCCCAGCCCCGCTTGGGAACAGCCCAGGCACCGGGAGTCACCTTCCTCCGGCGCAGCCCGCGGCAGCAGCAGCCGAGGCGGAGCAGGGCGACGGTGAGCAGGAGGCAGCGGATGCCAAAGACAATCTGCACCAGGTCGAGCAGGAGGGAGATGGCCCAGAGGGACAGCGTGGAGCTCTGCAGGGACACAGGACATCAGCTTCCCACGCTTTGCCCATCGCCAGGACGGGCATCCCCAGCCCACGGGAGCCTCACATAGACACGGGAGGGATCGAAGGGGCACTGGCGGGAGTCGGCGCAGGGCGCCAGCAGCACCCGGCCCTGGCTGCCCAGCGTCAGCCCCACGGAGACGGCCAGAGCCAGCAGGCAGCACACACAGCACAGGCTGCTGCTGGTGCTCAGGGCGAAGAGCATCCATTTCTGCAGGAGAGGAGAGAAGAGGCAGCACCAGGGCCGTGCACGGCCGCCCGTCCGGGCGCCCCCGTGGGGATGGTCCCCGAGCGAGGGGTCGCGGCGGCCGTGCAGGGGCCGTGGGTGGGCTGCAGCCCGCTGGCTGCTGGGCTCGGGGGCTCCGGGTGCTTACGAGGGCGGCGGGGGCGAGGCAGCGGGACAGCGTGAGAGCGGCTATTCCACAGGAGATGGTCTGTGAGGAAGCACGGGGACGTCAGCGCCACCCACCCCGGGCCATCGGTCCCCTTTCCTCGCCGACTTTGTCCCGGAAAGCTCATCTGGCCAATTTGGCACCGGCGGGGGGTGGGGGGGGGCAGGGCTTCGCTACCTCCCAGTAACAAATCGCCGCGCGCTTCACCCGCTCGGTTTTGTGGGAGAAAGGCTTATTCAGCGCAGGGAAGGGGAGCTGGAGCAGCGTCCCCCGCATCCCACCCCGCGCAGCTCCGCGCCCCCCGCGCCCCTCCCGCGGTACCAGCAGCGCGCAGATGCCGGAGGCGGCGTTGGCGACGGTGCAGTGCAGCGACAGCGCGTCCCGGCCCGCGGCCACGAACCGCAGCACGGTGCCGTGCACGAAGGCGCCGGTGATGAGGTTGAGGTGCCCGACGATGAGGAGGATGAGGCCCGTTTTCATGAGAAGCCTTTGGTGGCCGCTGGGATCGCGGTAGCCTGGCGTGGAGGGGAGGGAGGCGGTGCGGTGCGGTGCGGTGCGGGGTGGCCGGCGCTGAGCTGCTGCTCCCGTCCTTCCAGCACAGCACAGACCCGAAGCGTGCGGGGACAGCCCCGGAGGAAGCGCCCCATGCTGGCAGCGGGACAAGCTGCTGTGGCGGCAGCCGCTGGCAGCCCAGGTATGCAAACCACTGCTCCAGCCGGCTGTCCTGGGAGCCAGCAGCCGCGGGGAGAGGTGTCAGCTGGGGCTCCCCGCAACGAGGGGGAAGCTCTGGGGATGGCAGCTGCCCCTGAGCAGCTCCAGCTGCCTCTCACACCCGGCCCTTTGAGCAGTGACAGCAGCAGCACCCGGGGCTGCTCCTCCCCAGGGACTCACCCCAGTGACACTGTCACTGTCACCCACGTGCTCAGCCCCGACCCTGTCCAAGCCCCTCAGCACCCTTCCCTCCCTCCCTGCCTCAGTTTCCCTGCAAGAGAGCAGTGCTGAAGCTCCAGGCAGGGCTGGGGCACCCTCCCATTGCAATCACCACGCCAGGACTGGACTTACCATCTTGGCACATCTTTACCAGGCTGGGATGGGGCCATCAGAGCCTCTCAGTGCCCGCCCTGCCCTCAGCCCCTGGGGCAGCAGCTGGATCCATCCAAGTTCCCACATGGCTGGACAGGACCAGGACTAGGTCAGCAGAACCTCCCGCCTGCTGCACCCCACTGCCTCTCCAGTTCCTGTCAGACCAGCTCCCCAGGACCAGCAAAGGGATAACCCCACCTCCTGCCTCTGCCCAGAGGAAGCACAGCCCTGTCCCCACCCCTGCACTCCTCTTGCTGCCAGCTCAGTGGCCATGCCCTGGCACGCTGGGCCATGTTGTGTCATGTTGCCTCATCCTGTGCCACCTCCACCGCTCCCAGTACCCTCAGGTCAGCCCAAGGTAAGCGGAGGCAGGAGGCTGGGATCCAGTCAGGGGCTGAGGGTCTGGGATGGGGCAGCCCATTGGGGTGTGATGCTGCTGGACCACGGCAGAGACCACCAGGAACCAGAGATCCACCTGCAGAGAGAAGGAAAAGCAGAAGGGTCAAGGCTGCTGCCAACCTCCTGGGAGGTGACTCAGAGGAGCCAGTTCGGTGGCAGTCACCCTAACAAAGCTCCTAGGGAAGTTACTGAGAGCAAGAGATGGAGTGAGAGGGGCTGGGGGAAGAACTGTGGGTGATTTGGATCCCTCCCTCACTCCTGGGACATCCTTGCTGAGTGATTCTCTTTGCAAATCTCATTAGAGACACGAGGCACCAACAATTTAATTCCAGAGACAGCAGCGAAGCTGGTTTGGTGCAGAGCCCCTCAGCATCACAACAGCAACATCCCCCTTGAGCCCAGCCCTCAGCCTCCCCAGCCCCCTTACACTCAGCAGCTCAGTACAGCCTTATGCCCCATCCCTTCCATCTTCTAACCCTTCTACAGCACAGGGTGGGGGGTAAAGAGCTGCCTCTCCCTGCTGTGGCACCAGGATGAGGCCAGTGTGGCACATGCAGCATCCCCAGTGCCACTGCAGACAGAATGAGGCTGTCACATCCCCTTTGTGGAGGCAGAAAAGCAGATGCTCCCTTTTTCCCCAGGCCCTGGGCTGGGGCAGTGCTTACCCACGCTGGAGCAAAGGCAGTCAGAGGATTTCACTGTTGCAAAGGAGGAGCTGGACGCGAGTCCAACGACAACCAGAGTCTTTATTCAAATGGTCCCTTAGGATGGTTGCAGACATACAGACACACAGACATATTTACACCCTTACACACCTCACAGAGCTTGAACCAATAAATTAAACCAAAAAGAGGGCAGGGGGCTTGGGGAGGAGTTTGTTTCCTCTTTTTCTTGTCACGTAAGAAGCAGCAGCTGCCCGAGGTGAGGCTGGGGGGCAGCTGGGGGACGGCAAACAGAAGCCACCACGGACACAACCCTGCCCCCAAAACCACGCCACGCCACGAGTGTGCTCTTCAGCAGGAGGCCACCTCATACTCTGGCTTCGATGCACTCCAGGTTGACCATTTCATCCAGCCTGCAGCCCTCAGCTTGGGCACAGTGGCTCAGGGGGGCACTTGGGCTGTCGGTACCTCTCGTTTTGGGGGTCTGGGGGCAGGCTGCTGCAGTCTGAGAGTGGGGGGACTCGCACTCGTCCGAGGTCAGGTCTGGCACGTCGTCCGACTGGCTGTCGGAGCTCTCCAGGTCGCTCCGTATGCTCTCGGGCTGGGCCAGGGTGATGTCCCAGGTTTTGCTGGCAATGCAGTCCTTTTGCTCACAGCTTTGGTGTTTGCACATCTGCTCCTGCTCACCATCCTCCTCGTCCTCCTCCTCTTCCTCATTCTCTGCCATTTGGGTGTGGGCGTGCAGAGAGTCCTCTGTGCTGCTGCCACTGGCCAGCTGGTAGTGACTTGGTTTGGCTTCTATGTCCACCTGGATCTCCATGTTATTGCACTCCCTGCAGAAACAGGCATCCCTGAGTTACTGGGTACAGTGACTGGGTTCAGCTGGGTCACCCACCAGGCACTGCATCGCTGTGCTGGGAGGATCATGTTTTCCAGACGTGAGCAAGATGCTGCTCATCACCCCAAAGCATCTGGGAGACACCAGCACTCGCTGCTCTGCCTCAGCCCTCCCGACAGCAGCCAACATCATCCCCAGGCTGCAAGTCAGGGACTGAACTGGGAAAGCCCCAGAGTCCCCAGGAGCAGCCAGGAACAGACCCCGGGCTGCAGATCCCCTCCTCAGCCTCCACACTACACATGGAGGCCCTTCCCAAACTGTCCCCAGTCCTCCTCCTGCGCTACTAGAAGGATCGAGCCACAGAAGAGCAGGTTACAGTAACCTCACCACCCTCAGCAGCACCTCAGAGCACAGAGACACCCAGAACAGCCACTACCAACCCTCTTCTCCCTTCCTACCTGTCCTGGGGGTTGTAGGAGCTGATGATGGAACCAGCCATGGCTCGAGTGCTGGCGTTGTCGCTGATGGCTCCCAAGCTGACCGAGTCTTTGGGGAAAATCTCCTTCTGGACATCTGCCTGAACTTCCAGCCTGCAGGAAAGTGGAAGATCCCTGAGAACTGCCTCAGATGGTCCCTGAGGAGCATCAGCTACTCTTCACAGGGAAGCAGGAGGCCCTTTGTAGCTTATGACAGAGTTTAACCCCAATGGTTCCTCCCATTTGGTCTCATTTTTGGCTCCGGTTAGGTAAACCCATTCTGTTTTCCATGACGAAGGTAAAGTTGTGTTTATATCTATGACTCATGCAATTCCTGTGAAAAACTGATTTCCACAGCTCTAGCACACAGCTGTGATTACACCCTGGCTGCTGGATCAACACGTGGCTCTAATTACCCAGCGAACTGACTCACAGGCCAGTATAGAGGAAAACTGTGGTGTAACCTGCCTTGGAAAACAGTGACCCTGCTTGCTAAAGCCACTGGAGAATGGGAAGCACCAAAGCCTCTGAGTTGGGATAAGAGGAAGATCTTCCAGCAAGCCATGGAGGCATCTCTGCACTGCTCCTAAATAAGCTGCAGCATCAGCTCTGCAGTTCCAAGGAGCTCAGGAGAGACTGAAGCTTATCTTTTGTCCTCCTTGCAAGAACCAGCCTAGCACCGACTCTAGAAGTAGCCTGACCTGCTGGGATTGGCTATTCCACAACAAACCAAGATGTAAAATACCAGGACATAACTCCCAAGTCACAGAATCACAAAAACATAGAATGGTGGTGGTAGGCAGGGCCCTGTAGAGCTGCTCCAGCCCAGCCCCTGCTCCAGCAGCTTCCCCTGGCTCAGGGGGCACAGGAATGTGTCCAGGTGGGGTTGGAAACCTCCTGAGAAGGAGCCTCCACACCCTCCCTGGGCAGCCTGGGCCAGGGCTCCCTCACCTCAGCACCAAAGGACTTTCTCCTCCTGTGCCAGGGGAACTGTTTGTGTTCCAGTTCAGTCCATTACCCCTTGTCCTGTCACTGGACACCACAGAGAAAAGCACTGCCCCGTCCTCCCGATGCCCAGCCTTGCAAAGACCCACCAAAGAAAGTCCACCCTCAGTCCTAGAGAGCTCCCCAGAATAAGCCTGCTTAACCCACACAGGCCTGGGGAGCCTCTGCCCTCGTGCTGTGCCCCTCAGCTCAGTTACCTGCTGTACTTGCCCTTGCCCCCCGAGAGCACGCCCCCGCTCAGCGTGCCGCCCGCCAGAGCAGCGAAGCTGGCCGTCTCGCTGTAGTTGCCCTGCATCACGCTGAGCCCGTCGGTGGGGCTGCCACTGGTGCTCAGCACGCTGGTCAGTCCCTCGATGCTGCTTTCACCAATGCTGGGGTTCTTCAGGGCTCGCCAGGCATCAGCCACTGCGGGGAACGGGAGCACAGGAGTCAGAGCCCGCGGGGGAACCGTCCGGCTGCGAGCGCCGGGGTCAGGCAGCACGTGTCTCATCCCAGGCTGCCTCCCTGCCTCACGCAGGGCAAGGAGCTGAGGTGTTGCTTCGGGAGCCTACAGAGTCAGCAGACTGAAGCAAAGAGGGCCCTGCAGAGCTTCAGCCCTTGCCCTTCACCAGCTGTCACGTTACCTGTGATGGGTCCGTCATCCTCATCAAACTCGATCTTCACCCCCTTCCCGTTGGCGGTGCTCACGCCGCAGCCGCCGCCCCGGCACAGCGAGATGGGCACGACCCCGTACACGTAGGCCAGCATGATGGGGACTCCAATGCCTGCAGAGCAGGATGTGCTGAGTTAAAGAGCAGCTTAAGGTGGCAGAGAGAAAGGACTTTTTGGGGTAGAGACCCTCTGAGTTGTGCTTACGCTGCTTTTAAAGGTCTCAGTTCACAACTTGGCAGATAAAGAGTGGAGAGGCCTTTGTGCTGTTGAAGTGTGGAATAAGGGAACTCCAAAAACACAGACAGCCTCAGCTGAACCCCCAAGACATCAGCCACCAAACTGGCCCATAGGTGAGAGGCATCTTTGTGCCTTTGGGCCTCCACTACAGGCTGTGGCACAGGCAGCTGGTGCTGCAGGCAAACCCTGGGCTGGCTCCAGGCCAACTCAAGCCCATGAGGACGTGCAGCCTGGACACAAAACAGAGGGATGTGCCCAGGAGAGCACACAGCAGCAGTCTGCAAACTGCCCTTTGGCCAGCCCCACCTCACAGGGCTGGGCTACCCACTTGTCTTGGTGACTACTGGCCCTTCAGAAGGGAAAGGGACTGTGCCCACTTACCAACACTGACAGCAGCGATGACGGGGGAGGCAATGACAGACAAGGTGACCCCACCAGTAATGGCCAAGTTTCTCTTGTGCTTAGAGGTTTTCTTTCCCTCATATCTGCTGTGGATCTGATGGAAGGAGACGAACCAGGTGAGACCAGAGCCTGGCCATGAGCAAGCACCAGCAGAAGACATTAATAAGCTTGTGATTTTACAGCCTTGTCTACGTCAGCATTAGCCCCCAACTACAGATCTCGTCACACATCAGAGCTTTGTGTTTAAAGAAAAAGAAGCAGCAACAAATATAGTGCTGATGTGTCACTTCTTCCCTCCCAAGGCCCCTTTGTCAGCAGAGGCACACAACAGCCTCATACAGTTTGGGGCAGCAGGTCAGCTTCAAAACGTGAGTGACCTAAGCAAGGCAAAGTGTGATGCTCAGGGTCCAGCCACTGCCTCAGAGAGCCCAGGATGTGTTAAGAAAGGACCAGGTTTCTGGGTCCTGGTTCAAGGCAGAGGCACAAGAGCAATGCAAAGTGAGTTGGAGAGGACTTGAAGGGCTATCAGCCACCACCTTCCCTCTCCTCACACAAAGCCCAAAAGATAAGACATGGTTTAGAACAGACAATTTTGTTCTATGACAAGATCCACCCTTCCTATCAGCTCTACATTTCTGGTCAGATGCCTTGAGTACACAGAACACCCCACAGCCTTCAGCTCCAGCCCTCTGCTCTCCACACCTACCTTCCTCCCAACATACACAGGGATGCCAATGACCATGGCAGGAATGGCGATGCCAGCGATGAGGGAGATGCCCACAGGAGCACCAATCAACGTGCCCAGCTGCCAGAGAATCTTCTTTTTACGACTCCATGGCTTTTTGCCCCAGAATGTACAGCCAGAGGGGCTTCATGCATGGAAAAGAAGAAGAAAACTGACATTAAGACCACAGCAATTCCTCAGGGATCCTGAGAACTTCAAGCTCAGCTTCCACATGAACGAAACCAAAACCCAGGGAGTCCTTAGACACCACAGCTGTGCTGCTCCCCTCCTCACCTGAGGTAATGCAGGTCTGAGATCTCCTTCATGCAGAGCCAGCAGAACTCGCAGCCACAGACCGCACACGTCATGTGGTTACAGCTCCCGTCGTTCATCTTGATGATGTAGGCGCTGCAGCGCGGGCACGGCTTGATGTCATCAGCTGAGGGGGGAAGCAGGGCACTGAGGGGGGCTCTGTGCTGTGAGCGTGAAGAACCAACCAGGGGTTTACTATGGATCAAACCCCCTGTTTTCTGGGTGGGCAGAGCACCTTTGCTAATCACAGGTAAAGTGGGGACAGTCGTGTCTTTATCCTCAGAGCAAGAATCACACAATCCTGACTGGTGGGGGCTGGAAGGGCCCTGCAGAGCTCACCCAGCCCCAGCCCCTGCTCCAGCAGCTTCCCCGGCTCAGGGGGCACAGGAACGTGTCCAGGTGGGGTTGGAAACCTCCTGAGAAGGAGCCTCCACACCCTCCCTGGGCAGCCTGGGCCAGGGCTCCCTCACCTCAGCACCAAAGGACTCGCTCCTTGTGTTTCAGTGGAACTTTCTGTGTTAAAGCTTAAGTCCATCACCCCTTGTCCTGTCACTGGACACCACAGAACACAGTGTCCCCTCATCCTCCTGACACCCACCCTTTAGGGATTGATCAGCATTGATAAGGTTTCCCTGAGCTCATCCTTCTCTCCTCCAGGCTGAACAGCCCCAGGTCCTGCAGCCTTTGCACAGATCCCTCCAAAGTCATTTGTCTGGACAGCAAATGCTGGGAATACAAGTCCCTTTAAAAGCTGATTCTAGCCTTAAACAGGATGTATTCCAGAACACACTTAAACCCTGGGAACAAGTCATACCTGCCCTGTGCTGGCTGAGAGAGCAGCCTACGAACAAACCATTACTAAATTGCTCCACTGAGGTGATTCATGGCCCAAGCACGTCAGAAGGGAGAATAAAGTATCAGAGAAACTCCAAACCTGGCCTTCAAAAGGGGACTGGAGCCTGCAGCTGCACTCAGAGCAGAGGGTGCCCAGTCCCCTGGCAGAGCAGGACATGGGGCCTCCATCTCTTCCTTAATTCGAGTGTCATCTGACGGCTGTTACGCAACGGCTGCGCTCAGGGCTCTGCTGGCAGCCTCTGCAACGCTCCACAGTATGAAATCCAGCTGCTGAGACCAGCTTGCACCTTATTAATCACTAGACTGAATCCAGCAAGAATGGGGTGGGGAAAAAACCCACTGTCTCAAGATCCTCCCTTTCGGTGGCTACGTCCTGAGCTCCTCCTGGCAGGGATCCCCTTTAAAAGGATGAAAAAAGCACCTCAGGAACTCTGTTCTGCCTGCTGGTTTGTACCACAGGCTATGGTAGTATCTATGCTGTCCATTCTCAGGGCCTTCAAACTGGGGCATGCTGAACCTCAACATACCACGAAGCCACCTCTGAACCACCCACGACAGCTCCGTTCCAAATAAGCTCATTAACATGTAAACTCCTGACACCGAAGGAAAAGCAGGGTGTTTTTGTTTGGGGGCAGGGACTTGATGAAATGGCCTTACTGCCCACTTCCAGAGTCAATACAGTTATTTTTAACAAACACTAGCTGAGCAGACACAGCAGCTCCCACCAGGCAGTGCAGGAGGCTGTGGGTTGGCAGCTTTAGTACGTGACATTACCGACACCTAACAGGGCTCCCTGTGCTCTGCTACACACCAGTGCTCCTCTCAACTACCACAGCAGGCAGATGAGAAGCTGCAAGGTTAAAAAGTGCCCATTTGTTTGGGGTTTGGACTAGTGAGAAGCAAGAACATGCAAGACCAAAACAGCTACAAGCCAAGCTGGGGTGGGTGAGGGGAGCTGCTGTGATGCAGAAGGACCCAAAGCATGTGGGCACCTACTGGCATGGTCTGTGTTCTTGGGGGAGCCTGGCAGATTTGTTCTAACTCACACAAGAATCACAGAATCATTTGGGTTGTTAAAGCCCCTGGAGCTGCTGCAGTCCCAGCCCTGCCTTCACCCTGCCCAGCCCAGCACTGACCCACAGCCCTCAGCACCTCAGCCCCACGGCTTTGGGATCCCTCCAGGGCTGGGCACTGCCCCAGCTCCCTGGGCAGCCTGGCACAGGGGCTGACATCCCTCTCAGGGAAACAGTTCTGCCTCAGCTCCAGCCTCAACCTCCCCTGGGGCAACCTGAGACCATTTCCTCTTGTCCTACCATTTATTAGTGGAGAGCAGACACTGACCCCCAGCTCCCTGCAGCCTCCTGTCAGGGAGTGTCAGAGAGTGCTGCTGTCTCCCCTCAGCCTCCTCTTCTGCAGGCTCAACACCCCCATTCCCTCAGCCCCTCCCCAGCACCCTTGTGCTCCAGCCCCTTCCCCAGCTCTGTGCCAGCTCTGGCCATGCTGCAGCCCCTCAAGGGACACGATCCCAAGCGTTAGCTGCTCCCACCCCTGGCTGCTGCAGACACTCCCCACAGGGCACTACCAGCCTCCTGCTTTGACAGGAGCGGGGTTTTGCACCCAGACATCTGTGAACCCCACACAAACACAGCACTGAGTAAGCCCACGAAGGTGAGTCCATACCCGGGCCGGACTCCTGGCCGTAGCTGAGGCCCGAGGTGTGCTTGGTGCGCACGCGCAGCGCCTGCGCCCGCTGCTGCCGGGCCATGTCGCACGTCTGGTTGGGATGCCAGATCTGTTTGCAGTGGTAGCAGAACTCCGTCTGGCAGCCGTCTCTCTCGCAGGTCAGCTTGGGGCAGCTGGCGCAGCCGTAGGCGATGACCGCGTAGCTGCGGGAGGAACACAGCGGGTGAGGCGCTGACAGGCAAAGCCACCGCGACAGGCCCGTGACCCTTCAGGCTGCCCAGAGGGGCAGGGAGGCTGTTGCTGCCTGGCTCAAGAGCTGCTGCAGTGCACTCTCTGAGTGAGGGCCTGAAGTAGTGCTAATTGGGTTACTTGGGGCAGATTCTTTGTATACAGACAGCTCACAGGATTGAATTCTCTCCTCAGCAACTGCTGGCACTTCTCATTGTCAATTCATGCAGACCACATTTGTCTTGCCTCGGAAGCCTGGCTAACAGCTTGCTGTTTCTGCTAATTCAGGCTCCTAGGACAGAGCTCAGGCTGCTCTTCCCAGGCACCTGTGGCTAAACACACAGACCCCAGCTCCTCAGGACAGGCAGATGGGTGCAGGAGTCTAAGCCCAGAGCAGCCCAGCAAAGCTGAGGTTGTCTTGGGCACTTCTACCAACTGAATGACTCTGAAAAAGTGTAACAGTAGAGGTTTCCATGTGTAGTGATCTCAAGAAGCAAGTTCCTGTTGATCTCCACAGAATCCCAGAATGGTTGGCAGGGCCCTGCAGAGCTGCTGCAGCCCCAGCCCCTGCTCCAGCAGCTTCCCCTGGCTCAGGGGGCACAGGAACGTGTCCAGGTGGGGTTGGGAACCTCCTGAGGAGGAGTCTCCACACCCTCCCTGGGCAGCCTGGGCCAGGGCTCCCCCACCCTTAAAACTTCCTCTTTTAAAGAGCACTGAAGAACAACACTGTGCTCTAGGGTAAACCAAACACAGAGTAAAACCATCTGAACGTGCAAGAGAGTGAGGCCAGGCTCAAGCAGCTCACTTCTGACAGTACCGTGATGCTTCCAGAAGGAAGTGTGGTGCATCCACAGAAGTCCAAGCAGCACCTCCAAGCACTGCTAGAGAAAAGCTGACTTCTGGTCACCTAGCATGGGGTTGTTTCCACTGGCAGGGCCTGAACTGAGCAATTCCAGCAGCTCCTTCCAGTTCTGTGACACCAGTGCAGCAAAGGGTAGTTTTGTTACTCATGCCCAGTGTTTTTGTTGGCAGGCAGAGGAGAATAACTCCTATTTAAGCTTTTGTGTTTAGAGCTTGTGCAGCTCAGGTTGTATTGCCTCTTCTCAGAGGCAGGAGCGTGTGAAGCACTGAATGTGTCATACCACAGTGATTCATATCCCGTGGGAGTTTGAGCAACTTCATCCCGCCGGGCTACGACACAATCGCCACAGCAACAACGTCTCTGCGCTGAGAGGCACGACTGTGGGGTCTGTGTGTGCACCCATGGCTGCACCCTCTGCACGTGAAGCCAGTACTCCAGGAGAGATGGGATGCAGACAGCCTGGGAGTGGGGGGCTGGGAGGGACAAACTCGACCCCTACATATCTTGTCTAAGTGAAGATCCCACTAAGCATCCTTACCCTGCCACAGCCATACAGCCAAAGTCCTACCCCAGCAGAGAAAAAGCCCCTCATCTGCCCAGCTGTGCTATGACACACTGCTATTTCAAACCATAACACCAGGTTAGGAAAGCTCAGTGTAATATATTAAGCAACCCCATGTTCTAAATTAACCCTCGCTAGAGATGGAGGGGTTTTGTAGACACTGGAGGAAATTCTGTGAGAAACAAAAACCTCACCATGTGTATTTGATTCCTAGTGCTGAAATGACAAATATCATGAACAAGCCCAGGGCTGTGGGGAAACAAACTGCATGGCTGGCTGTGAGGGAAAGAAACACCTCTCTGAACTCCAGATCAACAGAAAGAGGCTGTTAAAGCAACATGCCTCAGATTAACCACGGCAGGACCTGGACAGTCAGCACGTGGCTCCTCTTCACCTGGCCTTGCATCAAACAGCCACTTCCAGGCTCAACCTCAGCAGATGGAAAGGGAAACTCTGTCTTTTCCCCATGCAGTCGGTGTCTTCTCGAGACCCCAGGAGTCCATTTCCAGCCTTCTCTTTGCACGGCTGTGAGTTGCCTCCATCCCTGCTCCTGCTCCTCTGCGGGAGTCAGCGCCTCACCAGTTGCCTCCAGCCTCATTCACCAAGCTCAGCCTACACAGCTCCCTTTCTTTAAAGGTTCTGTTCCTCTCGAGGAGAGATGCAGCGTGACAACAAACGCCACCTGATCCTCGCAGCTAAAAACGATAACTACGGAAAAGCTGCAAACACGGCAAATGATTTGTACAGCGAGGGAAGGCGCAGCCATTGACCCAGGTTCCCATGGCAACACGCGCCCGGGCTGTGTTCCTCCTCCTCCTCCTCCTCCTCCCCGCAGCAGCTCTCAGTTACGCCAGACTGCAGTGTGTGTGGAAGGCACAGGCTGCTGTGTGCCACGGCGTTTGTCCGCCATCTGACGGGGGCTGAGCATCCCCGTGGGCCCAGCTCCACGCTCCTGCTCTGCAGCACTACTACGGGAAAGCCCGCTGTAAATAATTCATAGCCTGACTTTACATAAGCACAGTGACAGAGCTGGCTGGGAAGAATGAATCCGAGTGATTAATTCCTCTCCCTGCCGGAAGGCTGATTCCAACAGCCTTTGTTCCAGTGCTCCACAGAGCCGCCTGGTCTCTGACAGCCCCAGGGTGGCTGGGAGCAGGATGCCTGTGCCCATCGCCTGTCTAACCCTGCTAAGTGGCAAAGCAGGGAGGAGGCTTTTGCTCACACCAAGAGCTGTGCATGACACCAATCTGCTCAAACCCCACCAAGCAACGGTGTGATCAGAGTTACTGTCAGAGAGGCAACACCCTCCTGGGCCTGGCTCCTTCCAACCAGGCAGCCTGGGTGACGTTGGCTTTACACCTTATCCTGAGAGCAGATAAACATCAGGGCAGCCAAAGAGCTGAGATTCAGTAAGCAGGAACAGGATTCTCTCTAGCTGGTTAGCAGCAGGGGCATTCCCTCTGGGACTGCTCTGTGGGCAGCATAACCTGCTCTATCTCCCTGATCTTATCCTCAGTGCTGCTGTCACTCGATTTTGCTTCAGAAAGGAGAAAAGCTGTTGTTTGTTTAGCGTTGCCCTCTGAAGAAACAAACCCTTACACAGGCCCTCAGAGGCCCTGAAATGGGTAACCTGAGCCAGGTTCACCCATTTGCATAGGAAGGCTATTACAATGCTCTGATTAAATCTTCACCACCCTCCCACCAAGCTTTCCATCCTGACTACTAGGTCAGACTTTCCTTTCATGTTCTTGCTATCCAGAATCCAAGCTGAGGTCTAGCTAAACTTCACAGCACTTCTCAGAGTTTCCTGAACTAAGCCCTTTTCCAGGCAGCTTTGGCTTAGGCTCAAACATAAACCAAACAGAGTTCATTTGAAGGAAAAGAGAACAGAAAATGAAAGCAACACACAGATAACTATAGAGTCATCAAGCTTGGCTGGGCTGCCTTCTGGACAGACTGATACTTCCTCACTCAGGCAGCGGGTAATGAGTCAATATCCCTGCTCTGTGCCATGCATTCACATCCTCACTGGGAAGAAGTCACCATTTAGGGTTCCTTCTTGCCCACTGTGGCAGCTGCAGGGTGTCCCCGGGCAGCGACACACACACCGGGAAACTCCCCACTTCCCATTTGTGCAGGGAAAAAAGCTGTCTTTCAAATTAGGGAAACGATAGCTCAGCTGAAAGCCCCTTCCAGTCCTGTCACCCATACCTGCTTGGTCTGTATTTCCACACCCCTCAAGGTCAAATCCTGGTGCTCTAAGGTAGTAAGGATAGGACAGAGCATCATTTTGGTACCCAAGGCCATCAACTGTCCTGAAGAGACTGATGACAAGTGAGCAAACAACATCTGCAATGAGAGCTCTTCATGGGACTCGGCAGGACCAGAAGTGTGTTATCAGCTGCAGCACTCAGCTGGGAGTGAGCCACCCTCCCTGTGCTGTCCTGGGACCCAGCTGGGGACAGACAGCAGCCCAGCAGGACAGTGGGTAGGATACAATCCCCAGGGCCTGCTGGGGACAAGGAGCATCCTGCTGGGACAGCAGGTCCAGCACCAGCCCAGCTGGGATATTGTCCCCATCTGTCCCAGGCCCTGGCAGGGACGGGCAGTGCCCCAGCACGGTGGGAGTCCCCAGCACGGTGGGAGTCCCCAGCACGGTGGGAGTCCCCCTTCCCTGAGCTGTCCCAGGAGGGATGGATGGATGGGGCAGCACCCTATGGGGCCAGCGGGTCTGCCCTCTCTCAGGCCGTCCCAGGACGGAGGGGACGTGCTGCTGCCCCCCGGGACACCGCGCCCCGCCGTCACTCACCCGCAGTCGGGGGCCGGGCACCAGCGGCAGTCGGGGTCGGCGGCGAGGCAGCGGCGCAGCATGAACTCCTCGTACTTGGCGACGAGGTGCGGGGAGTCGCGGAGGAGGCGGCGGATGTCGGCGGGGTTGAGGCGCTCGCTGCACTCGGGGCAGCAGATGTTGACGCGGGACTCGGTGATCTCGATGCGGAGGTACTGCCGCAGGCAGGCCCCGCACGACCGGTGCGGGCACGACAGCAGCCGCGGGGCGTTCTCCGCCGGCTGCCGCACCAGGCACAGCGGGCATTCCAGCTCCTCTTCCCCGCCGCTCTCCGGGGCCACCGGCGCTTCCTCGGCGGGCGGCGGGGGAGGCGGCGGGTAGGGCGGCGGCGGCGGCGGCGGCGGCTGGTCCGAGGGAGCCGGCGGGGCGGCGGGAGGCAGCGGCGGGGCGGCGGGAGGCGGCTCGGCCTTGGCCCGGCGGCGGCCGCCCGCGGCGGAGGCGGCGGCGGCGGAGAAGACGCTCTGGAACGAGAGGCGGCGGCGGCGGCCGGGCTTCGGGCACTTGGCGGCGGCCGAGTGGATGGAGGAGGAGCGCGGCGACTCGGAGTCCCGCTCGGAGCCCATGGCTGGCGGGGCGAGGCGGCGGCTGCCGACGGACGGCGTGTGACCCGCAGCGGAGAGGTCCGTGTGTCGTTCCGGGAGGCGAAGGAAACTCCGAGCGCTGCCTCCACCAGGCTGCAACGACAGAGGCCCCGGAGCCAGTGAGTGCGGCCCCGCGCCCGCCCCGCCCCGCCCCGCCCCGCCCGGCAGCGCCCGCAGCCGCCGGCGCCGCCATTTTGCTTACGGGCAGCAGCTCCGGGCACGCTCGAGGCCCGCGGGCCCTGCCGCGGCGATGGCTCTGAGGCACCTCAGCGGTGTGGAGCAGCGCAGGGCTCCTTCACCACAGCCCGGCTCTCCTCAGCGCCCCAGCTCCCCTCAGCGCCCCGGCTCCCCTCAGCGCCCCAGCTCCCCTCAGTGCCCCGGCTCCCGTCAGGGCCTGGCACCAAGGGTGGGCTGTGAAGGGGCCTGGTGCTCTGCCAGGCTGGGGAAGGGCTGTGCCCCCACCACAGTTGCTTTTGCATAGAATGGCAGAATCATTTTGGTTGTTAAGGCTTTTGAGCTGCTGCAGCCCCAGCCCTGCCCTCGCCCTGCCCAGCCCAGCACTGACCCACAGCCCTCAGCACCTCAGCTCCAGGGCTTTGGGATCCCTCCAGGGCTGGGCACTGCCCCAGCTCCCTGGGCAGCCTGGCACAGGGCTGACACCCCTCTCAGGGAAACAGCTCTGCCTCAGCTCCAGCCTCAACCTCCCCTGGGGCAACCTGAGGCCATTATGACATTTCAATGTGTCTCTAGTTGGAGAGGGTGGTCTATAACAGCAGAAGACTCTCCATTCATTCATCCCGCTGGGACATCTCGTCTCTGGCTGTGTGACCCTCCTTTCTGATATTTGTGAAGTCATGTGGAGATTTACTCACCCATGAACTCTTCCCTGAGAGCAGGGTTTAGCCTCTTTCATACAGAGGCACTGAAACTACAACCCACATTCTCACTGCAGTCATGCAGAAACGCGAAAGGCTCCTTCCAGGGTTCCCCGTGCCCACAGGGCTCTGCCAACCTTGTCTCCCCTTCAAAGGCGGAGAAGCCAACGGGAAGGACACTGTCTCTTATTATGCAGGGGAGGCGAAGCAGAAAGATCTGCCATGTCTGTAAAGTGCATGTTAAATTGGCACAGAAGAGGCTGCTCTCCCTGTAGACTGTCAGCTCCTGACTGGACGGGCTGTAGTTATTCGTGTGACAAGTGTGGCTGCATCGCTGGCCTCCAGCTATCGCCATTCCTCAACTCATTTCTCTCAGCACAGCCTATGTGCATAGTTATTACCAGGCTCCTTCCTGGCTGCCAAGGGATGTCTGGGATGGAGAACAAGGTTTCAGGAACCAAACCCAGGCTGGTAGTTGAAAGCACCTGGGTTTCAGTGCTCACACTGCCTGGCTTGCTGTAGGCAAAGCCCCTGTGTCTGTACAGCACAGATAATGATGGAACTTCTGTGCTTGATGGACGGGTGAATGAAGGCACAAAGGGAGTGAATCACCTGCATAGAGCACATTACTGAAGCTTCCCCCTCTCCTTCAGCTCTCCTGTTACCTTCCTTGTGCTTTTCTTCATTAATTTTGAGCCTGCTCTCCACCTTCACTTGGTGCTTATCCCAAGATGCCTGCTGCACCAAGCCCTTCCCTACAGCTTCTGTTCCCCAGACATCTGTCAGCTCACCTCTGCTGCCCTCCAGCATTCCTGCCACAATACACGCAGTTTTGGCCCAGCTTGGTTTTGACCCACAGTTAGGATTGGGCTCAGGATGTTAAATTCCCACCTGGGATCAAGAACCCTGTTATTAGCAAGATAATGTAATGAAGGAAGCAGAGTTCTCCTGTGAGAGAGGCAGGAATGCCACCCAGGGCTCTGTGGGGCCTGAGCAGTGCGAGGTGCTGAGCTCTGGGCCCTGGCAGGTTGTGGACCGATGTCAAGATGTTTATCATTCCTCTGACACTTGTGTATGCGGAGCCCCCAGGGTGAAAAGATCCTGTCCTCATTTCAGTGTCAGGAAAGGAAAGCCAGAGGAGAGATGTTGTACTGGTGTAAAACAAGATCATACTGAAAGTAGCTGTTCTGTCTGAGAGGAACCAGGTATGAGGAGCCTTTAAATGGCTGTTGCTGCCCATCTGTAGCAGAGTCTGTCTGGGGTTGATGATTTCACTAGAGAAAAGGACACTCCTGAGTGAAACAGAGAAACCTGAGCACGGCTTGTGTGTGGGACGGGTCTCCCAGACAGCGCTCTGACAGCTCAGCCCTACATCCTCTGCAGCGCCAGAGCACAGACTGTAACTAATTGTGGGAAGGTTTCATCTCAACAACTAATGTGAGACAGGCCTGAATTACCAGTAGTGCAGACACAGAGAGGCAGAGAGCAAAACCATCTGGTGTCCCTGGGAAAGGCATCGGCTCGCAACGTGCTGATGGGGCAGAAATGACTCTTCATTATGACACAGACAGGGCTGGGGGAGGCCAGGGTGAGTCCGAGGGGCTCAGAGCCATCCTCCCTGCTCCTGAGCTGTGCACATCTCTGGCCAGTCTTTTCCTGTTTGAGGGAATTCAGTTGCTTTTATGGAGCTCAGAGGTACAGACCTCAAACTGTCCTGACTCTGCCGTGGTCCAGACATACCGTCTACTTGACAACAAGTTCTGTGTGGCTGAGGTGTTTCTCTGTGGCAAGTTTCCACAGCCCTTGGCAGGAGCAGAGGCTCCTGCTCAGCGTGTTCCTGACTGGGGAGCAGTTTGATCCCAGCAGTTTGTTTTGATTCAAACTGAAGGGGAAAAAAAAACCACACCAAAAAACCGGCCCATTGAGGGCACGGAAAGGGGCTGGAAAAAGGGGAGGGAAGAGGCTGGTTGGAAAGTCACCGGATTGGGTATGAGATCAGCTCAGCCCCTCCCTGGGGCTGCAGGGAAACTGTCACCAGCCTGACCGTTGATCTGAGCAGTATTTGAAAAGATAAACAAAAACAGCCAAAAAGAAAGGCAGAGGGAATTCAAACGCTCCAGTGAAGCTCCGACAGGCAAATTTGCTCCTGCTTACGCTGGCAGAAAGCTGGAAGGCTGCTGACTTCCCACCCTGCTGCTCAGTCAAGGGCAGGATTTGGCACAGGCCACTTTGGAAGGCTGTGTCCCCCAGGAAGGCTCCCAGCAGCAGAGCCGGCCGGGCTCTGTCCAGGCACCAGCTGCAGCCAAGCCGCGCTGCTCTGTGCCGTTCCCAGCCCGGGCGGAGCGGCCGGGGAAGCCAGGCAGGGCTGAACCTGCTGCTGGGAGGCACAGGGCCGCTTTCCAGAGAAATACCTCGTCCACCCACACCCCAAAAAGCCCCATGCAAAGCAGAGCCATGGCTCTGTCGCCGGCTTCAAGGAGGAAGAGCCTCTGGTGATGTAATGAAAACTCCCCCTTGGTAATTCAGAGAGTGAAAGCAGAGGCTGGCTGCCGGGAAGGCATTGTGAAACTCAGCCTGGGAGTTATTTGCATGGAGGGGCTGGGGTGTGCTGGGGCTGGGAATATTGCTGTGGTGGGGTGCTGCCAGACAGGCACACCGGCTTGGCTTTGCAGCTGAAGTGGAAACTCTGGCTCCTACCGTGTCTCTTTTGCCTGCCCCCACTCTCCTGGGAAGCCAGATCTCCCAGGTGTGCTACACCACTGCCTGCCCGTTGCTCTCATCCCTGGCCCACAGGCTGCAGGGGGATGTTGAAACAGCTATTTCAGGACACACAGAGATTCAGCCAGCCTGAAACCTGCAGGTTATTCTGTCACAGAGGTGTGAAGCCCTCCCTGGAACGGGCTGTTTTCTGTAGGGATGTCCTTGGGGTTTCTCCCTCTTTCCCCAGGCAGGGAGGGGCTGTTGGTTGCTGGTCACAGGCTGCTTTGCAGAGCAGATGGAGTTCAGAGAAAATCCAGCTCATGTTTGCTGCTTTCTGAAATAGCCCCAGACATGATGAAACAGGGGAAGAAGAGGAAGAGCTTTACAGCAAGAACTCTTTCCTCGTGGCTGGACAAAGGCTCTGTGGAATGACTCAGCCCCGGTCTCACTGGGCTGGTTGAGTCCTTTGGCCCTGCTCGGGTGGGACAGCTGAGGCTGTTAAAGGAATCCAGATGCACCAGGATTCCACAGTGCCGAGACAGAGGTGGCAGTTGAAGGGTCAGTTTCCTGAGGCCTCACCACAGGACACAGCCAGGTACATGCTCTGACACCTCACAAACCAACCCGAGAGGCTGCCGTAGTCACAGCATTTAGACAAAGATGAGAAGGAAGAGACAGACCCAAATAGCACAAAGGGGTTTTAAACCTCTCCAAAGTGCAATGAGAGGTCTCATCCCAGCTCCCTGCCCTGAAGAGTGCCAGGAACATGTGAACCTCCATTAATTCCTCCTCTTGGGCTGCAGCTGCCCCATGTGCAGAGCAGGGATGGCAGTCTGTCAGAAGGGTTCAGCAAAGCTTAACCCTGAGAGCTCTGAGGTCTGTGGTGAGGGATGCTTTGCATTCACGAAGCAGCAGCTGCCTGCTCAAGAACTGAAGCTCACTGGGGTCATTTTCTGCCAGGGCCCCCGGGGAGATGCTGCTTTGCAATGACATGCACTCTGCTCCTTTCTCAGATGCAGATGTCATTAAGGGCTGTTGATGTCTCTCCAGGGGAGACACCAGTGCCTGGGGAGGGCTCTCCCCAGTGTGCAGATCTGCACTCACTTTCTGGGTTGATCTGGGTCGTTCATGTTCTGTTTGCCTCTTGTGGCCCCCTGGGAGGTGTTCAGGGGAGGAAGGGATGATTGTGCTTGACTCCCTTTTTCTTTGCTGGACTTAACAAGGGTTGACATTCTTTTAAATGAAGAGCAAAAGGCAGGAGATGGGAGCCCTGGGATCAAGAAATTCAAAGCTCTTCCAAGAAGGTTGCTCTGGTTCACACCACAGTTACAGCTCCTCTCCCCTCCATCTCCCCATCCCACTCTGCTCCCTCCTAACACCCACACACACAGCACAGTGATCTTCCCCTCCCTGCCGTGGCTTTCTGGTCAGGATGCTGTCATGTGAAATCCTGGCAGAGGGTTGCCACAGGAATCTCTGACAGGATTGCACATCCCTTCCCTTGCAGGAGGCCTGCAGCTCCCCTCCCCAAAACCCTCAGCACGCTCACGGGTGGGGGGAGTAGGGAATCATCTTGTAAGCCTGGGAGCCGCCTACACACATGGCGAGTCTTGTCAGCAGCTGATAGAGGAGGCGGGAGGTGGGGAGATTTTGAGGGGGAAGAGCTCAGAGGCTGATATGCCCACGTAGCTCACCACCCTGTCCCCTGCAGGGCTCAGCCAGGCAGGAGGGCCACAGCCTCCACCCCGACACACGGCCGGGGAGAGACCCTGAGCAAGGACACAGAGATAACTACTGTAAAGGTAGGGAGTGTTAAGCAATTGCTTGTAACAGTAGCCTGACATGCTTTCCCCCTCTGCAAAAGCAGCATTGTCTTTTGTAATGAAAGCACTGGCTGTTCAGATTGCTTTATCCCCCTGCTGTCCTGCACACTCCCTGTACAGCTTTGGGGACAGAGGTAACAATGATCACCTCTCTCCATTCACTCTTACTGGTGCCCTGCTATTCTTAATTACAGGGGATTTGTAAGTGAGAAGGTTTAGCCCAGGAGGGTGCTGCCATCAGGAAAGTGGTGGTCTGATCCCTGCAGTACGAGGAAGCAGCCAGGCTCCCTGCTCACCCGAGCTGTTAAACACACAATTATGTGTTTGGTGTTGGCATAAACACAGGCAAATTAGTCACTGGAGAAAACCCCAGTGCTGGTGACAGCTGGTTGTGGCTTGAAGAAGGTGGGGGGTGACAAACCCTGGCTGTCTGAGGCACGCTGCACTGGGGTGGCAGTGGCCAGGCACTTCCTGGGGACAGCCAGGTGCCACCAGCAAGAGACACAGGGATGGTGTGATAGGGCAGGAGCCTGGCACTGCCTCTGGGGGCTCTCCTCAGCCCCTGATGGCAGTTGGACTGCACAGTGCTCAGCACCTCCCAGGATGTGAGCAAAGCTGGCAGCAGCAGAGGTGGTGAGGACCAAGGTGAAATCTTCAGGAGGAGCATTTGCAGGGGACAGTTCTGCCCCCAAGAGAGCAGCTGCAGAGAAGCGAAAGCACTGCCATGGGACTTGATTTCTGCAAGGAGAACAGAGTGAGGCACTGGCCTGATTTCCAGGAAAGCAGAACAGTGTGTCACAGAGAAGGCACTGAAAAGACCTGAGGCTTCTGCCTCAGCTTTCTGTCTCACTCCTGCAGACAGCAAGGGTGCTCGGGAGTTCAAAAGGCTGAACTGGAGGCTGTCCTGCAGCTGGGGCAGGACAGGAAGCTGTGGGCTTGTCCTGCAGAGCTGTTCCTGGCACACAGACCACAACCAGTGTCCCTGGCTCTGCTGAGGATCCCTGCACGGCTCCACGTCTTTCTCCCTACAGCGCTGACCTTTGCAGAGGGAGTGTGGGAACTGGAGCTGGGTGGGAAGGCTTGGTACAAGGCACTAGCTCTAGTGCCCAGGCCTGCAGAGAGACACTGGCAGCCCTCCAACAGCATCTCAAAACCTCACAGCATCTCTCACATCCTTCCCAACTGGTGTATCCTACAAACACAGGTAGGGCTGGGTACACCACGCGCTTCCTCCACCCGACCCACCCATTTCCTATTTTCTGCAGACATGACAACTAGTGAGTTAATCCTGCAGGCCATAAACTAAGCTGTATTAGCAGACACCATCTGTCCTTTTTCATTTGCTGATGCACGACCTATTTTGTGGTGCAATGGAGCAGGAGCTGCAGTTTCAGGGCCTGCATGTGGCAGTGTCCCTGTTGCCAGGGCATAAGCTGCTGCTTGCAGTGACCTGCTAAGAGGAGAAGGCTCCAGTGAACTGAGCACCAGGGGGACCTGCTGTCAGGGGCAGGTGGTGGCTGAAGCCAGTCCCTGTGGCTACTTGGCCTCAAAGGAATTCTTGAGCTGCAGTCTCACAAAGCACCAGTTGACACATGAGAAGAGAAAGGTGTCAGCAAAGCTTCCAAGAGCACAACTGCTCTCAGCTGGGCCTCTGCTTACCTGGAGCCCCTTCAGCAACAGCCGTGGGAAGACCACTGTGAAATATCACCCTCCTAGGGCCACCACCCAACCTTCACAGCCCTGCACTGGGGCTGGGGACAGTAAAACAGGCATAAGAAAAGTGGAAGGGACTGTTTTCATCTTGGCAGGAGAAGAGACACGTGCACACTCCATCAGGTGCCCAGAGGTCACTGCCGCCGTGGGGAGGGACTTGAACCTCTCAGGTCTCTTTGGGATCATCTGGGAGAACATTATCCTGGGGCTTAAACCCTGCATCTGCTCTGGAGGACACAGATGTGGTACTCCTTTCCTCTGAGTTACACTCTGTATTGGAGGCAAAGTCTCCAAAGCGCTACCTTGGCAGTTCCAGAAGTGTCATAGCACAGAGATCACTCTCATACCAAAGTGGGGTTCACGGGAGCAGGCCGTGTGCTGTGCTCAGAACTCTGGCCATGCTGTTCTGGCCTGAGGTGATTCCTGTGCTTTACAGAAGCTGCATGATGGCAATCACAGCAGGATGGGGAAAGACAGGGAGAGGATTCTTTCCTGAGCACTCTAAGGGAATCTGGCCATGTCTTGGGGCAGACTGGTGACCCTTGCCTGGGTACAGAAGTACAGACATTATTAAAGGTCATAAAACCACCAGGATCTTTCCAAGCCAGTTATCTTATTTGACTTAAGTAACTATCAAAGCAATTCCAAAGGTTGGTGTGAAGCCTCATTTCCTCTTCAATTTACCATCCTTTTAGTGAACTCGGTGCTGATGGCAGAAATTATCCCTGAGCTTGGGAAGAAGGAGCAAGGAAATTCTGCCATTGTGTGGGGATCCATGCCAACCCACTCTGCTCACAACCACAGTGGTCACTGACCTTCCTGGGATCCCAAGATCAGCCTGGGATCTCAAACTCAGCTTCCTGCCTCACACACAACAGAAGTGGGAAAGAGAGGGGAAGGAGTTACTGAGACTGACCTTGCCAGACAGCTTCTTTCCGGATTAGCTCACTTGCACCATTTGGGTTTTCTGAGGAACTCTCAACGTGCTGGGTAAGATGTGGCCTCAATGCACCCACTTGTGTGGGTGTCCTCTGAGTAGCCACTGCTGGCTGCTGCCAGGACAGTGCAAGTAAGCTGGCACAGAGTCATTTCCCTTTCCTGCTAGTTCTGCTCTTGTCTCTCAGAAAGTGGCTTCAGCTCTGGCTTCCTACCCTGCTGCAACTGTAATCGGTGCTGACTTCTGCCTGCAGAGATGCTTGGCCCCTGCACCAGTCTTGCTGAGTGTTGGATGCTCACAGCTTCCAGCAGCAACAAGCCCTGCTGTCTCCTCCCTGTCTTTGCTAAGCTTTGCCCAGTGTTCCCTTGTCCACGCTGTGGACACTCATTTGGCCTCTGCATCAGATGTGACAAGAAAGAATGACTTTCCTGCAAGATGCTGTGGTGTCCCTGCTGCTCTCCTGTCCCTGCTGCAAGGTGTGATCTCTGTCCTGCATTGTGGGGAGAGGGGGCAGCAGCTGGTGTCAGCATCTCCTGCTAGGAGCAAGGTTCACTTGCAGACTGACAGCTTGGGGTGTAAATCCCCACAGCAGGACTGGACCCAGGGTTTCTTATTTCGTTCTTTGTGCTCTGTGAAAAGAATTGCCTCAAGAATTATACTGATCTGAGACCAAGGAACAAACATCCCCCTATCACAGGCCACAGCCATGGGCCTCTTCTGTGTGCCATGTGAGGAAGAGGAGGGAAGGACAGTGCTTTGCCAAGATTCGAACGTAGCCAGATCTGTAACTACTGTCAGGAGGTGGGAAGAGGAAGAAGCAGCCCATGTTGTCATCCTGGAAAGGGCAGTTCCTGCCCAGAACTGCCTGGGGAACATCCCATTTTCATAACCAGCAACAGCTGTCAGAAGGGGAAAGCAGAGTGGTTCTGGGCCCTGCCAGCAGCACCTCCTGCCTGCAGCTGGGCTGAGAGAGCAGCAGAGTGCTCCCAGCACAGACCTCTGGCCCAGCAGCAAGGAAAACCAGAGTCATTTTCCATCCAGAGGGCTGAGCCAGCACTAACCAGGTGGGAAATATGAGTGTCACACTTTGCAAATCAGCTTGATCAGGGTTCCCTTGTCTCAGAGGAGATCTTTGCCCAGCCTGAGCCTTGGTTGCCAAGCCCCTGTCCTCAGCCTGGTTCAGCCCAGGGCTGCTTCCCCAGTGCCCTGTTCTCTCAGCAGCAGAACAAGTTGGGCACAGGGAGTTTGGTGCTTCCCTCATTCCTGGATCAGCATGGAAAGGTAAATGGGGTTTGTTCTGCCTGGGTTTGCTGCTGGCCCACCGCTTCCTTCCCCTGGCCTGATGCCATGACCACAAGCCCATCCTCTCTAACTTCTCTTCAAGCAGAGCCCACCTCTACCACAGCCAGGAAATTCTTCTCCCTCACCCCTTCACCACCATGGGAAACCCTCCTTCATCTCTGGGGCTGATGTCAGACCTGTGGGTTGCTTTAGCCAGTGTTTAAGCAAAGTAGTCCCTGTGCTGTCTGAGAAGACTGGACTGTGCACAGCAGAAAAATGAGTGGGAGGTTTCTGGGGCGGCCAGTGTGCATTGAGACCTCAAACACTTCTCTGAAATCAGGCCCTGCTGTTGCTCCACAGCATCCTGCTAACAGGGAGGCAGCAGCTCTGACTGGCTCTCATCTGCCCAGACCTGCCCTCTCTGATCCAGGCTGCCATCCCACTTCCCCTGAGCACCAGAAAAACCCCAGTGCCTGCCACAGCAGTAGCTGCCAAGTGCCTGCCAGTTGTCTCTGAGTTACAGGATCCCCATCCAGCATAAGCCCTGCAGTCTCTCAGGGGTCAACTGTTGGCAGTAACAGCCCTGTTTAAACAAAGCAGAGTCAGCCTGACTTTACACGGCCTCCCTCTGCTTTTCCCTGCCCTGTGCTCTGATGCATGTTGGGGGAAATGCCTCCCAAGCTTCCCAAGGTACGTGCAGCTCAGCAGCAGCAACATGCTGGGGTTCATGGAGCTCTGGGTCCTGCTCCAGCTGTTCTCTCCCACTTGCTGTGGCTCTCCTGCAGGATCCAGAGCCCAGGGGTGCTCCCATCCACAGACACAGCAGTGCTCTCAGTGTGGGACGAGCACCAACATTGCAGCTGGAGGAGCTGGCAGTGGCCATGGAGCAGAGCCCTGTCCCCAGGCAGAGAACCAAGAATGCCTCTTTCCCATCTGACAAGCCAAGGATTTGAGTCCTGCCAAGCCCCAGTGTTTGTTCCTGCATTGGCAAGTGAGAGGTGGCAACAGAAGCATGTGTGAGGCAGAAAGAGGAGTTCCAGTGAAGGAGGGAAGTGGGTTTCTCTTGGGTCTCTGTGACCTTTTCTGGTTTGGAAATAAGAGAGCTATGCAAAGATGCCAACAATGCACAGGGAGGGTGTTTTAGCAGCAGAACAAACCCTCTGGCCTCTGTCAGTCGGAAGAAACTGGAGCCCAGAGCCCCAGCCCAGCCTTTGGCTGCTGGGATGGAACCAGTGGAAATCCAGCTCCAGGGAGTCGGTGCCTTTGCCTGTTTGCAAGGAAAGTTTCTTTGCAGCCATGGAGCTGCACTGTGGACACCTTGTCCTCCAGCCCTGGCTCTCAGGGGTACAAGTCCTGCTGTGAGATGGGAACAGTTTTTCTTCTGCTGACAGCGGCTGAGCCAAGTTCTCTGGGAGCCCCTGGACTGGGAGTTACATCAGCAATGCCCTTGGCCAGGAGGGTCCCATTGACTCTGTCCTCACAGCCCTCCTTAGAGAAGTGAGCACCGAGAAAGAGATGTTGGGGCAGAGCCAGGAAAGAGGCTGAGACTGAAGAGAGTCCAATGGCTCCAGCAATTTCTCTGTGTGCTTCCAGACCTTGCCTAACCTCAGAGAGAAAAAGTGACAGTGGCAGCAGGGAAGGAGCAGAGTGCTGTGCAGGCAGGTTGGGAATGCACCTGGATCCCCCCAGAGCTGAGAGTTCAGACCAGGTTTACAGCAAAGATGGAAATGCTGATTTGGCCAGAGGGATAACATTTCTGTTGAGAACCAGAGAACTATTGATTGCTCAAGTAACCTCAGCCATTAATCAAATGGCTACCTCAGCACCAGGAAATTTCAGGCTGGATTTAGGGACAGGACAGAGGAGACTCCAGGGTGGCCCAGGCAGGAGTGGGAACACACCAACCCCCTCTCCTTGCCTGAGCTGCTGTGCTGCCTGCTCTTAATGGTACCAGATAAGGAGTGAAAACAAACACAAGGTGAGTGCCGCTGCCAAAGGAGTAGGAAAACACTCACTGCAGTGGAGTCATGGCCAAGATAGACTGGAATAGGAAGGATTAAAATGCATTACAGGACCTGGCCCAGCTTGCAGGGCCCTCTCTGGACACTGGCACAAGGGCAGCTCCTCCCCATGCCCAGAGGCCTCTTTTCCCAGGCAGGTGTGTGTTGCAGGCTGGGCACCAGCACCCAGCACAGCACAACTGCCCCTTGTTTCTGCATTGTCTGTGTGGAAGTGCTTGCCCATGGTAGGGACCCAACACACAGGCAATAGCGTGTGGCTGTGGAGCAGCATCACATGAAGGCACTAGGAGCGTGTCAGAGCCTCAGCTGCTTCAGCTGATGTGCAGATGCCAGGCTGTGTAATATTCACATGATCATCCCTTTTGCAGTGTAGGCAAGTACAGGGGGAACAGCAAGGAGAGCCAGCTGAGCAGTGGAGAAGGTCAAGGACTCAGAGGCTTGACTTGGCCTTTCTGCCTGTCAGAGGTCCTGGTGCTATTCCCCCACTGAATTGTTAATAACCTTGAACAAAATCAAGTTGAGACATGACTTAGAAGCAGCCCTGGCTGCATGAGCTGCTGGCCATGCAGAACTGCAGCCCCAGGGCCTGGAACTGCAGAAAAGCAGCATTAACTCCTCCCTGCACCCTTCCCACTCTGCCCCCAGGACCCTGCTTCAGCAAGGTCTCAACTGGGAGCAGCTGGGCCCATCCAGAGCTGGCTCCTCCTGATCACAGCAGCCCTGTGCAGCACTCAGAGAGCTGCTGGCAGGTCCTGGCCTCTCCTCTCCTGCCCACCCCACCACACAGGCCCTGGCCACACAGTCCCCTGGGTGACACCACCACTGCCTGCTCCTAAGAGTCTCCAGCCCACTGCTCACACAGCAGCTCCCACAGCAGCTCCCACAGCAGCCCCCACAGCAGCCCCACAGCAGCTCCCACAGCAGCTCCCACATCAGCCCCACAGCAGCCCCACAGCAGCTCCCACAGCAGCCCCCACAGCAGCCCCACAACAGCTCCCACAGCAGCTCCCACAGCAGCCCCCACAGCAGCCCCCACAGCAGCCCCACAGCAGCATGAGCTGTTGCTGGTTGCAGTTACCATAAAAGGAGCAGCAGTGGGGCCACCCTGGGCAATTCCCAAGCACTCCCCATAGACCCAGCAGCTGTGGCTGTGTGGGGAGCATCATGCATCTCACAGCAATAGCCTTCCCCAATTACAGCATTATGCTCCTGATTGCAGTTCTGCTCTCTCAGGTCCTCTCTGCACTTCTCTGTGGCCCCACTGCTGCCTCCAGCCCTTGAAATGACACGTGAAAGGTGGGAACATTATTTCAACAGCATGGTTGTGACAGAGCATCACCTTCCCCCTGATCTTGGATTTCACACAAGGTTTCTTGAGCCCCACCGAGTTTCTGCTTTGTCCCTGGTCCATCTCCAGCCCAGCACTGGTTTCTGACACCCCCAGGGGTTACCAGCAATGGGCTTCTGCTGCTAGATGTACTTTCCTCAGTCAGATACACATTGAGAACCCAGATGGGCCACAGTCAGGTGAGCACAGACTGGGTGCTAATGAACTCCCTTCCTAGTTTGCTGATGCACTGCAGGGCCCTGCTGCCCAGCCCGTGTGTAGGTGCAGAGTCCATCCAGCCCCCTGCTGTGGGTCAGAGCTGGAAGCCCACCAGCTTTTCCGAATGTTAAAGAACAAGCCCAGCTTTTGGGTTAGGCAGAGGGATGAAAATGAGCCCAGTGCCGTGGGCAGCACAGCGCAGGGGATGCTGCAGGGCACAGAGGTGACCCTCACCCCTCGCTCTGCCCGCTGGATCCCAGCCCGTTACGCAACCCTTCTGCTAAAGGGCCAGACGGCAGCCAGGGCAGTGCAAGGACTTTGCTGTTCTGCCTTTCAGGTCTGCAGATCCTCAGCATCCACAGAGAGCTCCTGGCAGTAATTGTGCACCTGGCTGCCTTCCCCACAGCTCTCGCCTCCTGCACAGGCAGGGTGAGCGCTGGGGCTGCTGGGGGGCTGCAGTTTAGGATTCCCACCCCAAACACGCCGCTGGTCCCTGTGCACCAGCTCTGCTCACAGCCTCCTCTTAGCTGGATGCTGCTCATGGAGACAGGCTCCAAACTTCTGATTCATTTCATCTACAGTTCATGCTCTCATCCCAAGAGGGAACTCTGTCCCCCTTCTCCAGAGGGACACAGCTGCTCCCCAGTCCCTTCAGCCCATCCTAGAGGTGCAGAGGCTCCTGACACTTCCCAGCACGGTGTCAGTGACGCACACTGGTATCCTGGGGGAACACATTTGCAGTTTCTGCACCAGGCAGCCCAGTCTCACTATCCAAGAGCCAAGCCCTGCTGTGCCAGGCTGTTAGGGCAGTGTTTAACCCTGCTGCTGCCCGAGAGCTACCCCCAGCAGCCTGTCAGTCAGCAGGATGTGCAGGCAGCTCTGATCCCACAGCCCACCCTGACCCACAGCCCCCACAGCAGCTCTTACCTCTCCTGCTGCAGCTCTCTCCCCTCTGCAGTCTCCCTGGCACTCCCTTTCCCACTCCCCTTCCCTCCCAGCCACCTCCCCAGTGTGATGTCAGCTCAGCCCTGCCTCCACAGCCTCCCCATCACACCCCTCCACTGCCAGCAGCCGCCCATCACACCCCACTCCTGCTTCCCTTCCATACGGTTGCCACAGTGACAGGAGGGGGAATCCCATCCTCTGGTCCTCCAGTGGTCTCACTTGGTATCACCCACTGCAGCTCTTCCTGAAGGGCCTGGGGACGGTGGGAAGGACAAGGTGACAATGGGAACAGCGACAGGCAAAGGTCAGCGATACCAGCATGGTCTTGGGGGACTCTGTGGCTCAATGGACCTGGAAGGGAGAGCAGCAGCAGTCATGGGAAGCAGGCTCAGACCAAAAGCACTTGCCTTCTCCACAGCACTTACCCCTCTACTCCTCACACCCTCCCATCTTCCCTCATTGCTCTCAGCCAGTCCTTTGTTCCTCAGCCCCCCCATGCTCTTTGTTTCAGGGCTGTGCACACGTGTACAGTCATTGTACAAACTACAGAAGAGGGATGTGTGCTGCTTGCCCACAGCAGACAAATCTTGGCAGTGGCTTCTCACAGCAGGTGAAGGTCAGAGATTGGGTATCGATCAGGAACTGAAGCCCAGCTGCAGAGCAGCCCACGAGGCATGGGGGGCTCATTAGAACCAACCACAAATCCACAGTGAAAGGCTTTTCTGCAATCTCTCTTTTGCAGACGGTTTCATCAGGAAGGGAGAAGGGCAGACACTGTATTTTTAGGACTGCAGCACATTTTTAATGGAAAGAGATGGCCCAGGGCTTTTCATCCCTCCTCCCTCCCCTCCAAGATGCTGTTTCTTTTCAGAAGTACTGCTGCATTAGAGATCAGGTCACTTCCTCTATCAGTGAGAATTCAGTGTCCTATTTGATGCTGGTCCTTGTGCTATAAATAGGATTTTTCCCCCTTTTATAGTTGCTGGATAATTGTGTGTATGAAATATGAAGAGTTTTCAAAAGAGTGCCTGATAAGCAGCTTGCTGAAGTGAAATCATCCAACAGAAGGAATTTCAGCACCTGCAGAGCATCACATGCCGTGGCAAAACATTCAAGGTCAACGTGACAGAGACAGGTCACAGAACAGATCCAACTACAGAGGATGCAGACTTGAGCTAAACAGCCTCCTCACAGCAGCCTTTCCCACAGCACCCCAACAATTCATTCCACCCTCCACACTTAGGTGAGGATCAAACAGAAGCAGCTCAGCTCAGAGGAGCCAAGGCCTCTCCATCCCACGTACCAGAAAGCCGGGAGGAGCAAGCAGAACAGGTTTGTGAAACAGCAGCAGGCAAATAGAAGAGGATACAGTCCCAAACAACAAGGAAGGGCAAGTTTGGCATCCATCATCAAAGGAAATGAGGGAAGAACCCCACAAACGCCAGAGAGGCACAAGCTTTCCTTCAAAAGAAAGAGAGGGGGGTAATTGGAGGCACAGAGGGGTAATGAAAACACCTGAGCACAGACTGAGTGGTGGAGTGAGGAGCCCAGTTCTGCTGAAGAAACGAGTCACTTCTGCAGGAAATGGGTGTGGATGAGCCTGATCCTTTCTGGTGCCAGCTCACAGAGGCCAAGCCAAACCCCCAAACACCAGCAGGGCTGCAAGGGTGGGACTGAGGGCACTGGGAAAAGCAACCACCTTTCCTCAGCACATCAGGAACAGGCTCAGAGCACCAGGGTGCTGTGGAGGCACGAGGAAGGGAGGCCAAGGAACATTCTCCCTCCCTGTTAGAGCAGATTTTGCCCCATGTGTTGAGAGAAGGATGCAACAAAGTAGGAAAGGCAGAAATGAGCAGGAACAGAAGACAATGTGTCTTCCAGCTGCTGCAGGAGGAAAGATGGAAGTTGCACTGCCAGTGTGTGGAGCTGACCTTGAGGGAGGAAGCACAATGCGAAGAATTACATCAGTTAAAACCAGCTGCCAGGAACTGTGGGCAGAAAGGGTCAGGACACAGTGGGGCTCCCATGAGAAGAAACAGGAGAGAAAGCCAGCAAAAGCCACCACTGCTGTGGTGATTTAAAGCACTGGGACACACTCCCCAAGCAAAGGGAAAGAATTACAAGCCACGTTTTCAACTGCATAGAACACCCTTGAGACAGGATCAGGCCCAAGGATCCACCCAGTTGGCCAGGCTGTCATCTGCCTCCTCTCATCTGCCACAGTCTGAGGTCAAAGAGGACACAGCAACAGATACAAAATATAAAGGGGTTGTTTTATTATTGATTCAGAGGTTAGACAAGGCACCATTTGATCAAAAAAAAGAAATGCAAACCCCGTCCCAGGTGAGTGGCACCTGTGCAGTCCCGTAAGAAAGTGAATTCCAGCTCAGTTGGGATCACAGCAAAGCCAAGTAAGGCAGGCTCCAGCCCCAGCCCCTCTGCTCAGCAACACAGAAGCCTTGAGAAGCCTCGTGCTGGACTTCAGGAATGCAGCAGAGCAAGAAAAACCAAACTTCCAGGAAAAGCCCATGGCATTTCCCCCCTTTCCATTTCAGAAATGAGTCATTTGTTCCTTTTGGTCCTCGCTGACAAGAAGCAGCTTTAGAAAAAAATCACAGCAAACCTTGCAGTGGCCTCAGAGTTTGTACCAAGAGCCCACGAGACAAGCCCTGAAAGTCCTGGAGAAGCCTGGAGTGGCATCTACCCAACTCACAGGCCAAGGACCTGCATGTGATCACCGCCAGAGACGTTTCACTCTGCGGCTGTTTTGCCTCCCCAGTGATCTCTCAGGAGATGGCCATTTCCTCTCCACAATCATGCTGCTAGACAAGAAATCCAAACAACCCCCCCTCCCCAAATCAGCCCCCAAGCCCCTTGTCTACCACCTCCTTTTCCCCCTCCCATCAATCATAACCCCGTCCCTGCCCCCAGGGAGGGCTGCAGTGGGTGATGGAGCAGTGTGCAGCCTTTGGTGGTGTCTCATCTGCTTCACGGAGTCACTCAGCTGCAATAGATGGGAACAAAGAAAAAAGTAGATTTAGGGGAAAAAAAAGCCCAAATTACTGATGGTTTCTGGCAGAAAAGGCTGGTGAGCTGGATGCAAAGTGAGCACAGGGGGAAAGGAATGGAGAGGGGAAGAACACATTGTTCTTGCTGCGGAGCAAGAATCCAGGAGCAAAGAATCCTTGAGCAATTCCAGGACCAGGGACTCCTCCTGCCATCATGGCAGTGCAGGGGCTGCAGCTCTCTTTGTAGCTTTCACTCAGTGTCTCTACTGTCACCAAGATGCCAGGGCAGCTTTTAACACATACACAGACACACACACACAGACACACACACACACAGACACACACACACACAGACACACACACACACACACAGACACACACACACACACACAGACACACACACACACAGACACAGACACACACAGACACAGACACACACACACACACACACACACACACACACACAGACACACACACACACAGACACACACACACACAGACACACACACACACAGACACACACACACACAGACACACACACACACAGACACACACACACACAGACACACACACACACAGACACACACACACACAGACACACACACACAGACACACACACACAGACACACACACACAGACACACACACACAGACACACACACACAGACACACACACACAGACACACACACACACACAGACACACACACAGACACACACACAGACACACACACAGACACACACACAGACACACACACAGACACACACACAGACACACACACAGACACACACACAGACACACACACAGACACACACACAGACACACACACACACAGACACACACACACACAGACACACACACACACAGACACACACACACACAGACACACACACACACAGACACACACACACACACAGACACACACACACACAGACACACACACACACAGACACACACACACACAGACACACACACACACAGACACACACACACACAGACACACACACACAGACACAACTCCTTCCTCTCTGCAGAGAAACCAGAGTGCATGGACAAAGCACCAACCATAGAGGGGATCCCAGGGGACTGCAGGCTGCTGCTGACACCAGCACCCTTTACCTTCAGACCCTCTCTCCCTGCAGCCACGTGCTTTCAAGAGCAACAACTGAACTGTTCTCAGTTCCTGGTGTTATTCCCAGTTTGCTGGAAGGGAAGAGGTGGTTTCCCTGGAAAGGATGTACAAGGACAGAGAGAGATTTTCAGACAAAAGAGAAATTACCAAGGAAAAGAGCAAGGGATTCCTGAGGATTAGGCATCTGCTGCAGACACACAGCCCACAGCAGCTCAGTGCACAGAAAGGAGACAGGCCATCTCCTCCAAAGAGGGCACCCAAGAACACTAAACCAGTAAACACAGAGGGAAGGGCAAAGGACAGTTTCATCTGGGCCAACAACAGTTTCATCAGGGCCAACCTGTATTTAGAGCAGCGCTGGAATCCTGCACGGGCAAAGGTCATCACCAGCCTTGCAGGGTCACCAGAGCAGCATAATGCAACTCAGGGTCACCAGAGCAGCACAGTGGCAGCAGGCACAGCACTCAGGGTGCCCTCTGACAGCCTGACAGAGCTCTTCAGTTTGTTCAAGAAACAAGTAGGTTTCCATGATGTCACAGTGAAGGTCGTTGGCTCAAGGGCACATGAAGCCAGTGGTTAACAATGATGTGGCCCAGGCCTTGGAAAATCATTTGTTTGGCAATGAGGCTTCATTTAGACTTTGGGATCAGGAGAAGCTCAATGTCTCCATCTCCTTGGCCAAAGCCACAGCAAGAGTGAGGAGATAAAACTCAAGTCCTTTTATCCTCAGGAGATCCCAGCTTGCTACACACAGGCTGCCACAGACTGACCACAGGCTTCATGTTGTTAAAAAATGAAAGGCAACCCCCCCAGCTCACTAACATTTGCTATATTGGGGCCCACAAAAGACTAAAGGCTGAAAACACCCACCCTCTCTGCCCCACAAACCCCATCAGGATGGAAGACAGGCTGTGCCCTCAGGGAATCTGCCATCCCACGGGGAAAAACACATCATGAGCAGCTCTCAGCCAGCCCTGAGGAGCAGGAGGCTGCACTCACACAGACAGCTGAGCTGTTCCTCCCACAGCCCACACACAGAGCCCTTCACGTGCTTCCAACACACAACCTCGCACTCCCTGCAGCCAACACAGCGCCCTGCACGGAGCCCTCCCTCACTCGCTCAGCCCCCATCTCCATCCAGCCTTCTCTGTGAGCTTCTGCACGGGGGCTGCACTGGATGATCTCTAAAGGTCCCATCCAACCCCCAACATTCTGTGATTCTGTGATTCTAAGCAGCCAGGAGGCGCCGAGAGCCCAGCTCCTTCCAAAGAGCCACAGCTCTGGAATGAAAAAGCCTCTTGGCCCAAAGCAGGAGGGAAAAAAGTGCAGCCGGAGCTCGGGCTCGCTGCGACCTCTAGGGACAACAGACTGACATGCACATGTACCGACACCGTTAACAGCTCCTTTAATCGACATCAGCACAGCCCTGCCTTGCCCTGCACCTTCTCCTCCCCTCCTCTCCTACTCTGCTTCGCTCTTCACCCTCCCTGGCCCCAGAGAGACAGAAATGGAGAGACAGAGAGAGGAAAGAGAGGGAGAGCTCCACCCTGGGACAGGGCTCTAAACGAACATAACCAGGTCTTTACATGTTGCTCTGGAGAAGGCTGCCAGGATGCTGGCAAACACCACGTCGGGGCTCTGGGAGGCATCCACGGCCGTGTGGATCCCTCTCTGGCTGTAGTAGGAGACCAGGGGCGAGGTCTGGCTGTGGTAGGCCTTCAGGCGCGTTCTCAGCGCGGGCTCGTTATCGTCGGAGCGGCGGATCAGGGGCTCTCCAGTGACCTGGCAGAAGCAAGGGGACAGTCTCCAGCTGGCTGCAGCCTGGCACACTCCCCCCTGCTCCCCTCTGCTCAGAGACAGGCTGCAGGGCAGAGCTGCAGAGGTGACCCCAGGTCCGCAGGGGAGAGCGGGACGGAGCCGGGGCAGCCGAAACGAGTCGCAGACTGAAGAGAGGAGGGTTCAGCGTGGCGGTCTTTCCCCCACACACCACTCAGCTGGCTAAAAGGAGCCCGAGGAACCTTGAGAGCAGACATCTGCTAACGGTTGCTCCCCAGGAAGGAAACCAGTCACAACCCACTGCCAAGTCCAGCAGGTTCCGAGGCGGGCAGAGCCTGGGCCAGCTCTGCAGAGTGGCCAATGCCCTTCGCTCGTCCCTCCAGGCCTCGCTCCCCACAGCGCCGCCGGCTCAGGCTGCCCAGGCAGTTCCCCACGCTCCCCGGACAGCCAGGGTAGAAGGCACAAGAGGAGGAAAGAAATGAGGGGTTTTTTTTCCAGGGATGCAGCAAAGCATCAGCTAAAGGCAAAGCAAGGCAAGCTGCTGCCTTGGGAGCTCACATACATCATCCTTCATGGGCTCTTTCGGGGGTCTGAACTCCTCGTGATAAGAGCGGCCACTCGCTGGGTGAATCAGCCTAAGACAGAAAGCAATGTCAGCAAAGTAGCCCTGTGCCAGGAGAAGGTGTCCTGAACCTGCCACTCTCCAGCACAACCATCTGCAAGAGCAACCCCATTAGCCTTGCAATTCAGAAACATCTCCTCCAGCTATTTCTGTGCCAAGGGCCTCTTCAGGCACTTGGGAGAAGCAGCTGTGCTGGGAGATGGAGAAGGGATTGTCACTGGGGAGGGGGGGCTGGCTCCTGGAGGTGAGGGTGACACAGGGCACCAGGAATCAGGAGGAGATGTCTGTGTGCCTGCACAGCCACAGCTGAGCCTGGCCAGGGCCTCCAGCAGTGCCCTGACACACGATGTCCCGTGTAACAGAGCAGGAGCAGCAGCTCCAGAGGAGGAGGATGGAGACAGGAGCTGTCACACACTGGGCTGAGGCTGAGTTGGCTCACCAGGGACACTGCTTCAGATCTGCAGCCCCTGTTCAGCCAGGGAAGAGGCTCTGCTCAAGGCTGCAGATCAGGGTCAGCAGGAGCAGGTTCAAACAGAGCAGAAACCTAAGACACAGCAGTACCACAGCTAACCCTAAACACTGCAAGTGACACAGGGATACAGAATTAAGGTGCTGTCTCCTGAACCAGGAACTCCCCTGCTGCGTCCCGAGTGTTTGGGAGAGAGGAATTACCGTCCAGTGATCCTCCGGATGAGCAGGGAGTCGGGGATGCTGAACTCAATGACAGAGTCCAGCTTCTCTTTCCTCTTCTCCAGCAGCTCATCCAGCTGCAAGAGAAAACTCCCAGCTTAGAGGGGCAGAGGCACAGCCAAGGGAAGGAGATGCCAGAGCAGCCCTGAACAAGAGCTCACGTACCATTTCAGCCTGCTTCACCGTGCGTGGGAAGCCGTCCAGCAGGAAGCCGTTCTTACAGGGAGGAGTGTCGAGGTTGTTCTCAATCAGCTCCACCACCATCTCATCACTCACCTGTGGAGAGGAGACATGGCTGCAGTCAGGAGGGACACCCCAGTTTCATAGGCAGCTGCTGTACCCCACACCCGTGCTCCTTCAGAGCGCTTTTACAGCTGTTTGGTGCCCGAGGCAGCAGCCACAAGGCAGGATGCTGCTGCCAACGGGGTGAGAGCTGCATGCTCAGAGCTGCCTGTGTCAGGGGAGCACTCCCTGCCAAGGCTGGCAGTGCCAGGACATGGCTGGTGAGATGCTGCACACCAGGGACACTCCAGCCTGTGCAGGGCCCTGGGCCAGCACTGTGACCTCACTGATATCAAGGTTGTTGTATTTCAACAGAGACCATAGGCTTGAAGACAAACTCCCTGGATGTATTTATTTCCTTTTAAGCCAATTCACAATACAAGCTATCCACAGAACCTTTATTTCCTGTTACTTTGTACCTTCACCCACACATCCCCCTCAGCAGCCAGGCCTGGCCAGGAAGGGCACAGCAGGAGAGTTGCTCACTGCTTCTCATAAACCTCATGTGAAGGTAAATGCCCAACAGCTGCTGACAAGCTCTGGCCCCACTGGATACTTTTTCCCCCATATCCCAGTCTCAGCACACTGCTGAGATTAGTGCCTTCTCTACACTGCAGCGTTTGGAAAGCACCAACAGATGCTGCAGCCCCAACAGTAGCTGTTTATCTGAAAGCAGCTCTCAGCAGTGCTGTTTTCTCCAGCACACACAGCTGGGTCCCAGCAGGTTTGGGGACTGGACTGTGACAGCACACAAACAAGAACCCTGGAGCAGAAAGAGTAGGGGTGTGGGGCAGTTTGGGTACAGCAACATGTCACTTCTGTGCTTTCCTGATTACCTCTTTCAGAGAGAAGGCTCCTGCTTCATAATCGAGCACAGAAAGCCACCCTGGCTGCTGCTGTGCTCCCAGCTGAGTTATCACAGAGCTGCTGGGACATACCTGTGGAGCAGCCTAGTGCCAAGTGCCACACATACACGTGGCAGATACCACCAGCTTTGCCAGATAACGTCCCTATCTTTCACAACCAGCTGGGACGTTGCAGGCTGGGTGTTGCAATGCAAGCTTGGAGCCAAAGCTGGAGATGAGCCACGTCACTCTTCCCAGCTGGGACCTGCAGAGTCTCCGTGGGGTGACGAGAGGCCACGACAGGCAGCAGTGATGCCTGGGGTCTGTCCCACATCCCTTAGCTTTGCGGCAAGTCGCTGCAATTTGTGGTCCCCCAAGTTTCCCCAAGAGATTTCAGCCATTTTGGCAAGATTGGGTCCTCAGAAAATTGTGTCAGAGATCTTAACTCTTGTCTCTTGGGGACCCAAAGTGTCTGTCTTACACAGCACCCACTGCAACTACCACAACATCTCCCAGTCTATTTTCACCTTACAGTAAACGGCATTTGTGCAAGAGTTGGATGCAGGTGGAACAAAGTCTTCCACTCCACAGGGGTCCAGACATCACGTGAAGAGAGCCAGGAGCCAGCAAAGCATGGCTGCAAGGGCCTGCAGCTCCAAGGAGCAACCTTCACCTCCAGCACTACTCAGGATGCCCAGAACAGCCAGTCTGCACCCCGTGAGCACTGTGACAGACAGAGCCAACCCAGGCACACAGGCTGCTGGTAACAAGGAGCAATCTTGAAGAGCACTGATCTTTTTATGGGGCGTTTCTCCTGCAGGATAACAAGCAGGAGAATCCCTCCATCCACCCTATAATCTGCCCTTCCCCCAGTAAATAAGGTTTGTCACTGAGGCTTCTGCTCAGGAGGTGGATTTGACTGCTGTCACCCCGGGTGCTGCCAGCCCAGCTCCCCCCCAGCCCAGCTCCTCGTTACCCACCAGCTTCCCAGCATCCATCGTTTCCTTGAGCCGTTTGCCCAGCTCGGACCCCGAGGCCACCATGGCCCGCAGCATGTCCCCGGTTGCCAGGTGACAGACGCAGTAGGTCTCGGCCAGCTTCGGAGCCTGCGGGAGGGCGCAAACAGGACGTGAGGCTTTTGGAGCTGAGGCTCTGATGCGGTTTGGGCCCCGTCCCCACCCCAATGAGGCCTCGTCCCCGCTCGCAGCATCGGGATAGTCCGCGGCCGGTCAGCACGTGGCAGAGCCGGCACAAAGCCCTAAGGAGCGGGAGCTCCGAGAGCGGGGCCAGGGCACCGGCGCCTCGCAGCCGGCCCGAGCGATGGGGACCAGGACAAAGGGCTCCAGCGCCCGCGTTCCCAGGGGCGACGGCTCTGTGCCCCCGCCGGCGGGGGAGGAGAGGTCCGCGGCCTTCCGGAGCCGGAGCAAGCCGCCTATGTCCCGGTCTCTCGGCGGGACAAGCGAGGCCAGACGCCGCATCCCATAGACGGAGCGGAGACACGGAGATAAGCGTCCCGGTCCCAACGACCGCTGCCGGGACACCCGCGCCCCTGCTGCGGAAAAGCCCTCCCGGTGGGCTCCCTCCCTCCCGGCGCTGCCTCCCTCACCTGCGTGCCCTTGCCGGCGCCGGGTGGCCCCAGCAGCACGGCGCGGATGCCGTGCCGGAGCCCCGGGCCCGGGGCCTGCCCGCGGCCGCCCCCCGCCTGCGCGCTCGGAGCCATGGCCGACACCGACTGCGCGCGCCGCGCCTCGCGCTTCGTGGGCGGGGCCACGCGGCTCGTGGGCGGGGCCAGCCGAGGCGTGAATGGGGCGCGCGCGAGTGGGCGTGGCCAGCCGGGGAGCGGGCGGGGGTTTGTGAATGGGCGGGATTTATCAATGGGTGGGCGTGGTTTGCGCGGCTGGTGGGTGGGGTTTCGCGCGGGGTGGGCGGGGCTTTGCGCGGGCCCGGCTGAGCGCGCCGCGCTGCGTGGGCCGTGTGGCGCGGCTCTGCTCGGCACAGCCGGAGCCCAGCGGCTCGCTGCGGGGTCCCAGCGTCCGCCCAGAGCCGTGCTCTCTGCGCCGCTCTGCCCAGGGCTGGCTGCTCGCCAGCAGAACTTAACAACAACTTAGAATTGCCACATGGTGGGTTGGGCAGGGCCCTGCAGAGCTGCCCCAGCCCCTGTGACAGCAGGTTCCTCTCGCTCAGGGGGCACAGGAACGTGTCCAGCTGGGGTTGGAAACCTCCCGAGAAGGAGCCTCCACACCCTCCCTGGGCAGCCTGGGCCCCCTCACCCCCACAGCAAAGAAGTTTTTGTTTGTGTTTAAGTGGAATTTTTGGTGTTCCAGCTGATGTCCATTACCCCTTGTCCTGTCACTGACCACCACAGGAAAAAATGTCACTCCATCCTCCTGATACAAGCCTTCTCCAGGCTGAAAGGTCTCAGGTCCCACAGCCTTTCCTCTTCACACACATGTTCCAGTCCCCTCAGTATCTTGGTAGCTCTGCTGGACCTTGGCCAACTTCCTTGACCCCAGGTTACCAGGAAAGACTGTGGCAAAGCCAGGAGCACAGTGTTGAATACAGGGTAAGTCAATCCCTTGCAGCTCCTCAGTGCACTCTCCACACACAGAAGGTTTTCTCCTCAGCAACACCAGAGAAAGAACTGCAAATTAACAAAAACAACCCCAAATCCCCTGCTCAGACTGTGGTGTTTGTGGGGTGGAGCAGCAGAACCATTTCCAAGTGCGCAAATGCAGGCACAGACAGGACTGACTGACCAGCCAGGCCATCTGCACGTGTGGCAGAGCTGGCTCTGCTGCCAGGGAACCCACTGAAACCGGCAGCAGCACAAGGGCAAACCAGTCTCTGACATCTCCCTGCCACGGCCCCCAGCCCGTGTCCCAGCCAGGCAGGCACTGTGCAGTGTCCCAGCTGCAGGAAGCCTCCTTTCCCTGCAGCAGGCTTCCAGAGGTATTTTTGGCTCTTGTCCCCGTGGTCGCTGCGCACACGCTGCACGCGCAGCCAGCAGCAGCCTCGCGTCAGGGCCGGGCTGCAGGCAGGCTGGCACTGCCCAGCCTGGCACGAGCTGCCGCTGCAGCGGAGGCTTGGTGAGAACATGGGGGGCTGCTGGGGGGACCCTCAGCCCTGGGAGGGGATGAGTGAGGGGGGGGGGAGCATTCCCTGAAGGGGATGAAGGGTGATTGGGATGAAGGATGCTCGGAGGCAGCTCAGCCAATGGGATGTCTGGATTTGGTTGCCATGGCTACAGTTGAGAGGCAGAGCAGGGAGAGGGGTGCTGGGATAGAAGGGGTGCAGAGCCTCTCTCCCCAGCCTCTGCAGAGTTAGCTGGTCCAGGGGCTCGGGGCAGGACAAACAGCCACTGCTGGGCTGGTTCATTCTCTCAGGAGACCCATGGGCAAGACCTGTTTAAATGCTCTCTAAGGTAAGGGGTCGGTGGGGCCTGCGCAGGGTGCTGGGGAAGCTGCTTTTCCTGGCACAGTGAGGAGGGGGCTGATGGGGGCTGCCTATGAGTGCTGAGTTTTGGGAATGTTGGGTGGAAGACATCCTGCTGTCAGTGTCTCTCACTAATCCCTTGCACTGCTTCTCCACAGAGACCTCCCAGCACAGCTCTGCCTCAGGGCGCTGTGGGAGCTCAGCATCCCTCCCAGCAGCACACCGAGTCACCCAGGAGCCAGGTAAGGAGGGGCTGCCCCAGCCTGGGGCACATTCACCCAGGGCTGGCAGGAGTCATCCATTTAATTGCTCGTCATTTCTTTGCACAATCAGGGCAGACTGGGTGCTTTGGGGGTGAAGGGTGAGGCTGGAGGACCTGCTCTCCTTTTCTGAGTACGAAGCTCTACGAGCTTCAAAACCCATTTTTTTCTCCCCATTCCCCCTGTCTGGAGTTGGCTGGTGTTGCTTGCTCAGTGTATTACAACATCCTGCTGCTCCAGAGGCAGCGTGGTCTTTCTCCTAGTGCCCATCCGAAATGTCATGAGCAGGTCTGTGCAGGGGAGGAGATGGGGAGCAGCTCTGGGAAACGAAACCTGTCTGCTGCTCGCTTCACATCACAGACCTGTAAGAGCCCTGGAGCTAGACCTGGATTATTGGAGTGGAAATGTTTACTGCCAGCTTTTGCTAGGTCACCAGCTCCCTGGGTTATGTGCTGGGCTGGAACTAGGGGAGGAGATTGTTAAAGCTCAGCGTGTGGGCTTAAAGCTAAAGCTCTGCCAAGAGTGTGAGTCAGGCTGAGTTTGTCACCTTGTGCACACCCTGGGGCACAGGAGAGATGTGAAACTGGAACAACAGCAGGGAGGGTTCAGCGAGGGGCCACTTTTAAGGTGCCTCTCATTTCATGGGCTTTGTGAGCCTGGGAAGGAGAGTCCATGAGGCTTCAACTATTTGAACACCCCGTGCAACACACAGCAGATGCAGCTCCATGTGTGAGTGTGAAGGGACACGTTCTGGTGTACATATAGGGCACCTGCTTTGCAGTGAAGCTGGTTTTGCTGTCAGCTGTGTTGGTGCCTGAACTGCTGCTAGAGAAGATAGGGCTGCTGTGTGCCATAGCAGAGCTCTGAGCTGCAGAGAAATGTGTTTCCTTCTCCCTGGAGAAGATGCTTTAATCCATAGCATGGCTTTCAGCTGAGGCACTGGTCTGGAGGAGAGCTGCAGAGAGCTCTACCCAGGGCAGTGCTGCAGGACATGGCCCATGGGAGGGCTGGGGAGCACCTCGGGGTGCAGGCTGTGGGGCACACGCTGCTGTTGGTTATAGGCCCTGTCTCTAGCATTCCCTTCCTGTTTGCAGGGTGTCACATCCTTCGAAGCTATCCCCTACAGGAGGAGGATTTAAACTTGCATTCTCACACCTTGACAATGAATGGGTACTTGACTGAATCCAACTTCACCATGGTGGAGGAGGGTTTCACCACCAGAGACCTCCTGGAGAACCTCCTCGCAGAGCTGTGCCAGGAGGTAAGGGCTGGCAGCTCTGCTGCTCCCCAGCACCCCCTGGGCAGAGGCAGGCGTGGGGAGGTGACTGCTGCTCGCTCTGCCTGTCTCTCAGAGGGACCAACAAGCCTCCTTCTTCGTGGCTGACCTGGGGGACATTGTGCAGAAGCACCTGCGTTTCCTGAAGGCGCTGCCCCGGGTGAAGCCCTTCTTCCCAGTCAGGTGCAACGGCAGCGAGGGAGTGATTCGGCTGCTGGCTGAGCTGGGGGCGAGCTTTGCCTGTGCCAACAAGGTAGGGGGTGGGAGGACAGCTTGGGATGAGCATCATTTGGGCATTTCAGGGATGGGACAGAGAGCTCACCCTCCTGTCCCAGTTTCCACTCAGCAGATGACATGTGCAGGGGCAGGAGTCTCCCTCTGCTGTCAAAACCCTCCTGGCACAGCCCAGAAATCCCTGTCCTCTCTGTCTGGTGACTCAGGCTTGTTCCCTTTCACCAACATTCCTGCTCTGGGACTGGTGTCCTGGCTGTCAGGCTTGGCTGGTGGCAAGGCACATCCCTGGGGTGCTCCTGCCACAGCTCTCCAACTCACCATGGCTTTAAGGCTGAACCTAAAGCTCCTTCCTCCCTCCTGCTTGTCACTTGCAGTTGCCAGATTTCCAGGCAGGCACCAAAGTTAAGCCACTGAACTTGTGTGTAATAGAATTTGTTACCAGGAGGAGAAAGTGCCAAGTGTGGTGACAGCTCAGACCAGCCCTGCAGCCATCACACCCTGCAGCTCACAGGGGACACATACACCCACATCTCCCAAACCCACTGGTTTTCTCTCCTCCTGATCTCATACTGCTTGTAAAAGTCTTGCCACAACTTGCCCCTGCCAGGACAGAGTCCACTGTGATCCCTTTGAGCTCCTGTGGGTTTTCCCTGGAAGAGCCCAGGCTGCAATGCTGGGGCTTTGCCCTCTGCCCCAGGAGTGTGTGCCAGGGCTGATGGTGGCCAGGCACAGCTCTGAGGCCTGAGCTCCACATGGCCCCTTCCCTGCAGGCAGAGATCAGCAGAGTTCAGAGCATCGGGGTCCCAGCTGACAGGATCTTCTACAGCAGCCCCTGCAAGCAGGTTGCCCACATCAGGTATGCAGCCAGCCAGGGTGTGCAGCTGATGACCTTTGACAATGAGGTGGAGCTGAGCAAGGTGGCCAGGAGCCACCCTCATGCCAGGTAGGTGTCTGGCAGCAGCACTGGAGTGGGGGGCTGCAGTGGGATCTGGGGTGGTGGCTGGGAGGTGACAGAGGGCCTAGACACCCCTCAACACTGTGGATTTGTTCTGCAGGATGCTGTTGGGTATTGCTGCTGACTCCAGCCCCTCTGCACATCTGAGCATGAGGTTTGGGACCACGCTCGAGTCCTGCCGGTACCTGCTGGAGGCAGCGAAGGAGCAAGCTGTGGAGGTTGTTGGTATCAGGTACAGCACATCCTCCTTCCTCATGGGGCTGCTCAGCCTCTGCTGGAGGGGACTGTGGGGAGCTCTGCCTTGCTGGAACAACACAGGTGTCCCTGGAGCCACTGGCTGCTCTGGCTGGGAGTGAGGTGGAGACTGGACTTGGGGAGGCTGATGCTTGTTGGGACCAGTTTGGGGCAGGTTTGGCCTTCAGAGAGGGTCTGTGGGGCTGGGCATGGGATGGCATGTGGCAAGTGCAGAGTGATAATCCCAGTGAGCGACAATGCCAGTGCCACGTCCCCTCGCTGCTCTCTGGGGAGGGGGAGCCCTGCTGAAACAGCGTCTGTGCCCTCAGCTTCCACCTGGGGAGCCATGGTCTGGAGCCCCAGGCCTTTGCTCAGGCCGTGGCTGCAGCACAGATGGCCTTTGAGATGGGCACAGAGATGGGCTACCACATGCACCTCCTGGACATCGGAGGGGGATTCCCTGGCACCGAGGACAGCAGGGCCCGGTTTGAAGAGGTACGTGGCTCCTGAGACCTGCACCCAGCAGGCAGAGGGAGGCTGCAAGGTCTCTAGGTCTGGCTCCCTGCAGAGGGGCTGAGCTAACCCAGGGGGAACATCTTCTCCCCATCCAGATGGCTGCGGTGATAAACTCTGCCTTGGACTCGTATTTCCCAGAGGACTGTGGGGTGCAGGTTGTGGCAACCCCCGGGCGATACTACGTCACCTCTGCCTTCACCTTGGCTGCCAGCATCACTGCCAGGGAGGAGGTTGCCACGGAACAGCCTGGCTCTGATGGTAGGTGAGATGGTGGGATGGGCTTGCCCATGTTCCTGAGCCCCCCTGAGCCCTCTCCCTGCTCCTCTCCAGAGGAAGAGCCTGGCAGCAGGAAGAGCCTCGTGTATCACCTCAGCGATGGCATCTACAGCACCTTCCGCTGCCTCCTGTTTGACAGCCCCTGCCCCAGGCCTCAGCTGCACAAGGTGAGCATTTGCCCAGCTTGAGGAGAGCCCAGCAGGTCCTTCCCAGGGTGATGTGTTGCCTCAGCCAGCCCCACTCTCCTTTGCCTCGTGGCTGGCCCCGGGCTCCACACCAGAGAGCTGAGCCCGTGGCACAGAGGCCATGGCGATGTACCAGGAGAGCTGTAGCCAGAGTCTGTGGGCTGCTGAAGTGGGACCTTGAGGGTATCTGGAGATGAGACAGGTCACTGTGTCCCTGGGACATCCCTATGCCCTGTGGCTGCTCCGTCTGTCCCCCACAGAGACCCTGCCCAGAGCAGCCCTGGCTCAGCAGCAGCCTGCGGGGCCCCGCGGGACACTCAGACGAGCGCGTTGCCGACGGCCTGGACCTGCCCGAGCTGCAGGTCGGGGACTGGCTGGTGTTTGAGGACATGGGTGCCTACAGCATCCCCAGCTCGTCCCTGCCTGGGGGGTGTCCCCAGCCACACGTCACCTACGCCATGTCCCGCGTGGCCTGGTAAGAGCCGCTCCCGTGGGAGCAGGGCGAGGGGCTGGGCTGAATCCCCGGGGACACGCTGCCCTCCCCTGCACCTGGGCTCTGTGCCCAAATCTGAGACCCAGAACCTGCAGATTCAGGTCCCAGAAGTAAAAACTTGGTACAAGCTCGTTGTTTTTTTAAGCATGGTAAGACCTGAGCCTGTTTTTCACTGAGGAGTTCACGGGCAGCTCGTCTCTGGCAACGAGGCCGTTGCTCTGGGGGTCACAGAATCAATTTGGTTGTTAAAGCCCTTGAAGCTGCTGCAGTCCCAGCCCTCCCCTCACCCTGCCCAGTTCACCTCTAACCCCTGGCCCTCAGCACCTCAGCCCCATGGCTTTGGGACCCCTCCAGGGCTGGGCACTCCCCCAGCTCCCTGGGCAGCCTGGCACAGGGGTGACACCCCTCTCAGGGAAACAGTTCTGTGAGAGCCCCTGAGCTGCTCCTCCCCCACCCTGCAGCATTTCCCGAGGGGCTTCTCCCCGTTGCTCCCCCTTGGGTGTCTCCCCTTGCAGGAAAGCCGTGCAGCTCTTCAAGGGGAAGCCTCTGCCAACGGGAGACGAGCGGGAGAGCGTCTGCGCCCCACAGTCGTGCGGGTGGGAGATGGCCGAGCCCCTGCGTGTCACCCAGCTCTTCGCCCCCACCAGCATCATCTGAGCAGCACCAGCACCGGGGGCAGGGAGCGAGGGAGGTCCCGTGGTGGATGAGCCCCAGCAGCACCTCCCACCCCACAGCATCACCCCACGGGAGGACTTGGAAGTTTGCACCACAAATCCCGTTCCTGCTGCTGGTGCCCCATGGAAGGGGTTGGGGGGTGGCACCACCCAGCAGGTTTGGGCTCTTTGGTCTGGGAGTTGTGGTTAATAAATGAGCTGTGCACCCACACCTTGGACACTGTTCTGGCATCTGGAGAGACTCCTGGGATTTTAGGGGGGGATGGAAACAGGGGGAGGGTTCTGGGGTGGGGTGTTACTGGGGGGAAGACACAGGCCTGTGGCATTACCCTGGTCCCGGAGCCTTCGTCAGCCCTAAGGAAGCCCCTGCCCCTGGCACGTGTGTGGGGTGGGACACTGGAGACTGAGCTGCCAGTCACTGAGATCTTGACGGGCACAAGAGTGGGGCAGAGAGGAACCTCCTGAGAGTCCTGCAGCTGGGGAGGAACCAGCCCAGCACCAGCACAGGCTGGGGGTGACCTGCTGGGGAGCAGCTCCAGGAGAGAGACCTGTCAGTGCTGGGGGGCAGCAAATGGAACATGAGCCAGCAACGTGCCCTCATGGGCAAGAAGCCAATGGCAGCCTGGGGGGCATGAGGAGAGTGTGGGCAGCAGGGTGAGGGGGGTTCTGCTGCCCCTCTGCTCTGCCCTGTGTCCGCCAGGGGGCGCCAGGCCGCCGCGACCCGCCGGAAAGCGCCACCGCCACGGCCGTGGCGGTGGCGCTTTCCGGCGGATCGCGGCGGCCGTGAAGGACGCGGCGGCTTCGGGCGGGGAGAGCGGAGGCCGCGGCGGCTCCAGCTCACAACCATGCCCTTCCTGGACCTGCAGCGCCAGCTCGGCATCGACCTGGACCGCTGGCTGCTGCGGCAGAGCATGCCGCAGCCTTACAGCCGCGCCGGGGCCTGTCACGCCTTCGAGCGCGAGTGGATCGAGTGCGGCCACGGGCTGGGCCAGACCCGAGCGCGCCGCGAGTGCGACCCCGAGTACCAGGACTTCATGGAGTGCATGCACCGCACCAGGCTGGTGAGGCGCGGCGGGGCTCCAAGGGGACGTTCGGGGAAGGTCTGGGGGCTCCCGCCCAGGCTGGGGACGGGGGGCGCTGGTTGAGCGGCCGCACCGCTCGGGCACTCGGCTGTGGTCGGGCCCGGAGCGCCTGGCGCCGCTTCCCCGCTGGCAGCAGGCCGGGAGGGTGCCTTACCCTGCGGAGAGGGGTCCTGGCCCTGCAGCAGCCCCTTCCCCGCGGGGCTGCAGCCCCCCTCTGCCACGGGAGAAAGCACAACCCAGTCGTGGACTAATTAACCCAAGCTCGTTAGGGGTGAGATGTTTGGGAGCAGCCTGAAAGCCCCAAAGTCTTTGTCAAGAGGCTCAAAGCCACTTGAGGAGCCCGAGGGGAGGGGTGGTGTGGGCTCTGCAGGCACAGGGCTGTGGGGGGCTGCCAAAGACCCCCATGGGGAGCCCCCAAACCCCGCCCTGACCGCTGTGCTCTGTCCTGTGTGTGCCCATCCCCTGTGTGCCCCTATCCCCTGTGTGCCCCTGTCCCCTGTGTGCCCATCCCCTGTGTGCCCCTGTCCCCTGTGTGCCCCTGTCCCCTGTGTGCCCATCCCCTGTGTGCCCCTATCCCCTGTGTGCCCCTATCCCCTGTGTGCCCCTATCCCCTGTGTGCCCCTGTCCCCTGTGTGCCCATCCCCTGTGTGCCCCTGTCCCCTGTGTGCCCATCCCCTGTGTGCCCCTGTCCCCTGTGTGCCCCTGTCCCCTGTGTGCCCATCCCCTGTGTGCCCATCCCCTGTGTGCCCCTGTCCCCTGTGTGCCCATCCCCTGTGTGCCCCTATCCCCTGTGTGCCCCTGTCCCCTGTGTGCCCCTATCCCCTGTGTGCCCCTATCCCCTGTGTGCCCCTGTCCCCTGTGTGCCCATCCCCTGTGTGCCCCTGTCCCCTGTGTGCCCCTGTCCCCTGTGTGCCCAACCCCTGTGTGCCCCTATCCCCTGTGTGCCCCTCGCCAGGCCGTGCGGCTCAGAACCATCCTGGAGCAGCGGGAGAAGCTGATAAAGGAGGGGAAGTACACACCACCTGACTATCACCAGGGCAAGGAGAGCACCCAGCCCTGACCCGGGGGGCCGTGGCCGCTGGGCACCTGCACGTGGAGCCGCTCTGGGAGGAAAAGCTGCAGCGCGGGGCCTGGGGTGGCTGCAGTGCGGTGGGCTCTGCTCCCCCAAGGGAAATGCCACCACGCTGGGCATTGCCTGGGCTAGTAAATGTCTCCTTAGGAACAACATTTGCCTCTGTCTTGTCTTTTTTCCCAAGTAGAATGCGGCTGGAGGGGCTCTCTGTGGGGCACAGCCCCCCTGCAATGCTGCAGCAGCGCCAGGGACCTGCCCTGGGGGGGTCAGACACTGCTGGGCCCGGGTGGGTGTGCTGGCAGCTCCCCATCGCTCCCCACTGAGGTGGAACCTGGTGACTGCAGCACAGGCAGTGCCCCTGGCACAGGAGGAGAAAGTCCTTTGGTGCTGAGGTGAGGGAGTCCTGCCCGGGGGGGTGTGGAGGCTTCTACTCGGGATGTTTCCAACCCCACCTGGACACGTTCCTGTGGCCCCTGAGCCAGGGGAAGCTGCTGGAGCAGGGGCTGGAGCAGCTCTGCAGGGCCCTTCCAGCCCCCACCACTCAGGGATTCTAAACCACTTTGCTTCCACCCAGGCTCACACGACTTCAGCTCCTCTCCCGTCCCTGCAGCCTGGCTCAGGTGAATCTCCTTGCTGGGGGCTTTGTGCCAGGATCCCCCAGGGCAGCAGGACCCCTTGGGGGACCCATCCCTCCCTTCCCAAGGTGTTTCCCCCCAGTTCCCTCCAAATCCAGCCCAGTGTTGGAGCAGATGAGTACCTGGAAGCAGAGAGGGCACAGCTCTGGGCTTTAATCCCTGGGTTTAATCCCAGTGAGTGTGGGTTTAATGTTTAATCTTTGGTGCAGGTGCAGCCTGAGAGTTTCCTGATCCACACAAATCCCCCCCCAGGATGATAAACCCAGAGATGAGCGTGGTGTGAGCTCCATGGGGCCTGTCCCAGGGCCGTGGGGCAGCCCAGCCTGGCACACATGGTATTGACACAAGGGCAAGGGGAGGGTTCACTCTTCCCGGGAGAAAGAGGGGAGGGAAAAAAGAGGCTCAGCAAAAAAAAAGCCACCAGTGACTCATCTCGAGCTGTCCAGATGCAGGAGGAAATATTACAAGGGATCTAATCGCTGCTGCCTCCCGAGGGGCTCTTCAGAGCCCTCCCAGATCTGATCATCGTGGCGGGAGGCGGGACCGCGCGGGGGGAGGCGGGGACTGTCCTGCCCCTGTCGCACACTGGCGGATAAAATAACCAAAGACCTGATGGAAACGATCCGAGGAGGGGCAAACACACAGTCCCCGCGTGGGCTGAGCGAAGCGTGGCCGAGGCTCTGCTGAGCACCAGCGACTGGAGCTGGGTCTCGGCATCCTGACCCGGTGTCCCCCGGGCAAAGGGGCTGCGGAGCATCCTCAGCTCCCCAGTGTCCTTCATTCACCTCCGAGCCCTGAGCCCGAGGCGGTGCCGGCGTGAAGAGACAGAGTCTTATCTCAGCGTTTGCTTTCTCTGTCGTTGTTGTGGCGGGGGCTGAAGCTGCTCCGGGCCGGGGGGAGGTGCCGGGGGGAGGTGCCGGGGGGAGGTGCCGGGGCTCCGCAGCGCTCCCGGGCCGGCGCTCTCCCTCCCCCGGGTCCGTGTCCCTCGGCCGCCCGGGAGCGGGTGTGAGGATGAGCTCGCAGCTCCCGCAGCCCCGGCTGTGCCCGGAGCCTCCAGCAGCGCCCGCAGCTCCGGAGAGGGGAATAAACAGCTCTGGGGAGATGAATCATTTATCAGGGGAAGAGGCAGTTTCCTCTGCGGGCTGGGGCGGGGGGTTAATGGGGGACAGGGGACAAATCAGGGTGCAGAGCCCCTGTCACCCCACGGCTTTGGCTCCCGGGGGAGGAGGGGGATCGCCAAGGTGCTGCAGCACAGGGCAGGGAAGGGGGATGAAATGATTTAGGGAGGATCCCCCACACCTCCCCCTTCCTCCTGAAATAACGATTCGCTGTCCTCTTGTAGGCAAAACAACGCAGGATCTTAACCCAGAATCGGAGCACGAACCAGCCGGTGCTGGGAGGGGTTTCTGGAAAGGCATTTTGGGTGTGAAGCCCACACGAGGTGTGAAACCCCCCCGGGCCCGAGCAGGCACCGCCTCCCACCCCCGGTGTCTCCCACCCCCGGTGTCTCCCACCCCCGGTGCCTCCCACCCCCCGGTGCCTCCCACCCCCGGTGCCTCCCACCCCCCGGTGCCTCCCACCCCCGGTGCCTCCCCTCCCACGCTCCGCAGGGAGCCCAGTTGGCCGCGGCTGCTGCAGGAGGAGGCTGAGGCTCAGCGGCACCAAGCAGGGGGTGACAAAGGGACACGTCACCCCGCACCGCGCTGGGGCTGCGCAGTGACCCGTGTCCGGTGTCCTGAGGGCGATGGGGGGGTGCCCAGGGGCCCTCGCTCAGCATCCCACACGTGGCTGAGCCGCCCGACCTGTCCGGGAGCTTCGGGAGCAGCTCGAGCAGCGTCTGCTCTGGGCCCTTCCCTCCTCCCGGGGTGGCTGATGGGATGAGCCCTCCCTGCTCCACGGCTCCTGGCGTTTGGGGTCGATTCTGGTGGTGGGGAACGAACGACAGGACAAGAGGAAACAGGCTGGAGCTGCCCCAGGGGAGGCTGAGGCTGGAGCTGAGGCAGAGCTGTTTCCCTGAGAGGGGTGTCAGCCCTGTGCCAGGCTGCCCAGGGAGCTGGGGCAGTGCCCAGCCCTGGAGGGACCCCAAAGCCCTGGAGCTGAGGTGCTGAGGGCTGTGGGTCAGTGCTGGGCTGGGCAGGGTGAGGGCAGGGCTGGGGGTGCAGCAGCTCCAAGGCCTTTAACAACCCAAACCATTCCATGATCCCCTGGCCCCAGCTGACCACAGCGGCTGTGGTGATCCATCACCCCCTGCCCAAGGAGTGCGAGACCTGCACGGGGCAAGGGCAGAGAGGGTGTAGCTGGGCTGGCAGAGCTGGCAGAGGTTCAGGGAGGCATCCTGCCATCCATCCACGAGGATGCCCCTGTGTTCTGCCAGCAGTGCCCCAGTGCCAGCCCGGCCCGGCCGCAGCGTCGTCGAGGGGCCGGTAGCGCTCGTGCCCTCGTTACCAGCCGCTGCTCAGGCCTCTGCACCTGGGCTCCAAACGTCCCCGTGCCACAGCCACAGCGGCCCAGGGCCCGGCCCGGCGCTGCCTCCTGCTCTGCTGCTCTCCCCAGCGCGGCCGGGGCCAGGCGGGGCCACACGTGCCCTCCTACAGCCACGTCCCAAATGTCCGAGGGCAGAGTCACCACCCCGCGCCGCGTCCCACGCCCTGGCTGGAGCCACTCCGGGAAGCAGCGAGACCCGTTCGGGATGAGCTCTGAGAGCTGGTGCGACGGCGATGCCCGTGGGCCGGGCGGCCGGGCCGAGACGCCGGCGGTGCCGGGGCGCCGGGCCCGGCCGTGCCGCGGGAGCCGTGGCGCTGCCCCGGGGCCGTGGGCTGCCGCTCGCTGGGTGCCGCCGGCGGCGCGGGGCGGCTGGAGCTGCCGGCTGCCGGAGCGGTTTATCCTGCCGCAGTCCTGCCAAACCGCCGGGGCCGTGCTGTGGCTCAGCCACCCCTGCGGGCTGCTGCTGGTGACGCTGCCCCCGCCGCGGCTGCTGGCCGGGGGATGCCGGGGAGCCGCGCAGGTGAGCCCAGGGGCAGCTCCCAGCTCCCCGCCGCTGCCCTTCGCTGCCCGGCCCCGCTCCTGCCCCCCTCCCGCTGCCGCCGCCGCGGCTCCCGATCGATGGGTGCCCCAGTTCCCCTGGGCCTGGGGGGATGCGGAGGATGGGGAGCAGGGAGCGTGCCCGGGGAGGGCTGCGGGGAGCCGCTGCGGGGTTTGGGGGACCCCCCTGGGTCATGGGGGTAAAGGGCAGGTTAGAGGGGACACGGCGGGGGGGCAGACATCGGGGGGCCCTGGGGAGCAGGGGCAGATTGAGAAGCACACGGTGGGTCGGGGGCAGCCCGTGAGGGATGGGGGGATGCTCGGCGCGGCCGGTGCCGGGATGGGCCGGTGCAGGGGCCGGTGCCCGGAGCTGCGCGGGGCGGGAGGCGGCCGGGACTCCCCCCGCCGCTCCGAGCCGCCGCGGTGGGCAGGGCCGGGCCGGGCCGGGGGAGGTGCCGCGGCGGCGGCGGGGCCGGGAGCGCGCGGGGCTGCGGGGCCGGGAGCGCACGGCTGGGAGCGGGAGCGGCTGCGGGAGCGGGAGCGCCGCGTCCTGCCCGCGCCGAGCCGCCGGGGCCGGGATCGGAGCGCCGGCGGGGGGTGAGCGGGGCCGGGGCTGCGGGCGGGGGGATGCGCGGCGGGGAGGGCACCGGGAAGGGCGGCGGATGGAGCGGGAGCCGCAGGGGATGGCGATGGAGCGGGGAGAGGCGGCGGGTGATGGAAGGCGGGCGGCAGCCGCCGGGCTGCGCCGAGCCTGCGGGCACCGGAGGATGCCAGCGGCGGGGGGAGGGCGGGCAGGGCCGGGCGTGGGGGCTGGGGCGGACGCGTGTGCCCTCGCAGAGCCGAGCCCGCACCCCACTGCTCCCCGCACCTGCCGCCCCCCCTCACCCGCTCCCCAAAACCCGGGCCCGCCCCCCCCCAGCCCTCGCGGCTCCCGGCCCTGCCTCTCCCTGGGCACCGACCCCCCGCAGCCCCACACTCGCGGGTGCCCCAAAACCGGGGCGAGGGCCGAGCCCCTGGGTGCAGGCGCTGGGTTTGGAGCGGGGAGATGCGCTTTCGGGCCACGGTTCATTTTTTGCAGCTCTTGCATGGGGGGGGCATGACTCATGGCATCCTTTCTCCCTTTCCCTCGGTGTTTTTTTGGGTCTCTTTGTTCGTGTTTTGCCGATTGAACGATGCCGGTAAGGGAAGGCTCGGTGTGATGGAGGCGGCTCCTCTGCCGCGGCACATCGGTTGTAGGAGTCTCTCAGGCTTTTCATGTGCATTTTCCCTGGTCGAGCTAGAGGACACAATGAGAATGGTTTTAAATATGTCTCATGCAAGGTGCTTATTTGCCCAGCGTGTGTACTCAGCTCAGCTCCCTCCCCGTGTGCCACAGACAGCCCTGCCATTGTCCCTTGCCACCAGCAATAAGGATTTTTACATGTGTTCCCAGTCTGAGAGGGGAAGAGCTGCAGGTACAAAGGGCAGCAGCGATCTGATGGCTGCTTCTTGCACCCAGCACAAAGAAATCGAACCCCAAAGCTTGGACTTTGCTTTGTGAGAGTGAGTTGCCTCTGGGGATGCCAGTGTGAGCTTTGCTGGTGGAGAGGTGCCAGTGCTACTGCACCCAGGAGCCCCAGCCGCCAGGGCAGCAGTGGGGGAAACTGAGGCAGCGTTTGGGAAGCTCAGGAGGGCTGATTGCCCTGCCCAAGAGGGTGCTTGGCACGCGGTGGGATGCGGTGGGACGATCCCTTCCCCATCACCCAAAGCAGCTGAGGTGGTGGGGGGAGCTGTGCCAGGGGCCCAGTGTCACACTGTTCACTCCTCCTGCAGGCTGCTGCCTGTGGGGACGTCGTGCCCACCCTGCCACCCGCGCCCTGGGCCATGTCGTCCTCCGACGAGGAGACCCTGAGCGAGCGCTCGTGCCGGAGCGAGCGGTCCTGCCGGAGCGAGCGTTCCTACCGCAGCGAGCGCTCGGGGAGCCTCTCCCCCTGCCCCCCCGGGGACACTTTGCCCTGGAATCTCCCCCTCCACGAGCAGAGGAAGCGGAAGAGCCAGGACTCGGTGCTGGACCCGGCCGAGAGGGCCGTTGTCAGGGTGGCAGGTAAGGCAGCGCCCTGCGCGCCGCGGGACCCCCGTGATGGGCTGACGGGTGGTGTCGGGGTTGTCCCTGAGGTGGTCTCAGGGCTGTCCCCTCTGCTCCCCAGGGAGCCTGGGGATGGGGGGGATGAGCAGGGGAGGGACTGACGCGGCCTTTGGCGGCCAAGGGCTGGGATGATGGTTTGGCTCTGCGGTGGCTTTGTCCTGCCCGGGCAGGGCTTGCCCGGGGTTGTTTGTACCCTCAGCACGCTGGGGTTAAGGGATGACTGGCACCTCCCACACGCACTTGGGTGACATTAAAATGCCTAATTAAGGACTAAATGGCTCCTTGGCTGACCAATGTCCTTGGCCAGGCTCCGGGGAGGAATTTGCTCTGGGAGGTTTGTGATTCCTGATGGAGCTGGAGCTGCTCCTTGGCCGTGGTGGTGCCAGTGTCAGCCCCATTGCTGGGATCTTGGGGACTCTCTGGGGTCCCTGCACTGCTGTGTCCTGGAGGGGACACGACCCTGTGCATCCCTTGGTGCCTGGTCACACCCTGGGAAGGGATGGGGATGAGAAGGAGAAACAAAGACAGGGATGGAACCACCATGGCTGATGGCTCCTTCTCGAAGCACCAGCTGATGGGACTGGCGGGGAGGGAGGATGGAGGAACTTTGCTCAAGGTGGTGGCTCCATGTGCCAGTCAGGATGTGAGTCTTCACCTGGGACAAACAGCCATCAGGGGCTTTGATCTGCAGCTGTAGGGTCTGGCACCTTCTCCCCACACCCCAGGGGCCTTTGATCTGCTCCTGCCAGAGCAAACAGGGATTTGGGGCCGTGCCGAGGGGACCCTGCTGAGCCCTGGTTGGGCTGTTCCAGGCGGCTGCCCCAAGGGAACCCTGAGGCCCAGCTTTCATCTCTTTGGCAGAGGTGTGCACGAGGGTGGTGAGCTCCTGAGGCACCTGCTCTGCCCTACCAGCCCCCATCAGCCCCTGCCAGCCCCCATCAGCCCCTGCCAGGCCCTGCCAGGCCCTGCCAATCAGCCCCCACCAGCCCCCACCAGCCCCTGTCAGACCCATCAGCTCCCACCAGCCACCAGCTGATGGGCAAACCCATCCCAGTACTGAGCTCCATGCTCTGTGGGAGCACTGGGGAGTGGGGGGACACCTGGGCAGGTTCCACCATGGCAGGAGTGGTGGTGGGATGCTGTTGCTCTCCCTCCCTCCCTCCTTCCCCGCCTGGTGTGTGGGGCTCTGGCTGTGCTGCTCAGGCAGGTTGTGCCATCCCAGCTTGGGGGCATTTTGGGGCAGGAAGAACCAGTTGATTCAAATGATGGTTCTCAAAATCGTGCTGTCTGGGGCTGGGGGAGGGAAATGTGCAGGGTGCGGCCGGCCCTGCCCCAAGCCCAGCACCACCGAGGCCGGGGGGTGGCTGGGCTGCCGTGGGCCCACCATACCCATCACTGCTCACAGACCAGCACCGCCCCAAAAGCCCCATCCTGCTGGGTGCTGAGCACCCTCCCACGCCCCAGAGCCGGAGGTACAGCCCCTTCCCCAGCCGTGTTTCGCTCCCTCTGCCTGGGATGCCGAGCGCCTGTCGTCAGCCGGGCTGGATCCAGCCCGTGATTAAAGGCAGAGGGATGTCACAGAATCCCGTCTCATGCAGATTCCCCATTAAAAATAACTGGTGAGGTGCAGCCAGACGGTGCTGAGCTGGGAAGAAAGAGTTTGGAGACAGTTTTGTGTCACCAGGTTTGGAAAGGAGCTGAAGTATTGATTCAGAGCGTTGCATTATTCAGCGGCAGCGTCTGCAGCATCCCCGGCCAGCCCAGAGCCCAGCCCTGCCGCGGGGCCCTGGCACTGGGCGGCACTGGGCAGCAGGGATGGCGGCTACTGGGACGTCCCAGGGGCAAGCTGCCACCTCCTGGTGTGCCTGGGGACAGGAGCAGGGCTGGGCTCCCTGGGACCCCGGGGCAGTGGCACTGTGGGGATGTCCAGCGGTGAGGATGGAGCCTGGGCACGGTATGGGGCTGGGGAGCCCCGTCCCACACACCTCGTGGCTATTGCAGAGGTGGCACGAGAGCATCAGGGGTTTGGGGGGACACATGGATCTGGGGTGCTCTTCCTCCTCGCTGCCCACTGGGCTGACAGTCCCTGCACCCCTCCAGGCCAGAGAAGGATGTGGCTGTGCCATGGAGGTGCTGGTGCTGTGGGGCAGGGGCATGGATGGGACACGCTGCTCCCCTCTGCAGCCTGTCTGTGCCCACACCCTGGGCCCCTCTGCTGCTGGCTGGGTCCCCAGGCAGCCTCTGGAGCCGTTCCCTGCTTTGCTGGCATCACCCTGGCACGGGGGGAGCGGGGGCTCTGAGTCTGGCCCCTGGCTCCAGTCGCTTGGCAGAGGGTGAGGATGGTGACGGGAAGCGAAGCTGCTGGGGGAAGAAAAGGCTTTTTCATCCTAAACGTGTTTGTAGTTGGTGCTGCCAGGGGTCAGGGGCTGCGGGGGGTGCTGGGGTGTGAGGGGAGGAGGCTCTGGGCGGGCCAGGGGTCATGGGGGAGGTGTCGTGGGGGCTTTCCAAGGGCCGTGTTTGCTCGGTCTGAAAAGGCTCCTGGGAGTCCTTTGTCACTGGGAGCGTCACCCCAGCGCTGGCAGCCGCGGCTCCGCTGAGCCCAGGGGGATGTGCCTCGGCCTCGGGGACGTGGGAACAAACCTCCCCATTCTCTGCTGCCTCGGGAGCAGCAAACCTGCCCGTTGTGGGCACGGGGCAGGTTTTGGGCAGCTCTCCCCGTGCCCGAGGAGGATTGAGAAGTGCCAGCTGCCCAGTGCAGCTTCCCCCTGTTCCCTGGGAAGGTGTTTTTGGGGTCAGATGGCTGTGGTGAGCAGAGGGTGAGGATGGAGGGGCCGTGTGCCCTGTGAGGATGAGGATGGAGGAGCTGTGTGCCCTGTGAGGGTGAGGATGATGATGGCAGCCCCATCTCAGCCCCGCTGGGCACAAAGACCGCTGTGCCACGAGGCCGCCGCGCTCCCTGCACAGAGGCACCGCCGGGGCTGCACTGGGCAGCAAGAGGCCGTTAATTACCTCCCCTAATGAAGGCAGGATGGTGAAGGGGAGATGCCCCCGAAGCAGGGGTGAGGGGCATGATTTGGGCCCCCTCTTCCTGCTGCCCCCAGGGCTGCAGGAGGATGAGGATGAGGATGAGGATGAGGATGATGGTGGTGGTGATGTGATGTGCAGCGCCTGCTGCCTCCCCTGGCCCGGGAGGTTTGGGGGGGCTGTGGCTGACGGTGGGGAGACACCCGCCGTCTGTACTGAGTGGGATGGGGCTTTTCTCGTTGCCATGGTTACCCAGCTGGCAGAGCCGGGCCCTGCAGTTGCCACGGCAACGGCGCAGCCGGGGTGAAAAAAGCAACATCTTGTGGTGGCCAAAAAAGGCCAGGATTTGCCCTGGCGGGTTGAGGGGGCGGGATCCGGCCTTGGGGGTGCTGTGTGGGCTGAATGGGGGGTGCTGAGGAGACTGGGCTGTCCCCTGGCCTGGAGGCAGCCACCCACTGCCCCCGTGGGCTCCGGGGGGCTGGGGTTTGGGGGGTGAGTGGGGTTTCTGGGGGATGTGGGGGTGCCAGGCAGGTTTGGTCTGTACCCCCTCCGCATGGCCCCATTTGCCTCTGGCCTCACTGTGCCCCTCGGTGGGATCTTTCCACCCCCTCCAACCCCTCCAAGGTAGTGCCAAGGGCTCCCTGTCCCCACCCCAGCCTTCCCAGCCCTGGCTCCCTCTGCACAGCTCCTGCAGCCCAGGCCCACCCCAGCAGAGCACTCGGTGGCAGCGGGGACACGGAGGCGAGAGTCTGAGACCCCCCACACCACACTGGTAACGGCTCAGGAGATAAACCCCGGGCACGGGGCAGGAGCGGGGCCTCAGCCTGGCAGGCAGCTGGGATGGCCCCGGCTTGGAGGCACTGAGGGGCACCGCGATGCACTGGGTAGCACTGGGATGCACTGGGATGCACTGGTTGCAGGGCCGGGTTTACTGGGGTGCAGTCCTGGGTGCATTGGGATGCACTGGAAAGAAGTGTCTCTGAGCTCACTGTGCAGCACTGGGATGCACTGTGCAGCACGGGGGTGCTCCGGTTGCCACTGGACGGGTCAGGGTGCCAGCGTGGCTGCAGTGAGGGCGCTGGGGGGCAACGGCTGCGCTGGGAGCCCCGGTGTCACGGGCGGCTTTGCCCGGGCTGGTTCCGTCCCGCCCCGCGCCGCCGCCAGGGGTCGCTCCGGGGCCGGGGCGGGTGTGGGGGGCGGGGCTTGCGGAGTGGGCGGAGCATAGCGGGAGGGGGCGTGGCCACGGAAGGGGCGGGCCGATAAAGGGCGCGGCCTGGGCGCGGGCGTGGCCTGTGCGGGGGCGTGGCCTCCGGGGCGTGTCCGGGCGGCGGCGCGGGCGGAAGCGGCCTCAGCACAGACCGGCCTCGGCCGCCGCGCCGGCAGCTGCCCCGAGCCCGCTGGCACAAAGGCCGCCATGGCCGGGTACGTGCCGGGGCTGCTCCCGGCCAACCGCAGCCAGGAGAAGGAGTTCGTCCAGGCCTACGAGGACGTGCTGGAGCGATACAAAGGTAGGGAGGCTGGGCGGCGGGGCCTGGAGCGCGGCGGGGGCCGCCCCGCGGGGCTGAGCCGGGGCCGTGTGCCCGCAGCCGGGGCAGCCTGCGGGGACGTCCCCGTGCGGCCTGTGCGGGCGGGGTGAGCGTGTCCGGCAGATGAGCGTTCCCTGCGTGGGCCGCCCGGCGCCCAGGTGTGCCCCGTGCGTGGGGTGCCCGCGGTCTGAGCGTGCTCCATGTGCCCTGCGAGGGGTCCTGGCGCCCGAGCGTCCCCGTGTCTGAGCTGCGTGGGGTGAGAAGGGGGCGAGTGGCCCTGCTGTCCCCTACATAGGATCCCTGTGCCCCCCGCGTGGAGTTCCCGGGGTCCCTGTGCCCCCTGCGTGGGCTGCCTGGGGCTCAGCATCCCGCGGGGGGTCCCTGTGTGCCCTGCGTGGGCTGCCCAGCGCCTCAGCATCCATCCTGGCTCTGCCTTTGCCCCCGGCGTGGTGTGAGGTACCTGCGGACCCGCTGCCCCCCATCCCCACTCTGGGGGGTCTCTGCAGCCCCCGGGGGCCGGGCTGCCTGGCCCGAGCCGTGGCTTTGCCGGGGTGAAGGGCTGCGGTGGCGGCGGCCGTGCCGGTGCCAGTGTCGGTGCCGGCAGTGAGTGTGCAGTTTTGATGTCAGTGGCTCATCTCGGGGAGTTGTGAGCGTTTCCATTCTTATTATTATTGTAGATGTGTTTTTTCTCCCCTCCTTGCTGCAGAGACAGGCTTGTGCTGGAGCCCAGATCCCAGCCCCACAGGGCTCCTAGCGCTCCGTTTTGTAAGTTTAGCAGCCAAGTCTCTTTACAACGCGCCGGCCGAGCCGAGCCAGGAGCTCGCGGCGCCTGTTTCCTTTTCCTTTCTGCCTGCAGAGACAGGGGAATAATGGATTCCCCGCTCCCCGGTGCAGGGGGTGCCGCTCAAAGCTCCCAGGGCTGGGAGCGCCGCGCAGCCTCGCTGGGCTCTCGCGGGGAATGAAAGGCCCTTGGGGTGCCTGGGGAAGGCGCTGGGTGTCGTGACTCGGGCTCGTCCAAGTCCTCCACAAACTTTGGTTAATAAAAAAGCCCCTTTGATGTCGTGGGGCTCAGCGTGGAGCCGCGGAGGGAACGGTGCGGCGGCTGCCGGGGAAAGGGCCGTCGTTTGCATCGGGCTGGCTTTGTTCTGAGAAAGAAATGAAAGTGACAGGGCCTGTCCGTGCTGGTTCAGCTGGAGCGGCACCGGCTGGGCTGGGGCTCCCTCGCCCACCCCCTGCTCTGGCTCCCAGGGCCTTGGTGGAGCTCCCTGGGTTCGCCCAGGACAGGGAGGGTTTTAGGTAATGCCTGATTTCTACACGGGGTCACAGTAACAAGCTGGTGGCTGCTTGGAAATACCCTGCTGAGTGCTGTTTCATCCTCCTGTGTGGTGGAGGGGAAATGAGTGTTTACGTTCTAGAAAAGCTCCTGACCCCTTCCCAGCCCCCCACCACTCCCGGGACATCCCACTCATCTGGCTGGGAGCCTCTGCTTTGGGTCCTTGGACTCTGGGCTGGTGGCTGTGGTGTTGTCTCTCCTCTGCTTTCCCCCACTGCAGCTCCTGGAAATGGGTTGGTTTTTCCTGTCCGGAACAAGTTTCCCCCTGGTTCATCCCCTCCCCCCGCTCTTAATCCTGCAAAGGTCCAGAGTTTTTACTGAAAGCTGCCTGCTGGGACCACAGCACCTGGGGAGACTCGTGGGCTCAGTGTCTGGCTCGTGGTGGCCACCCTGTACCGGCCTCATCTGGGACCTGCTGCTGCTGCTGGCAGTGGCTCCCGCTGCTGGGAGGGCAAGGAGGACGCTTGGTGCTGCTGAAGCTGGGATTGCAAATGCCTTGCTGAGTTTCTGTGAGCTCCACTCGACTTCTAATACAAAATTAGCCTCAAAAAGCGATTGGTCTGAGCAGCGGGGCCTGTGCCATCGAGCAAACCAGGACAGGTCTGGAGGCGAGGCAGTTGGTGGCAGGGGAAGGGTCCCGGAGCTGGCGCCGTGAGCTGTGGATCTGACCTCTCCCTGACAAGCAGGGGTTAAACCAGCTGGCAGATCCTCGTGCTTTTCTTCCTTTGTAAAGCCACCCACCTTCAGCAGAGGAGAGCTGCCTGCTGCAGGGCCGGGGTGCTGGGTAGGTGTGCTGCAGCGCTGCGGTGCTGGTGCTCCGGGAGCTGGCGTGGGTGCTGCGTGGTGCTGAGGCCCAGTCCCGAGAGGGCTGGTTGGGCAAGAGGTGGGGCTCAAGGAGGGGGATGTGAGAGGGTGTAGGCTCTGGTGTCACCTCAGTGCTGCCCCGATCGTGGCTTCCTTCAGCTGCTGGCATCCCAGGGGTCACAGCACCCTCAGGGTTGTGTCCAGAGCACAGCCCAGCACCTGCAGCTCTGAGGTCTCCAGTGCCAAGACTTTCACCAGTCTGGCCCAGTTGAAAGCCAGTTTCCCAGGGCTGTGCTGGGGAGGGTTCCAGCCCCTCTTGCCTCATCGCTGGCTCATGGTGCCACGGCACATGCCGGGACGTGCAGCGCCGGTGCGAGCGCTGGCAGCAGCGGGGGGGTGATGGTGGAGCCGTAGGGACCACGCTGGGTGCTGCCAGAGCCTCAGAGCCACGGCTCAGAGGGGTCTGGGCAGGAGGGGAAGCCCTGGGCTGTGTTCCCCTGGGTGCTCAGTGTTCTGAGAGGGGCTGAGTGTGTGAGTGCTGCTCTCTGTCCCCACGGCCCACACGTCCCAGTGTGTTTTGGGGGGTGCTGACTGTACTCAGTGCCGGCTGGACGTTCCGTGCTGTGGCAGTGCAAAGGTGCAGCCAGGCTGGGAGCTCCCTGTTCAGAGCCTGTAAACATTAACTAATCAATCTAGGCGAAAACTTTGCTTTTTGGTAATTAACTCTTGGTGCTCAGGGTGGGAACCTGGAGCTGTGTTGTCCAAGAAGCCTTTTCCCACCCCAGTGCTGTGTCTGCCTGCTCCGTGGTGCCCGGCACGTGGCCTGGCTTGTTTGAACTGGGACGGTGTGGGGTGGCTTGTCACCTTGTCTGCCGAATCTGAGCCAATGTTTGGCAGGGAACAACCTTCCCAGGGGCTGGAGGAGACCTTGGAGTGGGCAGGAGAGTTGTGGGGCTTCTCTGTGAAGGCACTGGAGGGTGTTGGACTGGAGCCTCCTTGGTGGTGGGCAGCAGTCCCAGCCATGCCCAGCTGGGAAGAAATTCCTCTCTTCATTTGTTCTTCTCTTCTGCCATAAGAAATACAACTCGAGGTGTCTGAACCTCAGCTTTGGGGTCTCAGGGCTTGAAAGCCCCTTGCTATGGGTGCCCAGGTGCTGCAGCTGAGTGGCTGTGCCAGCCTGGGGGCACATGCTGCCTCCTGACCCTGGGCCAGTGCTGCTGGGGTTTCGTCCTGTGAGGACAAACGTTGTTCCTGGGTGTTGCTGAGGGGCTGCACGAGGCCTCTGTGCTGCAGTGCTGACGGGCCAGGCAGCATGGTGCTGGCTCCTCGCTGAGGGGAGGAAGCCCTTCTTCCTCTCTATTGCCCAGGAGGAGAGGTGGCATGGGCTGCTGTAGGAATGGAGAGTCCCTGGCCCAGGGAAGCAGGGCTGGGAGCCAGTGCGCTTTCCATCATCAGCCTGGTGAGCACAGAGTTCTTGGGCTGCAGGTGGGAGCTGCTGGATTCCCTGCTGGGGGGGAGGCCCAGACAGCAAGGGGGTCTCAGGAAGGTGACAGGAGCCTGGGGGGTGTCTGGACACGGTGTGGGTGACAGCCTGAGTGGAAGGTGCTGGTTTGTTTTGCCCAACAGGGAACTGAAGTGGGTTGTTTTTCAGGTGAGAGGACCCAGCCCAGCCTGCCTGGCCTGGCTGGTGCTCTGACGGTGCCTCCTGGGCTGTGCTCACCTCGCCAAGAGGCTCGTGGGCCCCCGGCATCCCCCATCACCAGACCAGGGGCAGTGATTGCAGTTGCCATCATGGTCCTGGCACCCCTGGGGCTGGCGGCTGCTTCTCTTCATTTCCACCCACTGGTCCAGCAGAGGAGCTCTGGGAGGTTGAGGTGCTGGGGTGAGGTGGCTGTGTCCGTGGTGCCTCCCTGGCACAGGCCCCGGCACGTGGCTCCCGCCGGTGAACGGCTCCGTGCCGGCCCCCTTTGATCTCGTTTCCGTGGCCAGCCTGGGGCTGGGCCCTTGGGAAGGGCTCAGGCTGTGCCCCTCCTGCCCTTCCCAGCGCTGCCGGAGCGGTTCCCTGCCCGCCCGGAGTCTCTGACCCCCGTCTGCTGGTTCCTCGCCAACCTCCTTCCCAGGCCCATCTCGCCTGTGTCAGCTAAGTTTAGACTGCTCTGGACATACCGTGGCTGATGCCCAGAGGCAAGAAACCTCCCAGAGAGAAGCAGAAAAAGAGGTTTTATTTAAGTTTCAAGTGTCTTGGCGCCGTGGTTTGAATGGCAGGGTGATAAAGCCCCTTTATAGGCACCTAAACCCAATAAACCCAGGCTGTGGCAGCAGCACGGCACTTCAGTTTGGTTTCTCCTCTCTTGGTGCAGCTACAGCAGAGCTTGGGATGGATGTGAAGCTGCTCCTCGCTGGAGCTGCCTGGATAAAGCTCAGTCCCCTGCACAGAGGGGCTGAGACCCTTCCTGGGGCCGTGGGCTCACTCTGGCTGCCGCGGCTGTGCCGGTTCCTGCGCGGGACAACGATTCGGCGCCGCTGGGACAAGGGGAGGATGTGTTGAGTGGTGTGGCTCTGCCCAGGGCTGTGTGTGGCAGGGGAGGCCCTGGAAGGAAGGGTTTTTGGGCTGAGCGTGTCGGGTGGTTGCTGGGAGCAGCTGAGGTGGGATTTGGGAGCGCTCAGGCAGTGACTCCAGCACGAGGGGCTGAGCGGAGCCGTGTGGGTTGGATTTGGAGCCATCACCTCTTGGGATGGAGCACGAACACAGCCTCATTAATGGTCCCCAGGGATGGCTTCCAGGAGCAGCCTCTGCTGTGTGGCTGTCAGGGGGAGCGTGGGCAGGGCTGGCTGATGCCTGCCGCAGGCTCAGCTCGCCCCGAGGGGCACAGGGACTGTGGGGGATGAGGTTTCTTTGGGGCTGCACATGGCAGGGTGGGATCCCTCTCCCTGAACATGGATCCAGCCCTTCCCAGCTGTTCTGCTGTGCCCAGGGCGTGGGCAAGCTGTGGATGGATCCTGGCAGCACCAGCCAGTTTGCCAGGGCAGATGAGGCAATGGCTGCCCGTGGGGCGATGGCACACCTGAGGCGGGCCTTCCAGAAGCCCTCGTTCCTGGGGCTAGTGCTGGCCATCACCCAGGACGTGTCCCCTGCAGAGCCAGCCTTTGGGGGTCTTTGGGCAGGACCTGGAAACAGGCTCCTCTTCACACCCTGCCTGGCTGCTCACGCCTTTCCCATCCTGTGGGGAACCTGCAGGGCTGCTGCTGGGAGAGCACAGTTTGGAGGCAGAGTGCTGGTCTCAGCATGGGGAGGGAAGTGGCTTCCTGGCAGCTTTTGCCTGCTGCCTGCAGGTGCTGGCCCAGCTGGCAGTGTGGACCCCTGCCTGGGCAGCCCCCATCCCCCATCTCAAGGGGCCAGGCTTGCAGCATCCTTGCTGGATGCTGACCTTGAGCTCCCCCTTCTCCTTCCAGATGCTCTTTCTCCAGGCTGACTGGAAGCTCCAGGTTTAATATCTCAGCACTGCCCTTGTCTTGGGGGGGGAGATAGGCCCACTGCCAGGTTTTGGGGTTCAAACAGCCTCCAGCTCAGAGAGAGAAAGGGCTGAGGAGATCCCCTGCACAGCAAAGCATGGAGGGTGCTTGTGTTAATAACCAGGGAAGTTTTGTTTCCAAACTCATGTCGTGGGGTTTTGTGTGTCTGGATGGATCCCACCCGGCTTGGGGGCCTGGGAGGGGGATCCTCCAGTTCAGCTTCCCGAGCAGGAGATGTGTGGTGGGGCTGGGTGATGGGATTTGGTGTGTGGACACGGTAAAACGAGTCCCGGGATGTGCTCAGAGCTGTGTCCTGCCTCTGGCTCAGATAAGCACAGCAATTCCTAGAAAGGAGGGAGTGGGGAGGGCTCTTGGGCAAGATGGTTTGGGAGATTCTGGATGCAGATCCCAGCAGGAGAGCTGGCAGGATGGGCTGGGGCTGATGGGAGCCTGGAGCTGGCAGAGGTGGGACAGGCTGGTCTGCACCAGGCACCTTGTGTTGGTTGGTACCTGGTCCCTGCCACTTCCCAGCACTGCAGTGAGTGGAGGGTGGCTGGGAGGGCACAGGCCTGTTGTTTGCTGCTTCCCTGTGCGTGACCTGCTGCATTTCCATTGTTTATTTCCTGTAGGACCCCGTTTCCCTCAGATGAGCCCCAGCCAGCGGGCACAGCCCGTGGGGCCGGCGCTGCCGTGCTGCTGCAGCAGCTGCCTGCTCCCCCTGCCCTCCTCTGCTCTGACTCAGTTCTTTTTAGCAGTGCCAGGGAAGCTTTGCAAGTCTCCCACGGGTGATGAGTGCTCTGTTTTGCACCTCTGCAGCACCTGCATGGGTCTTCTCCTCTCCCAGCCTTTGCTCTTAACCACCAAGAGCTCTGCTGGGATCCCCGTTCCCTTCCTCAGGCTCTGCTGGGACCCTTGCCCAGGTTGAGGACAGAGTCCTGGCACAGAGCGAGCTCTGCCCCGTCCTGCTCCAAAGCCCTCACTCTGCCCTTGCTGCCTCCCAGCCTCATGGAGCTGGGCCTTGGTCCTGGTGGGATGTTTGTGCTGACTCCTGGTTGTGTCAAATAAGGGGGTAACCTCTGTCTTTGGCTTTTATTAATCACTGTTCAGGTCCATGGAGGCCTTTCAGAAGTGCTTTTGCCAGCAGCTTGTTTTTCCCTGCAGGAAACTGTATCCAAGGGCTCCCGTGGCAGTGAGATTTGCCTTGACCTTGGGCAGTTTTGCTACAAGAACAGTCTCAGTGTGAGTGAGTCCTTTCCGTGTGGGGCCAGGCAGTGTCTGTAGCTCGGCCAGCCAGCAACTGCCCCGCCAGCTAATTAGCACCAATTAGCAGGCCCTGCACCACCTCCCCAGTTGAGGAACTCTTTGGTGGGTATGAAGATGACCTCAGGTGGTGCTGGGGCTGCTGTGTGGCTGGGGGCTGGCTGGGCTGGTGCTGGTGCAGCCCTGCCAGTGAGACTGTGCTACCGCCCCCCAGCCCAGCCTTGCTGCTGGGGCTCACACATCTGTGCCCTGGCTCTGCCAACGTCCTTGGCACAGCATGAACGGCTCTGCCACCCTGCTGGCAGTGGAGGCAACGTCAGTGTGGGCCTGTGCCATCCCCCCACCCGTGTGCACACGGGGCAGGGACCCCCAGGGCTGAGGGCAGTGGGGCAGCCCCGGCGCAGGGGGGTCGCTGTAGGCGCCGCTGCACGTGAGGCTGTTTCATCCTCTCTGGCTGTTTGGGATGTTTCTCGTTCCTGCTGCACGGGGCAGTTGCCAGGCTGGGAGATGCTGAGATTCCTCGGCTGGCTGGGTGCGTGGAGGCTGTCTTGGGGGCTGGGGGGGTTCCTCTGGCCCCCCCTGGCCTGCTGACAGAGCCAGCTGGAGCCGTCCTCCCTGCGCTGGGCATTCCTGGCGTTCCCATGGGGAGAGGGAGCCGGGATGCTGATGGATGGGCTCCGGAGGCATCAGGCTTGATTCCCCTTAACCCCCTCGGCACAGGGGGAGGGAGGTGCCCTTCTTCCTGTCCCTGGGGGTCCTGCTGGGTGTTGGGCTGCCTTCCCACACCACTCACCTGCTTTGGTGTTAGGTGGCACAGGAGGGAGTGGGGCAGGAGGGAGGCTCCAAACCCCCCAGGAGTGTGGGGTTACTTTTATTACCTTGGAGCAGCCACATCTGCCTCCTGCCACTGATTTTGGAGCAGCTGCCTGCTCGCTGTGGCCATCCTGGCAGTGCCTGGCAAGGGGAGGATGGAGATGAAGCAGTGGCATGGGCAGCCCTGCCCATTCCTTCGCGCTGGGCTCCTCTCTGTGCCTGCACCAGGCCAGGTCCCTGCGTGGGGGTGCTGGAGGGGAAGGAGATGGTGTTCCCCGGCACGGGGCTGTTCCTTCTCACAACCCCTTTGTCAGCAAGAATCACTTTGGGGTTTGTTGTTTCTCTTTCCTCTTTTTTCCTTTCTTTGGAGGAAAATTCCATTGTGCTATTTTTAGTGGTGACAACTTGGCTGCTCACGACAACTCCATCCTGCTCCCGGCTCTGCCGGCGGGGGCTGCCGTGGGCGTGTGGGTGGGTGTCTGTGGGGGCTGTCCCGCCGTGCCAGGGCTGTGGTGTGCTCTGCCACCGCCTCCTGCCAGCCTGGTGTCTGCAGCTCTGGCCCCACGTGTGAATGCTTGGTGGGGGCTGGCACAGCTGGGCCATTCCACGCAGCCACTCGCCGGCAGGCGCATCGGCTGCCTCTGGCCGGGATGGAGGGTCACCACTGAGCTTTGATGGCAATGGGTGCTCCAGGGGTCACCTCCAGCCCCCTCAGAGCTCTGGGAGGGATTTTGGGCCCTCGGTTCCCAGGCAGACAGCTGTGGGGCACAGGCAGCAGCTGGCCCATGGGGTTTGCTGTGCTGGCAGGGGAAAGCGGTTCCCCTGGCGTGTGTGTCTGCAGAGCTGCAGGAGAGCAGGGCCCTGTGACCCCTCAGGGGTGGCTTGGGCGAGCAGACTGGTTTTATTAACCTTCTTGTGGCTCATGTGGGGGAGTGCAGTGGGATGCTGCTTTGGGAACAGCTGGATCTGCTCCCCCAGCATGTGAGGAAGGAGCTGGGGGTCCATGTGCCGGTACTGACGGACAAGGGGAATCTCCTCGTCCTGATGGTCTCGGGGAGCTGCCACCCTTGGCTTCTGGGGGGTGATTTGGCTCCTGCAGCACACCCTCACTCTGGTTTCCCTCCTCTCCCTCTGGCAAAGCTGAAACATTGCCTGGGTGTCCCAGGACAGCTCTGCCAGGAGCTGCCGGCCGTGCGAGGCCTGGGAGGGCAGATCCTGCCCTGTGTGGTGGGTCTTGCTCAATCTGCTGGGATCCTTCTGCAGTAATCTCCCTCCATGACAAGCACATTTCAACACCTCTGCTGCTGCTGATGTGATTTATTACTTGATTTAACAGAAGGCCTGGAACATGCCCAGTGGATGCCAGTCCTGCTGAGGGGCAGTGATGAGCAGGGTGGGTGCTTGAATCCCCTCGCTGGGCTGGTTCCTGCTGCCAACCAGTCAGTCTCCTTTGGAAGCACCTCACTGCCTCGGGGGCACAAAGGCAGGGAGGACAAAGGCAGGAGGGACCTGGCCCCCAGCTGCTCTTGGGTCTCACCCTACCCTTTCTGCCAACGATTTGTGGCACTTTCCTGGTAGCTTCTCCCTGGCTGGTGGCCTGGTGTCAGTCACACCGGGGTGGCTTTTCCCATGAGGACAAGGACCTTCCGTTCTGCCTTTTCCCTGCATTGTGCTTGCCTGCCTTAGAGCCTGTTGGGTTCTTTCTCCTTCCTATTCCCTCCAACATGCTCCTTGCTGCAAATATCCCTGGGACACACGAGCCGTGCAGGGGGTGGGACATGCCTGCAGCCCCCATGGCCAGGGGCACTCGCCATCAGCCTCGGGCTCATTTGCAAAAAGGGGGGTGGCCTCAGCCATGGGAGGTTTTAACGTGCTTCATCAAATAAGGAAACGTGAGGGTTGTGCCACAGCTCTGGGTGGTCAAAGGGCGACGGGCGAGGGCGGCTGGGGCTGGGGCTGGCGAGCAGCCGCTGCTGCCCGGCGCAGGGCTGCGGGTGCCCGGCTCAGGGCTGTGGGAGCCCGGCTCAAAATGAACCTGGACAAGTACAAGAAGTTCTTGGATGGGCTCGGCACCCTGAAAGGTATTTCTGCCCCTCGGTTGTGTGGCTGTGGGAGGGGGGCTGAGCCGCTCCGGCGTCGGCTCCTCCAGTGCCACCATCTGCCGGGGATGGCTGGTGGAGGCGAGTGTGGCCCTGGGGATGCTGAGGAGCCGGTGAGGAGCCGCTGCTTCCCGGGGAGGGGGCCGGCAGGGGTGGTGCCTTCCCTGGCTCCGCTTCACTTCCCTCCTTTGTCTTGTATTTGGATTTCAAGCCGTGTTCCTGGGCACAAAGCGAGCGCCGGGGCAGCAGCTAACCCAGCCCCGGCAGCCAGGCAGGGAGACGGGAGAAGCTGCTTTGCCATAACAACTGCAGCACAAGCTGAGCTCTGGAGGTTGCTAACGGGAGAGGAGAGGCTGCTGCTCCCCTGGGCCGGGGGCTGCTGGGGCTCGGGGTGTCTGTGCCTGTGTGGGTCCTGCCAGCCCTGGCTGCAGAGCCAGGGGCACGTGGGTGCTTTTGTCTTTCCCTCCTTCTCTTTGCAGAGCTCTCTCTGCCCTCTCCCACCTCGCAGCCTCCCCCGAGAGCTGCCTGCGACACCCGATCGTGCTGGGCCGGCCCCTGGCAGGTGGCTGGAGCCCGGTGGCCGCGGGCCGGGGCTGCAGGGGCAGCGGGAGAGCGGCTCAGTTTACCTGCTGCCAGGGCAGGAGGGGATGCTTCCTTCGTTGTTCCCACCCTTCCTTTCTTTTCTCTCCCCCTCTCCCCGCTGTCAGGGGAGCTGCTGGCTCTGGGACAGCCAGGCAGCCTCGTTCTGCTGCAGGCAGCTATTGGGATTCGCTGCAGAAGGAGGACGGAGCAGAAGGCACCGGGATGCCATCTCCTGTCATCTAATAACCCTCCTATTGACTTGCCCCTTTTCTTTCAGCGCTGCCTCGGCACGGCTGGGCCCTACCAGCTGATCCCACTCTATAACAAAGGTGAATCAATCCAATGTTTAATTTAGCAGGGAGCCAAGGGAGTTGTCACCCTGCGGGCTGGCAGCCTCCCCCCGTCCCGTGCCGCTGCGAAGGGTTAATCCCGCAGCTCAGGGCCTGACAGCTGCCCTGACTTATCCTGTCCAGGACTGATATAATTCACTTTCTTATGCTGGTGTCCATCATAAATTTTTTCCTGAGCCTCGCTGCAGCTGGCTCTGGGAATCCATGTAAAAGGAGCTGCCAGTCGCCATGTGCAGCCTGGGTGTGCCGTGGCCGTGCCGTGGCCTCTGGGCAGACAGAGCACGGACGGGTGCTGGCTCGTGACCCTCCCCTCTGTGTTCTAGGGCTGCTGCTGAAGTGCTCAGGCTTGTGTAGGGGGTTTGGGGCCCCGTCTCCAGCTGCAGCTCAGCAAATTCCCCTCCTGCCTGTGAGAACGAGGTGCGAGGAGCTGAGATGACATTATTAATAGCGTTTACAAGGTGCTGGGTTGTGGGAGCTGATCTGGCAGCTTCCCCTCCCCAGGTGCTGCCCAGAGCTCTGCTGGGAGCGCTGCCTGTGCTGGCTCCTGGCTCCCTGTGCCTCTTTCTGCTCCTGTGAGCCTGCAATGGGAACACAAACCATGGGTGGCAAGTCCCCAAGAAGCCAAATCTGTAGTTTTTGGTCCGTTTTGCTGCCTGTAGCCTGGGTGATGCCGGGTTGCTGGCTGTCACCAGCTGTGTTTACTGCAGCCCTTTGCAGCTTTAACACAGTGGTGTGGGCAGGGGAGAGAGGAAGCTCTGTTGTGGGCAGGGGAGGCAGGAAAGGGGCAGGGGATGCTCGAAGGAGGCGAGAGGGCTTTTTGAGCAGGCACAGGCACCCTTTGTGTGCTGCTAGGGTGCTTCCCCATGTACCTAAGCACAGACAGGGTGGTTCTGGTTAGCTCTGCTGTGCCTGCTGGCACAGACATGGCTGTGCTGGGCATCTTGCTGTTGTGGTTTGGCATTTGCCTTGTAGCTCAGTGTGCTCTTCAGCTCTGAAAGCAGCCCCAGGCAGCCAGCCCTTGAGCTGAGGGGCTGGACAAAGCTGGAGGAAGGGAAGGTTTTATTGCTGGAGAGGTTGCTTTTCCCTTCTTCCCCCTCATCTCTATTCATCTCCCCAGGGAGATGGAGACAGCAGCGGATATTGGAGCTGGGAGCATTTCATATGTAAATGCCCGTGTGTGTAAGTCCAGGCCCCTGACCCCCGGCGCGGTGCCAACATCCATCGCTGTCAGCCCCGCCAGTCTGTGCCTTGGGCGAGAACATCCCGGTGCCCAGCGTCTTCCTGGCTGGCTGGGGCTGGGAGACCCTGCCAGACCCCTGCCCCTGTGCCAGCTCCAAAGGACGCTGCTGTGGCACAGGCTCTGACCCGGCAGCCGCTGCCCGGTGGGTTCGGGGTCACTCGGCCGTTCCGCTCCGTGTCCCGTCTCTGGTTTCCCGGGGCAGCGCCTGTCACGGCCCTGAGGTGCCCAGAGCCTCGGGCTGTGCTCAGCAAACCCATTTGATTACAAATTTATTGCTGGGTTAATTTTCCCTGCAGCTGGTTTCACTTTCTGAGGAGCTGGTCTGAGCTTGGCAGCCGGGTCAAATCCAGCATCTCCTCGTCCCGTCCCGCGCGCTGGCTCATCGCTGCCTCCATCTCCCCTTGTCCTGCCGTGTGCTTTCCCCCAGGGAGCCAGGCTCAGATTTTCCCCGTGGCCAAGCAGCCACGAGTGGGTTGGGGCTTGTTCCTTCAGCATCACACACGGACCCGGCTCTGCTGAATCCCTGCTGTTAACAGGGTGTGTGAGCTGCAAGGTGCCGGCGCTGCTGCGGGGCTGGACGGGGGCAGAGCAGGAGGCAGGAGCAGCGTCCTGGCCTGGCCCATGCCCTGGGGCTGGAGCACCACTGACACTGTTTGCTTTTGGCCTGTCATGTGATGGCTTCCCCCAGGAGCTGCCCGGGCCGGGGCTGCCCAAGGTGGCCGGGTGTGATAAGAGATCCGGGGCTGCCATCTGCCCTGGCCACGCGGGTGGAGGCCTCGGTGCCTTTCGGTTCCTCTGGCGTGTGGCTTTCCCAGCTCTGTCCATGTGTGGGGAGGAGGATGCAGCCAGTTGCTCCTGGGGAGGGATGCTCACCTCTTCTTTTAAGGACAAGAGGAAAGGGGCTGCAGTTGCCCCAGGGGAGGCTGAGGCTGGAGCTGAGGCAGAACTGTTTCCCTGAGAGGGGTGTCAGCCCTGTGCCAGGCTGCCCAGGGAGCTGGGGCAGTGCCCAGCCCTGGAGGGATCCCAAAGCCGTGGGGCTGAGGTGCTGAGGGCTGTGGGTCAGTGCTGGGCTGGGCAGGGTGAGGGCAGGGCTGGGACTGCAGCAGCTCCAAGGGCTTTGACAACCCAAACCATTCAGTGATTCTGTGGCACAGCCACGCTGTGAGGTGTCCCCAGGAGAGCACAGCTGGCAAGGGACACTCATGGACTGTGCCCTGACTGAGGATCCCCAAAACTTTATAGCTCTCCCACCACAACCTCACAGTGCCAGAGATGGTTTTTGCTCCAGAAACCACCACCACCACCCTCCTAAGAGCCCCTGATGGTCTTGGGCTGGGCTGGTGCTGCACTGTGCCTGGAGGAAGCAAGCAGGGCCATGTTAGCAACTGGATTATTTCGTTTGGTTTTTAATGGGGATTAAGTTTCTCTGTGGGAGAGCAGGTCTCTAGGGAACAGAGGTTTCAGGCTGCTGCCTCCCCCTGTTTGGTTTGGGTTGTTTTTTTCTTTTAATTCCAAATTCCTCTCTGCTGCTGCATGCCAAGGCTGGCCTGGCTGTGAGCTGGGCTGAAGCATCACTGTGGAGAGCAGCACAGCCATGAGCAAAGCCCCAGCTGAGCCCATGGGCCTGATCCCCAGGAGCATGGAAGGACCAGGGGCATCCAGACCCTGGGCAGGGTGCTGTGAGGAGGGAGCTGTGAGTGGCCTGGCTTCCTCAGGGGGCTGGGACCCCCATCTCTGATGCTGGAGCTGGCTGGCAGAGCAAGCTGCCGGCCCTTCACCCGCCTCCTGCATGGCACTAATCAGGTTTCACACTGCTTAGTTTGGGACATCTAATGAGATCAGGGCTCAAGGTTGCCTGCCTGCCCTCCATTTGCAGAGGAGAATGAGAGAATCTGCTGCTTCCTTCTCTTTGACCTCTATTTCTGAGACAGGGCTTTGTGCATCTCATGTCCTCAGCAGGCTGGGGGTGGGGGGGGTGTGGATCTCCAAGCTGTCCCTGTGTTTGCAGCAGGGTGAGGCTGCTCCAGCCCTGGGCTGCTTTGGGGGCTGAAGGCAGCAAAAGCAGGGACACAGCTCCCTCCCAGCACCTCAGGCCTCTCCCTTGGGGCTGCCAGCTCTCCTCGCTCCCCTCTTGCCGTTTTGCATCAGATTTGCAGGGAGAAGATCCGTGGGGGGATCTGGAGCCCGGGGGCTGTCGGCAGGACCGTGCCCAGGCAGCCTGGCTGGGGGAGCTCTGCCACCCCCGCACGGGGCGCGAGCTGCTGCTGCAGCCTGTGCAAACACAGCGCCCGAGCGTGCCCCGAACAAAGCGCCGCCAGTTCCCACCAGCACAACGTTTTCCTCTCGCTCCTGCTGCCAGGCAGCCGGGGGTTGCCGCTGCAATAACAAGCGTCTTTGCCCAGACACCGGCCCTTTTGTTAGCGGGTACAGAGGGGGTTTGGATGCCGGCGCTGGCCTGTGCTGGGCTGCAGCTCCACACTCCAGCCACGCTGCGGCTCTGCCGAGGTGGGCCAAGGCCTGGGGCCGCATTGGAGGGATCTTTCCAGAATTTGGGGTGTTTGGTGCTCAGCCCCTGTGGCAGCGGGTGCGGGATGCAGCCAGGGCTTGAGCTGCTCTCTGCACCGGTCTCTGCCGCTCGCCTTTGCCTGGGCTTCCGTCAGATCTGGTGGTGGGTGTCACTTGGTGGGTTGTTTGTTGCTTTGTTTTCGTTTCACATGGTTTTCTCTCCACCCAAGTGCTGTCGGGGCGTGCTGGGAATTCCGGAGCGGGTGTTTACCCAGCCCTGAGACGCCGGCTCTGGGGCGGTGTGCCGGCTCCGGCAAGGTGTGCCGCGGTGTGCTGGCTCTGGCAAGGTGTGCTGCAGTGTGCCGGCTCTGGGTAGGTGTGCTGGCTCTGGGTAGGTGTGCCGGCTCTGGCAAGATGTGCTGCAGTGTGCCGGCTCTGGGTAGGTGTGCCGACTCTGGGTAGGTGTGCCGCGGTGTCCCCATGGCCGGAGGGACAGGGAGGGACCTGGAGATGGCATCACCTTCTTCCTCCTCCCCCGGCTTGGGAAAGGAGCCACCTCTCCGTGTCGGCACAGGCCCCTGGGATGGGGAGTGGGTGTGTGTGTCCTCGCATGTGGGTGTGCAAGCGAGGCATCTTCCCTGCCCACAGCTGGGGTGATGCTGCACACTCCCAAAAAGCTGGAACACTTTCTGCTGGGAGACCTTTGCTGTTCCTCCCCCAGCTCATCCCCATCCTCCTCAGCTCTAGCACCAGCTTTGCCTCCTGAGCTGCAGCTTTAGTCTGTGCCCCGACACGCAGCTGCTGCCTGTCCCGGTCCCCTGCTCCCTCCTGCCCTCTCCTCGCAGGGCGATGCCACCCAGCCAGTGCCAGCTCGCCGGGGTTCGGCACTTTGCCGGCGCCTGGGTTCCGTGGCTGCAGGTTTTGTGGCATCATTTAATGAGCAAGCAGAGCGTGGCTCCCTGCCAGCATCCTCGGAGGGGTGACGAACCAGGAGAGGCTTCCGAGAAGTGGGAAGTGATGAAATAATGCCTGAAGCGCTGCATCAGCAAAAGCCCAGCGGCCTGGGCAGTCAGCTGGGGAGGCTGTCGGGCAGGAGGGGGATGGATGGAGGCTTTTGACGCTGAGAAGGAAGTGGTGAGATCACCCTCACCAGCTCTTCAGCGTGACGTGGCTGAGAGGGCCAGGCAGCACTGGAGGGAGGCTGAACGAGACGTGTCTAGGGTGGCATTGCATGGCAGAGCTGGTGCTGGGTGTGAGGACCTACTGAGGTCTCTGTGGTGGTGCTGAGGGTCTGGGATTACTTAGGGGGTTGTGTGGAGGGATGAGCACCCTGCCTGCACTTGGAGCAGGAGGGCTGGTGGTGCTGACAGCTATGGACATCCCAGTCTCAGCCACCAAAAGCGAGCCCCCCCAAGGAAAGGAGGCTGGAGCTGTGAGAGGCTGGGTGAGCGCAACTGGCACTTGTGAAAGGGAACAGTCCCCCTTTGGGTTACTTTGGAGGTTCTTGAGGCCCTGGGCCCTCCTCTTGGCTCCATCCATCCCATCTGAGTCAGTCCCCTTGGACGGCTCCAGCTGGGATGTCACATTCCCATAGACCCCGTGGCTGCTGGGACTTCCACTGCTGCCTGGGAGCAGGGCTTGTGCTGCTGGGGAATGATTAAGCTGTGAGCAGGTGGTAGAGCAGCTCGGCTGTTTGCTTTGCAGGATGAAAACCAGCACGAATGATGTTTACTTTCAGCTTTAGCTCGAGCCATCTTACCTCTGCCCTCTGCCTCCATCTCCTCGTGGCAAGGTGATCCTCGGGGTCCTGTCCTGCATCCCCCCCTGTCCTGAGGCAGCACCGGCTGCAGCTCAGCCGTGGGAAGGGAAGTGGTTTGGGTTTTTTTTAAAGATATAATTATTATTTTGGTGCCCAGACGTCTGCTGGAAGGGGAACATCTCCACTTCTGTCAGCAGCACTTCCTTTCCTCTGACTTTAGCGCTGTCAGTGCTGGGGAGGGGGGCTGAGGCTCTCCCTGTGCAGCCCTTTCCCTCTCCCCTTTCTTTGCTGCATCAAGCCGACCTTTGGCAGCGTGGGCAGCTCTTCTGCTGAGACATTCACAGTTAAATATTCACTTGTGCTGCCCTGTCGGTGCAGATTCTGCTCTGGGGAGGGAGGCTGGTGCAGAGCAGTCCCGTGAGCTGGATGAGGCTTCCCTGCAAGTGAAGCCCAGTTCCCTGTGCAGGCACGGAGTGGATGATGGGGCACAGACACTTGTCCTGGCCCAAAACCCCAACATGCACAAAACCCAGTGTTGGGGAGGCTGGATTTCCAGCTCCCTGGGGAGTGCTGCTGCCCGGGAGGTTTCACAGTCCCAACCTTCCGGGGCCTCTTTCAGCCCTGGGGTTCGGCAGCGATGGAACCCCCTGCGCTCCCCGTCCCTCCGGCAGGAGCACGGCTGCCGCGGGATGACGAAAGGCAGAAGGAACGGTTGGAGGTGGGAATGCGGCCGCCGTGCCAGGAGCCGCGGGCACACGGGCAGGGCCGGGCGCGGGGGCTGGCGGGGGGCTGTGCCCGCACACGCACGCCCGTGAGTCAGCGGCCGCGGGAGGAGCGGAGCCGCGTCGGGCAGCGCCGGGGCTGCCACCTGCCTCGTTCCACCTTGTTTTTAATAGCTGGGATGAGAAGAAACGTCATCTTTGTTCTTGCCTCCCTTTCCCATGGCTCCCGGCGGCGCGGGCAGGGTGGAGCGAGCCCCCGGCCCCGCAGGCTCCTGCCCGTGCCTGCCTGGCACAGAGGGTGTTGGCAGGAGCAGGGGAGCAGGCAGGTGCCCTCGGCGGCTGGGGCTGGCCGAGCTGTCTGTCTGTCTGTGTCTGTCTGTGGCAGCGCTGTGGCTGCAGTGCCACGGGTTTTGTCAGGCTCTGGGAGAAGCCCCCTGAGGTTCTGTAGGGGAAGCGCAGGATGGGGGTTAAGAGTGGTTACCCGGATCAGAGGGGTTTAAGGGTGTGTTCAGTGACTGCAACTGTAGCTCTGAATTACAGGTTATCCCGATGTGCTTTAGCAGGGGATGGGCTGGGTGGTCTCTAGAGGTCCCTTCCAACCCCACATTCCATGATTCTGTGAGGAATATGTTGCTCAAGCCGTTTTGGTTTCTTTCTGATCAACCCTGCAGCCAGATTGTTTCATAGAGGCCTGAAAAACCCCTGAGAATATTTTATCTGGAGGAAAAATATACACAAAGCCTCAAGCTCCAGAAGCCACTGTGGCTGAGCAGCGGTGCAGAGCCTGTGCTCGCTGCCCAGGCTGGGGCTTGGCTGGAGCCCTGTGCCCCCCGTGCAGCCCCTGCAGGGACATAGCCAGACCAGGCACTGGGACCTGCCCCTGGGCAGCAGTGGCTGCTGTGTGTCTGAGCTTTCCCTGGGCATCCCTGAGCCCAAGCCCACAGTCTCCTTCCTCTTCTTTGGAATTCTCAGCTGCTGCCAGAAGTGACTGAGATTTGCTCCCAGAGTGGAGGAAAAAACAACAGCAAGGGCAAAGCGTCAGGGAGGAAGCGGGGTGGAAGGCTGAGCGCTGTCCTGCAGGCAGCACTTCGTGTGTGCTCAGCACCGCTGCCACATGAGCCCTTTTCCCTGCTGCAGGGAGCAGGGTGTCCCTTGCCCGCTGGGGGGTGACCCCCTCACTGCCTGGTGGGTGCAGGGAAACCCCCTCCCCAACCCCCCCCCCAGTGTCCCCTGCTGTGCTCACGGCCACTTCTGTGCCTGGCAGCGCCCACTGCAGCAAGGGGGGATTTGGCTGAGGACCCCTGCTTGCCCTGGGCACAGACAGAGCTCTGGAGAGATGCTTCTCCCAGGTGCGGTGCTGTGGGGTGCCAGCCTGCCTCTGCCCATCATCCCCGGTGCCATCCCGTGGTGCCCGCTCCGGCGTTTCCACAGTGCCACCTGGCTGCCAAGGCCCAGGCTGGGACACTCTGCCTTGGCTGGAGCCCACGGGGGCTCTGTTTCCTCCTGAGAGGCCACGACCCCCTGGGCATGGAGGAGCATCCCTGCAGCATCACCCACCCGGTGCCAGCCCTGAGCGGGGCTGGGGCAGTGTGGGCTGTGCCCGGCCCCACGGTGCCGCCGCCTGGCAGCTTCCCCAGTCATATAAGGAGATGTGGGAGCCGGCAGGCTGAGCATTACTCACCGGGGAGGCACATGGCAGGGGGGGTTGGCCCCGGACATGAAACCCTTGGCCAGAGCCAGGGGTGACTCAGCTCTGGGCGGGCTGGAGCAAGCTGGGGGCAGGGGCTGCCGGCATCCTCACAGCCAGCCCGGGGGTACCACAACCCAGCCGGGCTGCTGGGGCAGCGATGGGGGTCACACCAGCCGGGGTGATGCACAGGGCTGCAAAATGCTGCCCAGGTCACGGTGTGAAATGGGAGGGACTGCAATGTGAGGCCCCCAACAGGGCAGGGGCCACGGCCTCTCTGCTCCCCAGGTGCCTGCGTTGTTCCCCAGGTGCCTGTGTTGGTGGGAGATGCGTGTCCTCTCCCCACCCTCTCCCTTCCCAGGCAGAGGCGGCAGCTGAAGCTGAAAAAGCTGCCTTGCAAGGAACTAAATTGAGCTGTTTGTGTTTTGGAGGTGTGAGGCAGTTTCTGTGGCAAGGGAGGGGAGCTGGTGGCTGCATCCGGGGCTGGGCAGCCCCCAGCAGCTCAGTGGGTCCCCCAAAACCCGCCGTCCTGTCCCCGGCAGAGCTGTGGCTGTTACCACTGGGCAGGCAGCTGGGCTGGCGAGTGCCAGAGGGGAGAGGAACGTGGTTAAACTGAGTGAGATGAAGAAGGGGGAGTCCCACTCGTGTCCCCAGCGTGTCCTGCTGCAGGGGAGGGATGTGTTTGTACATAAACATACACGTTATTTGTATATATCTTTAGGTCTGGATATAAAAACCTCTATTTAGATGTGATTTGGTATATGTAAAGCTTCTTTTGCCCAGAGGCTGCTGTGGCTGGAGCGATGGGAACCCCTCTGTGTGTGCAGCACCCAGGAAGCACGAGGGCAGCTGAGACCCCATGGGTGCAGGGAGGGGGAGACGATGGGGAAAACCAGCTTCTGCTTCCTGAAGCCTGAGCATAGAATCACAGGGTCATTACGGCTGGAAAAGCCCTTTAAACTCATGGAGTCCAACCCCTCAGCTCACACTGCCAGGCCCATCACTAAACCAAACCATATCGACACATCCCAGCACCAGCAGCGCATCAGCTGCCTGGCAGGGTGCTGTTTCCCTTGCAGGGTGCTGTTTGCCCTGCTCAGGGTGGACCACGGGCCCATTTATGGTGGCCTCATGCCTGCCAGTGGGTCATTCCTCCTGCAGCTCTTCCCCTGCCTTAACAGAAAGCAGATTGCTTTAGATGAAAACTATGCTGGGATATTTGTCATCCAAGCATCTGTGGAGAATACACAGCAACAGGGCCGAGCCCTGGGGTAGCTCTCTGTGTTTTCTCTCCCTCTCAGCAGCCTGAAGGGCGTCAGGAGGTTGTGGGTGATGTGGGTACCCCTGGAGCAATGTGATGTTGGGATCCATCAGATTTTGCTTGACATGGTTTTCTTGGTGGCTCTGACCACCTTGTGGCTGTTGGGCTTGGGGAGCTGCTCAGGGGGGTTGAGTATAACGCACATCTCTGCTTGGGTGTATGTCTCTGCTTGGATATATGTCTCTGCTTGCATCTGGGTGACAGCCCAGCCCTGCTGTGGTTTCCCCATCCCACGAGGGTGCTGCTGGATGGAGGCAGGGCTGGTGCTGGCCACACCTGAGCCTGGGCTCCTGCTGCTCTCCATCAGCAAAGCCTGAGCTGAGCTGAGGTTTTGCAGGTCTGAGGTGCCATCCTCACCTTAATGGCTTTCCCCTTGGCAGCACAACAACTCCCCTTTGTCTGAGCCCTTCTGAGAAGGTAAAGGCAAAAAGGAAGTGTTTCATTCCATCCAACTTTCTGTCTATGAACAAGTTTCTTCCCTAAGGAGCTGTCAGGGGAACCTGGCACGTGATGATGGGCTCTGACAGCAAAACAGGCTTTGTCAGGAGCCTCTTGCACACAGTTTGCTTGTGGCTGCAGGTGCAGCCAGGCCAGGGGCAGGACTCGCTGCTCTCGCTGCTCTCGGAGCCGTTTCCGGGCCTCTGCTGTGGAAATGCTGCTGAAAAGAAGCGAAACCTGGTGCCTAACGGCTGGCACAGGGCGTGGGGAAACGGGGCTGTGCAGGGAGTGGTGCTGGGCTGAGGGGAAACGGGGCTGTGCAGGGAGTGGCACTGGGCTGAGGGGAAACGGGGCTGTGCAGGGAGTGGCGCTGGGCTGAGGGGAAACGGGGCTGTGCAGGGAGCGGTGCTGGGCTGAGGGGAAACGGGGCTGTGCAGGGAGAGGTGCTGGGCTGAGGGGCACCCCCCTGCTGGAACGTGGATGAGCGTCCTTTGGTGTTAGAGCATCCTTCCTGGGATTCCCCTGTGAGCTCTCCAGCTGTCCTGGCAATTAGTACATTCAGCTCTGGGCATCCAGGGAGGGTGAGGGAAACACACTCGGGGTCCTCAGCTCCCAGAAGCCCAGCTTTGGCTGCTGTTGCTTGCTGGACAGAGGGTCTCCTGTGAGCAGCCTGGCTCTGGGTCCAGCCCAGGGTACCAGCCCCCAGCAACCAGCTGCCTGCTGCCACTGCAAGCTCCCGAAGCTCAGCCCCTGTCTCCCAGCTGCTCCCGGCTGGATCCCGGCTGCCCTGGGGGTTGGCACCGCGGGCAGGGGACGCCGGGCCGTCGCCTCTCACCCTCGGGGGAGTGGGCAGCGGTTTTGTGCCGCTCCCAAGCCCCCCGTGAGGAGCTGGGTGTTGTGGTGGTGCCGTGTGGCAGCTGCTGCCGCCCATCCCCTCTCGCCACGGCCGCCGCAGCCCGGCTTCCAGCGGGGCTGGGAATGGAAAGCGAGGAGATGACGTCTGTGCCCCCCCTCCAGCGCCAGGCAGGGGCGGGGGGATAAAGTTTGTCCGCCGAGGAAAGATGTTTGAGCCAGCCTGACGCTCGCTTTCTCCCTCCACCCGCCCCCTCCTCGAGCTCCCCGCTCTGCCTGGCCCCGGCCCGCAGCCCTGCCAGCCTGGGGACGCCGGAGCAGAGGAGCCGGCGGGAAGTTTGTGCAGGCAGCGCTTGGGCCGCGGCCGTTCCCTCGCCCCCCCGCCCCGCTCCCTCGCCGGCCCGGCGATGCTGGGCCCCAGCAGCGGCCGCCTCGGGAGAAGGACGTCGGGAGCCAGGCCGGGGATAGCGGGGCGGGAGTAGGACACGATGCCTCTGTCCCAGAGCTCCTATCTGCCGCCCGCCGCCTTTGTCCTCAGCCACGTCCTGGGCATCGCCGGCGTCCTGTACTGGAGGAGCCGGAGCAGAGAAGGTAGGGGCAGCCCCCGCGAGGGGGGGAGGCTCTAAGATGGCCGGCGTGCCACTGGCGAGGGTCAGGGCTCGTGCTGCCTCCCCAGCGCTGTGAGCGGGGTGGGCAGGGCCGGCGGGGAGGAGGGAGGAGGACACGGCGCTGGTCCCCGCCACGGCCGGGGAGCCGAGGGTTTAGTGCCTAAATTTGGTCTCAGCTCCCGCTCCCGGCCCGCAGCGGGGTGGGGGCGGCTGGGACGGGGGTGTCTCTGAGGACGAGGCTGCTTTTTGTCTCGGACGACACGTGGCTGTTGTTCAGCTTCCCAGGTCCTGCCCTGGCCACTGTCCCTCCCACCCCCCGCCGTGGCAGCAGCCTCCAAGCCGCCGACGCCGGCAGCCCCAAGCACGGCCCAAGGAGCTCGTCCCGGCGCTGGCACGGGCTCGCTGAGCAGCTGGGGCTGACCCTGCCTCAGTTTCCCAAAATAGGGCTTGCACATGAGCGCTGCCCGAGGAGGGTGTGAGGATCCGTTCCAGGGATGTGCCATAGCTCCAGGCTCTGCACGAGGTCTCGGCGGCTCCTTCTCCGTCCCGATCTCTTTCTCCTGGGATCTGTTTGTTTTCATTCCTCCCTCATTTTTTGCCAGCAGCGCTGGTTCTCGCCTGTGCCTCTGCATGGGGCCTTTTCCCTGCTCCGTGACCAATCCCCCTTTTCTTTCCCTTTTTCCCCGCATAGCAGCGGGACTGTGGAGCTGGGCACTGCGTGGGGACTCTCCCCAAATACTGTTGTGGGATACACTTCTTCCATTCTCCCTCAGAACTCCCAGGAGAGAGAGATTGAGACTGAGTTGCACAAACACTCAGCAATGTGCCCTGTTCCCCACTGAGCCAGCCCTGCTGCAATCCCTCCTGTTGACCTGCTGTCCCCTGGCCATTTAATCGATGGCAGTGTCATGCAGAGACGTGCTGGGCTCCATGTAGGGCCGTCCTAGACGAAAGGAGGTAAAAATCCTCATGCAAGCAGCAAGCCCATGCCATACCTTGTCTTCCTTCATCATTCCTTCCCAGCAAAGCTCAGGTAATACCCACCCAGTGGATGCTGCATCCTGGAACATGAGAGTCGTCTTGCAGCGGGTTTTGTTGCCCTGCGATGCTCACCCAGCTCTGTGGAGCATCTGCCCAGGTCTTTGCATCCACTTCTCAGGTGTCTCCTTCATTAAACATCCTGGTGCTGGGGAGTTTTCCACCGCAGGTGTCTCTGGTGTGCGCTTCCCCGCTGAGTCAGGTGCCGGCTCCTCTCCCCGTTTCGCAAGGCTCCGTGAGCCCTGCCTGCTCTGCTACTGTCAGGGTGGATGATGTCAGCCTGTGAGCTGGCAGCCAGCACATTTCAGACACCTGGTGCTCCTGAGCCAGGCGGGATTTCTGCATCTCCCGTGGTAAAAAGGAGCAGCTTCGCCCGGCGTTTGCCTTGGAGGAGCTGGGAGGGACAGCGCTGGGGTTCAGCACTTCACACCCTTGTTTCTAAGCATTTGAGTGTAACAAAGTGCTCCTTCACCCCAAGGCCAGCTCACGCTGTTCAGTGCACAGAGCTGCTTTCACTGAGTGTGGGCTCAGAGATATCACAGAGTGATGCGGTGAGCAGGGCCCTGCAGAGCTGCTGCAGCCCCAGCCCCTGCTCCAGCAGCTGCCCCTGGCTCAGGGGGCACAGGAACGTGTCCAGGTGGGGTTGGAAACCTCCTGAGAAGGAGCCTCCACACCCTCCCTGGGCAGCCTGGGCCAGGGCTCCCTCACCTCAGCACCAAAGGACTTGCTCCTCCTATGCCAGTGGAACCAGGAGGTGAATGGTGATGGAGTGTGACAGCAGCGAGGCTGAGGAGCGAGATGCAGAGGGGAGCGGCCGTGCCGGGAGCTGCCGGGGACAGGCAGGCTGCCAGCACAGAGGCTGCCGCAGGCCAGCGCGGGGGGAGAAGTGTCTGTGCAGGGTGTTGTGCTGTGGGAGGGTCTCTGGCACCCGGTGCCTGTGGGAGCCCTCCCTATGGTGAGGGCAAGTGCCTGGAGGGCCTGAGGTCAGCGGGACAGTAAGTGGGAGCTTTTCTTCCCACGCTCTTCTCGCCTCGGTTTCGGGGTGTTGGGAGCCAGCTGTGGGGCAGGATTGCTTTCCCCATTCTCCCTCTCCAGCTGTGTGGGCTCACAGCAGTGGGAAAACCTCAAACCCCACCATCCCTCGGGCAGCCACCTCTGCTGCTCCATCCTTGCTGCTTCTGGTCCCTCTGATGAGGGGATTCCTGTGGCTGTGGGGACAGCAGCCAGTGCCACAGGGCCTTTGGGATCCTCGTGTCTGGGGACGTGGCCAGCTGTGCTCTGATGTGGGGAGGGAATTACACAGCATACATAGTCCTGCAGAGGTTTGGGCCTTTGGAGCTGAGGGAGAACAAAATGGTTCTGTGATTCTGTGCAGGCAGCTGGACCCTGCTCCTCACTGGCACTGGGGAGCAGCTGGGGCAGGTCCCAGCTCTCCCAGGCTGTCACACAGTGGTTCCTGGGGCTGGGCCCTGCCTGGGCAGGGATGGAGACAGGGACAGGCTGTGGGGTGTTGCTTTTGACTCTGTGAGTCTGACCTGTGTTGAGAGAGTAGCAGCACAAACAGGCTTTGTATCTGGAAGCATCTGTGCAGCTCCCAGTGGCGTCAGTGGTGCTGGAAAGTGTTGGCTGGTTGTGTGGCACATGGGTATCGTTGGTTAAGGAGGGTGTTTGGCACCGGTGCTGCTGGCAGCTGGGTCTCTGTGGCTGATGTTCCCTGTGTCAAGGGACCTGAGGCTTCAGAATGGTGCCAGGCTTCCTCCAGGCTCCGTAACCTTCCCTCTGGCTGTGCCCTGCCTGCTGCCCAGGCCATGCTCTGCTGTCCCTGCCTGTGACAGCATGGTTCTTGGGGGCTGGGGGTCGTGAACCTCAGCTAGACAGGGGAGAGGACAAGCACGGGGGAGTCACAACAAGGTGCTTATTAGGGTGACTGGAATAGATTAGTCAGGGAGAGATAAGCTTGCAGTGCCTTAATAATCATTAGTAAGCAGTAACTGGGCATTATTATTAGCACGGGTGTGGGGTGGGGAGGTGTAATCTGGTTAGAGCCCAGGAATCACCCAAAGGTGGTGAGACGGGGCAAGAAAAGAGGAAGAACCCTCCCCAGTGCTGCAGGAGATGGGAAGAGGGAGCACACCAAGTTGCTGCTGGCCTGCGGGTCCCCCCGGCTCCGGCACTGGAGGTGCCCAGCTGCAGCGCGTCCGTGTGGGACTCGGTGCCGTGTCCCCGTCCCCGTGGGCTCCCCTGCGGTGCTCGGGGCCGTTCCCCGGCAGCAGCCCGGCTCCTCTGGCCCTCCCAGCCGGGCCGTGGGGCTGCTGCCAGCGGAAGGGCTGCAGGAGGATTATATTTAGAAGAAAAGGAAGAGAGGTGGCGATAAGGAGGCGGCCCCTGTTATCTGCCCGCGTGCCGAGCGGGGCTGCGGCTGGGACCCGGGACGTGCCGCGGGCCCGCGGGGAGAACAGCCCGGCATTGTCCCTGCGGCCTCGCTGCAATTAACTGCGAAACAAGGCGAGGGAAAACAGCCAGGAGGCCGCTGCCCACGGGGCAGTGCCCAGCTCGGGGGCTGAGCCTGGGTCTGCACCCGCAGCCTGACGCCCTGCTGCTGCCGGGAGCTGCACCACGCTCTGCTCTGCGCCCGCTGCCAGGAGCGAGCAGCTCTCCTCGTCCTCACCAGCGGCCGCCGGCACCGGAGGGCTTTCGCTGGCCCAGAGCTGCCCTCGGCTGGGAGCACCCGCAGGAGCGTGAGGAGCAGGAGGAAGGGAAGCACAGGACGGGCGAGGCGGCCGTTGGCGTTGCGGTGGGGTTTGCGGTGATGTCCCGGAGGAGCAGCGGTGGCCGCCAGCCTCGGGGGTAGGAAGTGGCACGGTGGGAGGAGCCGCGGCCGAGGCGTCACCCACCCACCCTGACCCGCTGGGGACGAGGTCGGCGGCTCGGTGCTGGCTCCAGGAGCCCCTTCCCCAGGAGCCGGGAGCTGCCGTCGCGTTCGGGGCGATGGAGCGGTGGCACCTCCGCGGGACGGAGCGGCGGCTGGGCGCCTGCCTGGCGTGCCGCATGTGCTGCATCGGTCAGTACCCGCTGCCCCCCGCCGCAGCCAGCGCCCACCCAGCGCCTCCAGCTTCACCCACCCCACATCCCCGCTGGCTTGGGGCAGGGGCCCGGCGCTGGGGGTCAGGGTGGGGGTCGGGTGAAGGGAAGGTGCCTGAACGCACGTGGGGGTGACGCGGCTTCCTCCCGCCGGCCGTGGCCAACGGCGCCGGCTCTGTGGGCACGTGGGAGCTGTGCCCAGGCCCGAGCCTGGCAGCGTGGAAAGGGTGGGCAGCTGGAGCTCACCCAGCAGAGGGTTTTGGGCGCCTGGTTCTGCACCTTGGCCGGGGTGGGACGTGGGGGAACCGTGTCCGTGGTGTGCTGTGGGGTCACTGCGGTGCTGTGGGCTGGGGAAGCTGTGAGGGCTGAGGAGGGGAGGGATGGTAGATGTGTGCTGGGATGTGGGGATGTGTTCCCAAGGGTTCTGAGGCTGTGGCTGGCTGGGCCAGTGCAGGGACCCCCCAGTGACCCCCCCTCCCACCCTGGGAAGGGGGATGTGGGGCTGTTCAGACAGCATGTGCAGCACTGGCTGGGACACCTCAGCCCAGAGGTGCTGGTTTTCTCCCTTTCCATGATTTTTAGCTTAAAGCCAAAGCATGGGGAGCTTCTGCCTGATGGGCTGTGATGCCAAATGTATGTCTTGGTGTAGCGAGGCTCATCCTTACCCAGGGATGCCCTGGGCTGGATGGGGCAGCGTTCAGGAACTTGGGATCATGTGCTGTGGGTTGGTCCCTAAGGCACTGTCTTTCCTCCGAGATGCTGTTGGTAAAGCCGGGCACTGAGCTGTCTGCTGGGGGTTGCCCTGAGCCCTTGGAGAGGTGGGGGCTCTGCAGGACCCTCTAGCAGTGTGGCCCTCCCTCGTGTTCTCTCCTTGTTTGCCTTTGTTTCTCACATGGTGTTAGTTTATACACAAAGAACAGGCAGGGCAAAGCCTGACGACAGATTCCACCATCCCACGTTGATTCTTGGCACCACCACGAGCCTCCAGCCCCCGTGGGGCTGTGGGACCCCCTGGGCATGGGCCCCACGTTGTCACTCTGTCCCTCAGCATTCAGAGCTGCAGGTGCCTGGCTGGGGCAGCCTGGGCTGAGCCACAGGACAGAAATAAACGTTAAGTCCTGACAATCCAATGAACCAAAAATACAGCCACAGAATAAGCTGCTAATTGCCCACGCTGGTGCTGCCTGGCAGGGGCCTGTGACAGGACATCTGTGGGGTTTACATAATGTGGTGAAGCCTTCCAGCAGCAGGGAGGGGAGAGGGACATCCCCCTAAATGAGGGGGCTCTGGCAAATCCCCCTCTCCCTGTGCTGCCTCCTGGGAGGAAGGAGGTGTGAGGGTCCCAATGGGGGACACACATTTGGGGGTTCACCTGCTGCTGGCAGCTGCAGTTACATCCATCCCAACCATCCACACTGCTTTTAGTCAAACAGGGCTCTTCTCCCCCAAAAAAGCAACAGGTTTTGTTGTGTGTGGCTGCTCCTGCCGCCCTGCCCGACTGTGAGCGGCCTCGTCCCACCCTGCCCCGAGGATAAGCAGCCTCTGTTCCCTTCTATTCCCTTCTGTTCCCCTTTACTCCCTTCTGTTCCCTTCTATTCCCCTCTGTTCCCCTCCTTTCATCTCTGTTCCCCTCCTTTCCCCCCCGTTCCCCCCTGACCCGGCCTGTCCTGGCACTGGCTGCAGATCTTCTGTCTCTTCCCCTCATTTCAAAGTCATTTGAGTTTCTGCATGAGAGCCACTGACCCAGTGCTGCTTTTGTCTTCTGTTGACAGATGAACGGGACAGAGTCCAAAAGAAAACCTTCACTAAATGGGTCAATAAACACTTGATGAAGGTGAGTCAGGGCGGCTGCTGCAGTGTCTGTTCTGCCTCAGCGCTGCCACATCAATACCTTTGGGTTTATTCCCTGATTCACCGGTGTTTTTGTCTGGGAACTTTTGCCTTGGATTGCAGGGTTCATAAAGTATCTCAGAGCTGTGGTGGAAATGTTGTGGTGCCTTTGGAGGGCACTGTAACATCACCACACAGCCCTGTTTATGACATTTGCCTCCTCAGCACTCAGTCCTTTAACACCAGGCTTGTGCATCCTCCTGCAGAGGGTCTCAGGCAGCTGGGATGACGGAGGGGATCCCAGCCTGGGGCTGCTCCTGCCTCCCAACCTCCTCACCAGGGCTTTTTTGGCTTTTGAAGGATGCTCCTGTGCTGGGAGGAGCCCTAAAGTGTGCAAAGGGAGCTGCTTGCAGCTCTAGGCAGCTAAGCAGGATTAACACCACACTGCTGGTGCTTCCTGCTTCTCCTGGTTCACTCCTGTCACGTGTTTCTTCTGTCATTCTCCATTTACCAAAATGAGAATTAAAAATGAACTCCCTTGGGCGTTAGGTGTCCCAGCTGTATCCTCCTGCCAGCTCTGCATCAGGCTTTTGACCACTTTCTATATCCTACAAAGGAGGGAAAAAAGAAACATTGTGAGGCAACTGTGGGGGAAAATCTGGGGATGCCCAGGGGGGTAAAAGCACAAGGTAGGGTCTGGGGGTGTGGGGAAGGAGCAGGCACAGAGGCTGCTCCCAGCTGGAAGAGCAGATGCTGTGTGGCAGGGGAAGCCAGGACAAGCCAACCTGATGCTTTCCCTGCTGCTCCCTGCAGGTGCGTAAGCACATCAATGACCTCTACGAAGACCTGCGAGATGGCCACAACCTCATCTCCCTCCTGGAGGTTCTGTCTGGAGTGAAGCTGGTAAGTCCTCAGGGTTGGGCTGTGATGCTGCTGCCTCCCTTCCCGAGCCCTCCTCCTCCTCCTGCTCCTCCTCCCCCGTGCTCCCACCCATCCACTGTCATTTCTTGCACACAGTTTTGTTCCCATACGTCTGTCGTTGTTTCATTATGATCATTTTGCTGGTTTTCTCTCGTCCCACATCCCCAGGCTGTCTCCTGGGTACCACCAAGCATGGCATTAAAGCCCCTGGCTCTGGGTGCCCTGAGCAGAGCCCCTTTTTTTTTGGGAAGGCTCACAAGCCTCCATCTGATTTGGCTCCATGTTTGATATAACAGATAGCAGAGCTGTTTCTGTGCCAGTGTGCCCAGCAGTGGAGCTCAGATCTGACACTCCTGCTGGTGCTGGGCTCCTGCACGAGCTGGGTTTGTACAAAGCTCCTCCCGCGGCTGGAGCATCACAGAGCCCGCCCCTCCTCCCCCCTCCTCCGCAGGCCCTGGGCGCTGGGAGGATCCCGATGGCTGCAGCAGGGTGGCACAGCAGGAATGATTTTGGTGTTCCCCTAAAATAGGATCTGGGCACCCATCTCCTCCCTCCCTCTGTGCCCCCCCGGAGGCGCCAAATCGGTTTTTGCGGGGGATGATAGATTGGGGCGAGCTGCTGGTGATCCAGGCAGCTCCCTTCTCTTCCCTCTGGCTGTTGAAGCTGGGGAGCGCTGTCTGCGCTGGATCTTCCCTCCTCCCTCCCACCCCTTTGCTTTGCCTTTCGCCTGGGTGTCGCATTTTGGTTTCCATTCTGTCTCCCTGTCGTGTCACCCTCCCGTCGCCTCCCGCCCTCGGTAGCAAACCGAGCCGCCGGTGCAGAGGAGCCTTCGCCTGGTGAGAGCACCGGCCTGGTGCCGTGTGAGCAGCGAAGAGCGTGAGGAGGAAGATGATGATGATGAAGAAGTAGGTTGAGCCTGTCCCAGCTGCAGCACGGCCCTGGCAGACACCCGAGTGCCGGCAGATAGTCCAGCGCAGCCCAGCGCCGCCGGGGCCTCTCAGCTTCCCCTCTGCTCGCCTTCAGCTGGGTTCTCCTGATGGAACCCAGAGTGGGCGTTCTGGGGGGAAGCTGTAAGGGCACAGAGGCACCTGGTGCTGTGCTGCTGCTTCCCAGGCTGCGTGCTCAGTAACTGGATTATCTGTGGGCGTGCTGCGGTGCTGGCGCAGGGTCAGGGCACGCCACTCCCGCTGTGACAGCATGTGTTGTCCCCTGGGCCGGGGGCACAGGGCTGGGTCCTGCACGCTGCTGCCAGCCCCTGGGATGGCTGCTCACCTCACATTGCATGGACAGGCTCTGGGCACAGGCACCTTCTGGGGGGGCTGGTGTCACTGTGGGGTCCGGTGCACAACCGGCAGCCCCCTGCATGTGAGTGGAGGTGGGAGTGAGCACAGCCCGGCCCCTGGCGAGGGTTTCTCTGAAGGGGCTGGTCCCCAAAACCTTGCTCAGGTGTAGAAGAAGTGCTGTTTTCCAGCCCCCTCACTCTGGGTCACAGTTTCCATGTGCATGGTGTCACCTCCCACCTGGAGCAGCACAAGGAAGAGCTGGGACTGCGGCGCCTTTGTGACAGGTTCCAGGCCCCTGCAGCCCTGGAGATGGTCCCCAGCTCTTCCCCTTCAGGCTGGGATCAGGATTTGGGCATTGATCCTCCTTCTTCTGCTGATTCAAAGCAGACCCAGCACATCAGACCCTTCCCCTGGCCATGGGGACTGCTGGATATCTTGGAAAGTCCCCCACCTGCAGCAGTGGTGATGAGCACAGCCCAGGGCATCTCAATTCTCAATTCTGGAGATGGTACCTGGAGCCTCTGCCCACGTGCAGGAGGAGCCGAGCTGGGGCTGCAGGGGCTGGTGCTGAGGTTGAAGTTTGCCATCAGTGGAGACCTGTGGCCAGTCCTTGCCTGGATCCTCATCTCCTGCTGCAGAGCAGACCTGCCTCTGCTTCCACCTGGATGGACCAGACTCTGTACCTGCTCGAGTAGATCTCTCTCTGCTAAGAGATCTCTTTGCTCTTCCCAGCATGTCTGGCTGAGCCTGGGCTGTGTGAGATCCTGCCCTGGGATCTTGGAGGCTGAGCCATGGAGTGCACAGCTCAGAGCCCAGACACAGACCCTCAGGGTCCCATAGGAAGTGGAGATCTCAGGCTCTTCCCACCCCCACACCCCACCGTGGCCTTTCTGCCCTCTTTTAGCAGGATGGTGTGTGGCAGTGACTTATTTGCCTCCAGAGCAGGGGCTGTGGAGTGCACAAGGGGCTCAGGGCACTGAGGGCAGGGGGCTCCCAGGGGAGGCTGTGGCTGTGCATGGGGGTGCTGCCAGCCCAACCCCTCCCAGCCCTGCCCACAGCTCTTGCCTCTCTCCTGCAGCCACGTGAGAAGGGGAGGATGCGTTTCCACCGGCTGCAGAACGTGCAGATTGCTCTGGATTTCCTGAAGCAGAGGCAGGTAAGGGCTGGTTTGAGCTGGGGGATTTGCATTTTGCTTTTCCCCTGTCCAGGGCTGGGGAGGGGTGTGGAGAAGCTGCATCAGCCTGTGCTGGGGTGGGCTCATTCCCATGGTGCCGGGTGGCTGTCAGGGGACTTTCCCCTGTCAGTGTGCTGTGCTCTCAGAACCACCCACCTGACACAAACACTGGTATGAAAATGAGGGGCCAGACTCCAGTTCTGGGAATGGGTTTTGCAAATGTCACAGCCAGTCACTTCTGCACCCCAAAAGCCTCTCCTGGGGCTCCCCAGCAGAACCCAGCAGTGGGGCTGAGTGGCTGTGGCACATCCATCCCTTCCCACTGCCTTTGTGGCAGCTGCTTTCTGCCCAGCCCCACGCTGCCACGGCCTCGGCCCTCACCCCTGGGCACATCCCACCAGGAGCATCCCCAGCTTGGTTGGCTCTGCAGGTGAAACCCCCACAGCCCTGGGGCTGGGTGTCCTGTTCAGCCTGTTGGGTCAGGTCTCCCCTGTGATGCTGCTCCCCAGATAAGCCCAGATGATGATGAGTTGTACCACTTCATGCTGCAGCAGAGACTTTTCTCTGTGCTGCCCTGAGGGCACTGCATAAATTTGAGCACGTGCCCCACTCCAGGGAGGGTGAGGCACTTCCAGCCCTGCTCCTGCTCCTCCTCCTCCCCAGCACCTCGATAGAGACATTTTGCCGGGGGCTTCTGGGAGCTTGTTTCTCTACTTGGATGAAACAGCTTTTCCCTTTGAAGCTTGATGGCCTGGTGACAGCAGCCTGACCCCAGATGCTCCTGCTAGAGACTGGTCATGGGGTCCTGTTGAGTGTTGAGTGGGGACTCCCCAGTGAGGTCCCCAGTGTGGGCCATGAGCATGTGGCAGCTCCCAGGAAGGCATCTGCTGGAAGTGCTGAGGCTGATGCTCCTGGTGCTGCATCTCTGCCCTGTGCAGGGGCTGCACAGGGGTTTAAACCACCCCTGGAGCAAAGCACTGGGAGGGAGCAGCTCTGGGACTGTGTGGGGCCAGAGCCTGCCAGGACAGGGGCTTTTGCTGGCTGCTGGGGAAGGAGCCTCAGCGAGGCCAGCGCTGCCTTTGTTAGGGTGGGTGGGTAGCAGCTTGGTGCTGAGCCCAGGAGGGAGTTAATGAAGCTCAGCCATCCTCTTTTAACCATGCTCTGTGCTCTGTAGCTGTTCAATTATGCACTAGTGCTGAGGGCTTTGGGGACAAGGCACTTCTCTGTGGGAGCTGAAGTAAAGCTGGGAAGTGCTGGGAAAGCACTTCTAGATGAAAAATGCCAGATATGGGAAAAATCTTTCCTTCCCCCCTTCCTGAGCTGGGCCATGGGCTGGCCTGGCGGCCTCTCTGGGCTCCTGTGTGTCTCATCCCCTCGGACAGCTGGGGGTGACCCCAGGGACAGGGTGGTTGGGGACACGTCCCCCCTCTCTCTCTGGGGCTGATGGGGAGCTTTGACCCTGTTGTTTCTGTTGCAGGTGAAACTGGTGAACATCAGGAATGATGACATTACGGATGGCAACCCCAAGCTCACCCTGGGGCTCATCTGGACCATCATCCTCCACTTCCAGGTAGGGACACAGTTTCTTTGCTGGGGGCCGTGGGATGGATGGTGAGAGCGTGTTGTGGACCCCAGGTGCTGGTGTGAGATCTGGCTGGAGGATCAACACCCAGTGCAGGAGAACAGCAACACCTTCCTCTCAGCATTTCCACAATGAAGTTGTTAATGAGGGGCTGTGTGCAGTGGCCTCCTGCCTGGCTGACAGGGGCTGTTTGCTCAGTCAGGGCTCTGCAGGAGATGAGCAACTTTGGAGGGGGCAGCAGGGGAAGGGGCTGAGCTCCCACCCCCGTGAGGCTGCTGTCCTGAGGTGCTCCTGGCCCTTTGGGTGGCTGCTGCAGCCGCAGGATCTTTTGTTGGGATGGAAGATGTTGTCTGTGTGGCAGCGGTCGAGGACAGGGGTGGCAGAAGCTCTCTGACTCTGCTGGGGTGCTGGGAAAGCACTCAGGACTGTCTCCAGCAACCCTGTGCCACAGATGCTCTGGCAAAACAGGGTCTCAGGTCTTTAATAGCCTCATATTATCTGGTTGGAGCTTTGATGCTCTCAGGGAGATGATGTGTGTGCCCTGGTGCTGCCAGAGCCTTGGTGTGTGGGGCTGGCTGAGGGGTGCTGCTGGCAGTGGCTCATTAGCAGTGTGGCGTTGGCTCTGAGGTGGCAGCAGCTCGTTAGCCATGTGGCATCAGCTCAGGGGTGGCTGTGGATCAGTAGCCATGTGGCATTGGCTCTGGGGCCGTCTCCCCCACAAGCCCCAGCCCGTGGGAGCTGCTCTGTCCCAGTTCTGTGCCGCAGCCCCGCTGGCGTCTTCCCAGTGCTGGCTCTGAGACCTGTGTGGAGGATGAGTGGGCAGCACCCTGGGGAGAGGCTTTCGGGGGGAGCCTGGGGATGAGTTGGGTGTGAGGTTGCTGACGAGGCTCTCTGTGGTGTTTTGGCCCTGGGAAGCAGCTGGGGTCGGATGCTGAGTCATTGTTGTCTCTGCTGGTGGCATCTTGTCCTCGGGATGGCCCTGTCCTGTGCATCTCTGCTGCAGGAGACCAGGGAGGGCACGTCAGGAGCTCCTGGGTCCTCTCCATGCCCAGCCTTGCGTGGGGGACGGGGTGTGTGAGGCAGGGCCCGGGGGGCTGGGCTGGTGCTCTGCAGCCTCTCTCTGCCTGTGCTAACGGGATTTTTTCTGGGGTTGTAGCTCCATTGTGAACCTCTTAATCTCCCTCTGTCCTGGTGCTGCTGCCCGCGGGCAGGCGGCTGGGGGAGCCCCAGGGAGGGGTTTGGGGTGGGCTGGTGCTGTGCAGAGCCTGTGTGGAGCAGTGAAGGTGTGGGGGCTGCCCCCCATGCCCTGGGATCCCTGTGTCCTTTAGTCATCTCCTGGGCTGCTCCTCACTGAGTGTTCCTCCCCTCCTGGTCCTGCTGGCTGGGGCTGAGTTCAATCCCTCCCATCCTTATGCCCCCTGCTCCTCATTTTCTCTCTCATCCCTGCTTTTGGTGTGTGTTGCCTTGCTCAGGTCCCTCTGAGCTGGTGAGCAGAGTGTGGATGCTGCGTGCTGCCTGAATCCCTGTCCTCAGTGGGGCTGGGAGCAGGAGCTGCAGCAGAGGCAGGACGTGGGGCTGTGCTGGGCTGTGCTGGGCTGTGCTGGGCTGTGCTGGGCTGTGCTGGGTGCATCAGCACTGCCAGAGCCCCTCGGGACCCCGCCATCACGGCTCCCTGAAGCCAAGCCGGGTCCCCTGCGTGCCCCGAGCTGGGTGAGCCTGGCAGGAGGGTGGGCACGGGCACGGGAACGGCTGTCTCGGGGCTTTTGGCGTTAGGAATTAGGGAGCAAAGCTCGGAGCCGGAGAGCACCCGGTGTCGGGAGCGGCAGCTCGGCGCCGGGCGTGCGTGCAGAGCTGCTCTGACTCCTCCCTGCCTTTTTCTTTCCTCCCATTCCTCTCCCAGCCCTTTCTTCCCGCTACCTTTGCCAACCTTCCCCGCCGCTCCTGGGTTTTATCCCCACCGCTTCCCCTCCCACTCCCCTCCCCATCCCCGGATCCCCGTTTGTGTTGGCGAGGGCCGTGCTCCAATTACCTCATATTGGGAGAGAAGGACGCGGCAGCCAATCCCCGCTGCCTCTGCTTTTAGGTCAAGTGATTTCTGAACTGCAGTGAGATGCTTTGAATGTGTCTCCTCGAGGCGGGCAGGCTGTAAGATGGCTGTCTGGAGCGGCGGGGCCGGCGGGAGGCAGCGGCGCTGGGCGCTGGGGCTCGGCCTGGGGACCCCGGCCCCGCGTTCACTGGGGAGCCAGCGCCTCGCTTAGCTGCCCTCCTGCCGGGAGGAGGAGGAGGAGATGGGCAATTCTCTGGGCTGCGTGAAAGAGCCGAAGGAGAAAGCTGTGGGAAAGGCACCTCTGTCGCCTAAGAGAAGGGTCCGTTTTAAACGGAGGAGGAGGGGGAGAAAGAGAGCGATGCCCGAGGGAGCGGCCCCGCAGGACCAGCCGCCCGCCCCGGCTGAGGAGGAGGAGGAGGACGAGGTGCTGAAGGCAGCCCCTGGGCAGGAGGGAGGAGAGGAGCCCGGCGGGAGCCGGCACCGCGGCGGGGACCCCTCGGCCCCGCAGCCCGGGCTCATCGTGCAGGTGAAGGAGCGGTTCCAGGGCGAGGTGCAGAAAGCTGTGCTGGTGCTGGAGCCGCGGCGGGGAGCTGCGGCCGGGGCCGGCCCGGAGCAGGGCAGCACCGTCATCGCCCGCCTGCTGGACAACCCGGCCGAGAGGGGCTGCGAGAGGGCGGTGAGCAGGCTGCTGGAGCCGCGGAGCGGCGGCACGGGCAGGCGCCGCGCTGTGCTGCTGCCCCTGCGCCCGGGCGCCGCCGGCCGTGCCCAGGACAGCCCCGGGGAGCCGGCGGCTGGCAGTGCCCCGGAGGCCTGGGGCAAAGGAGGCGGCGCGGATCCCAGCTCCGGCGCCTCCTGGACCCGCTGGACCCGCTCCTCCGCAGCGGAGCCGGGCACCGTCTCGGAGCTGTCTACGCCGTCGCCCATGGTGGATCAGCTGGAAAAGCCCAGCGTGGGGAGAGCCTCGGGGCTGGCGTCGTGCTGTGCCGGGGAGGGAGATGGGCGCGGACTGGCAGCGTCCCGCAGCTCCTCGGGCTACGGCAGCGACCCGGCACGGCGGCTGCACAACGGGGCCGCAGCCGGGGCAGCCGCAGCCACGAGCCCTGAAGGTGGCCCTGGGCTGTCTGCGGAGGGCCGGGCTCGGAGGGGCAGCCCGGGCACAGCTGGAGCAATGGTCAGTGTCTACCCTCACTCCTTTTGGAGGGGGTGGGGGGACTGGGCTCAGTGGATGCCACATCCTGGGGACGCTCATCCTGGCGAGGTGCAGCCTCGTGCGGAGCGGGGGGCGGGAGGACTCTGCTGCAGAAAGCTCCCAAAGCCTTTCCCTGCTGGGCATCTCGCTGGGAATGACCCTTCCTGTCCTCAGCTGCTGGCTCACGGGGCTGTGTGCTGACAGGGCCTTGGCTGTGCCTGGTGGCACACGTGCCCTCGGGGGTGATGGGGCTGGGCTGAGGCTGGGGTGTCCCTGGGGTGTCCCTGCTGGCTGTGCTCAGCTCTGGGATGGGCGGCAGTGGCTGAAGTTGGAGGTGTGGGGGCTCTGCCTGCTCTGAGGGGGCTCTGGGAGGAAGAGGAGGGGGCGACGCTGTGTTTTGGAGCCTGTTGTTGCTGTTTGGAGGTTGCTCTATGGGGTGACAGGGTGGGCTGAAGGCTCCCTTGGGTTTGGCCAAGCTCTGTGTGCCCCAGGACGAGTGTGTGGTCAGAGAGGCAGGAACAGGGCTGCAGCCCCCGGTAGCTTTGCTGGGCTGAGGCCAGTGTCACAGCCACCTTCAACGTCCTGCCACCAGTTGCTTGATGTGTGAGGCTGATGTTGGAATGGAAAGGGCTGGCCCAGGGTCCTGCAAGTTTCTGCTCTCCTCGCTGCTTCCTCCCTAAATCTTTGTCCTGACACAGACATGTGAAGAAAGGAGGGTGGAGCTGGTGCCGCATCCTGCACCTCCATAAACGCGTCTGCAGGAGGGTCTCCTGCAAGGATGCCCCTGGGGAAAGCCCCAGCAGTTGGACAACCCCAGTGCTGTGCAAATGCTTACAGCTAAAGGATTCATGTGAGCTGGGTGCCATGGGGAGCTCCCCGATGGGCAGGGGGCAGGAGAGCCCAGGTGGGGCACAGCGATGGGTGGGTTCCCAGGTGGGTCCATTCTGCTCTTAGTTAAGAGCTGCTGGGTGATCAGTAAGGAGGTGCTGGGCAGGTGGAGGTTTGTGGGTCCCTCTCTGCAGGTGTGGAGGGTCCCATCCTGCTGCTCACCCAGCACAGCCCCCTCATCCCCCCCCACCAGCTGTGCTGCTGGTCCCGGTGTCCCTGAGGAAACCTGTGGCTGGGGCTGGAGGGGTTAAAGGCAGCAGCGGCAGCGCCTGACAAAGAGCAGCTGTGTGTGTGCTGAGCTGATCAGGCTGGGTGGAGGGAGGTGAGCTGCAGCATACCAATGACACCAGCAGCATCCCTGCTGCCTGCTAAGGGCTCTCTGGCAGCAATGCCAGCGGCCAGCCCGCTGTGTTTTGGGGAGGGCAATACAGCAGCTGGGTGTTCGCAGCGGGGCTCGGAGGGGCAGCAGCCCTGGCACAGCTTGTCCCTGCAGTGCCGGGAGCAAAACAGCAAAACAGCCAGCGTTGCCTTTCCACGGGCACCCCTGAAAACAGGAGCAGCTCACATCCTCCCCTTTGTCTGCCCCTTAATTAAGGGGAGGTAATTGTACTAACTGGGGAGCTGGGGGAGGGTGTGTGGGGAGGGGGCCGTGCCAATGAGGAAGGTGCTGGCATGCGGGGACACGTGTGCGCTGTCACGTGCCAGTCTGGGATTCGCAGCCAGTCCTGGGTGTCTGTCTCTGAGGGGTCTGTGACTGTCAGTCTCTTTTGTTGGGAAGTGGGTCACAGCACCCCTGCCAGCAGCACCCCCTGGCACCTCCCTCTCCAGGCAGGGCGAGGCAGAGGGGAATGTGGCAGCTTTCTCCCCGTCCTGTCCTTCCCTTTGCCTGCAGGACAGAGCTGGTGGCCCCACTCCAAGCAGCTCTGCTGGCTGGAGGCTGGGGAGAGGGCTCTGCCCCAGCATCTTCTCAAACAGCACCTCTGAGCTTCTCCTCTTCTTAACTTGCTATTTTAATAATGTGATGCTGCAGGTGAGGCAGCCCCCTCCCTGCCAGCAGCCCCCTCCCTGCCAGCAGCCCCAGCGAGGGACGGCTTTGGTGGTCCCCTCTTGGCCACTCAGCTGTGGGTGCTGCTGGACAAGGCCAGTCCTTCCTGCCTGAGCCCTGGGTGTCTGAGGGTGCTGAGGCTCCTCATGATGAGTGCTGGGCAGGAGCAGGTAGTGCAGCAGGTTTGTACAGGAGTGTGCACGAGCATAGAGGGGCTGGAGTGTGTGCAGAGCCAGGCAGCGGAGCTGGGGAAGGGGCTGGAGCACAAGGGTGCTGGGGAGGGGCTGAGGGAATGGGGATGTTGAGCCTGGAGAAGAGGAGGCTGAGGGGAGCCATGAGCACTCTCTGACACTCCCTGACAGGAGGCTGCAGGGAGCTGGGGGTCAGTTGAGGCTGGAGCTGAGGCAGAGCTGTTTCCCTGAGAGGGGTGTCAGCCCTGTGCCAGGCTGCCCAGGGAGCTGGGGGAGTGCCCAGCCCTGGAGGGACCCCAAAGCTGTGGGGTGAGGTGCTGAGGGCTGTGGGTCAGTGCTGGGCTGGGCAGGGCAGGGCAGGGCTGGGGCTGCAGCAGCTGTGTGCTCACCCCATGGCTGTGCCACTGCCTTCCAGATCTCCGACATCTACATCAGCGGCGAGTCCGGGGACATGTCGGCCAAGGAGAAGCTGCTTCTGTGGACGCAGAAGGTGACGGCTGGTTACATCGGGGTCAAGTGCACCAACTTCTCCTCGTGCTGGAGCGACGGGAAGATGTTCAACGCCCTCATTCACAGATACAGGTGGGCAGGGAGGAGCAGTGCAGGGCATGGGCAGGGTGGGAGGAAGGGCTGGGGACCTCTCGGGGGTCCCTGCCCAGCGCTGTGCTTGCGATGCTCTGGAGCGCTTGGGGATGTAGGTGAGGCTGGCAGGGGCCTGTGTGTCATTTACCTGGAGATTCTCTCTCCTGTCAGGTAGCTGCAGGGTGGATGCTCAGGAAGAGCCACAAATACATCAGGTTGTGAGAAAATACATCTTGAATGAGGCTGAGGCTGGGCAGAGAGGCGACAAAGAAAAGCTTTTAGCCTGGGAGTGCTGCAGCGCTTCCCGTGTCGGTGCTGCCCGTGCTGAGCTCCCTAAATAGCAGCACTTTAATCCTTGCTGTCATCCAAAGATCTCAGAGCTCTCCTGGGCAGCAGTGAAACCTCTCACACGGTTCCCTGAGAGGCAGCACAGCCCCACACACCCTCTGGCTGCTCAGCATGGGCTGGCTTCTGGGACCTTGGGCAAAGGGCTTGGCACGGCCTTGAGAGGCTGCAGAGAGCATCTCCTGGCAGCTGGAAACAGCAACTTGGAGCAAGTGATCTCTAGAGGTCCCTTCCAACCTCTGCCATTCCCTGGTTCTATGGTTTGGGTGCTGCTCTGCATGCTCATGGCCAGGACGAGCAGGCAGGGTTTGGCAGGGAGGGACACACAAGGCTCCTGCAGGCTGGAGATGGGGAGCACAAACAAACTGCAAATGAACTCAGTGGAGGCAGGAAAACCCCAGCTTCTGTGGCCCAGAGGCTGCTGCCCACCGTGCTCCCTCCTGTCAGGGAGGGCTTGCAGCCCTTGCCTGGCTCAGGACTACCTGCTGCCTGGGGCAGTGGTGCCCGCCCGGGGTGCTGTGCCCTGGGCGCCTGGCGCCGTTTGCCATCGCTGTGACCCCGGAGTGTGTCCTGCAGGCCGGATCTGGTGGACATGGAGCGGGTGCAGATCCAGAGCAACCGGGAGAACCTGGAGCAGGCGTTTGAGATCGCCGAGCGGCTGGGGGTGACGCGGCTGCTGGACGCCGAAGGTGGGTGCCCGGGAAGCCGCTGGCACGGGGAGGTGCCGCCCTGTGTGCCCACTCCTCACCGCCTCTCTGCTTCCCCCTTGCCAGATGTGGATGTTCCCTCCCCGGATGAGAAGTCTGTGATAACTTACGTGTCTTCCATCTACGACGCCTTTCCCAAGGTCCCCGAGGGAGGAGAAGGGATCAGCGCCATCGTAAGCGCCGCTGCGGGGCCGAGGCTGGGACGGCAGGCTGGGAGGCGGCTGGGTGCTGTGGGGAGGGTTTGGAGGTTCCTCATCCACCCTGGCAGATGGCTGACGGGGGGAGATGGCTCAGGAGGAGGAAGGGGCTTCCCCGTCAGCCTGTCTGCCCTGTGAGCTGCTGCTGTGCCTGCAGGGTCGTGGCGCTCTCCGGGCTCTGCGGGTTGGGCCGTGGGATTTCTGCTGTGGGAATGCTGAGCTGGCTGCCAGGGAGGATCCTGCTCCTCCTTCCCATCCCTGGGATGGCATCACACCAGGGAGGCATGGGCTTGTAGCTGTGACCGTGGCACCTCAGTTCCCTGCGTGCCAGGTCCTGCTGCCAGCAGTGCTCTGCAACAGCCTCTCACCCCACAGGAGGTGGATTCCAGGTGGCTGGAGTACCAGAGCCGTGTGGAGTCCCTCATCTCGTGGATCAAGCAGCACACGATACTCATGTCAGACAAATCCTTCCCCCAGAACCCTGTAGAGCTAAAGGTAGGTCCTGGACAAAGGTGCATCTGTGGTGTCCCACGTGCTTGGCACTGAGAGCTGCGTGGTGGCATCCTCCAGGGTGGTTTCTGACGAGCCTCTCTCACCCCAGGCACTTTATAACCAGTACATACACTTCAAAGAGACTGAAATCCCAGCGAAGGAGCAGGAAAAGGGAAGGATAGAGGAGCTCTACAAACTGCTAGAGGTGAGTATCATCGTGGCTACCCAGAGGCTTGTAGGTGGGAGTGTTGTGCTTTTAGCAAGACTAAAGTGTGCTCAGTTGAGGGTTATTTTGGAACAGAGAAGTGGAAATAACCCAGAGGGCGTGTGATGCAGCAAGCAGCACGCTGCAGGAGCAGAGGCAGAGCTGTTGCCTCACAGCCCCCTTTGCTGCCGTAATCTCCCTCCAGCCAGCTCGAGGAGGAGGTGGGAAGAGCCATTCTGACCATGTTTTCTGCAGGTATGGATTGAATTTGGACGCATCAAGTTGCCCCAGGGCTCCCACCCCAACGATGTGGAGGAGGAGTGGGGCAAACTCATCATCGAGATGCTGGAGCGCGAGAAGCTGCTGCGCCCGGCGGTGGAGAGGTGGGTGCTGCTGCCCCGGGGGTGCCCCCCTGGCCCAGGGGCATCCCAAAGCCTCTCTCTCATTCTCTTTCCCTCTGTCATCACAGGCTGGAATTGCTGCTACAGATTGCTAACAAAATCCAGAATGGTGCTCTGAGCTGTGAAGAGAAACTCACTCTCGCCAAGAACACGCTGCAGGCTGTGAGTGGGGAGGAGATTTTCCCTCTCCCAATTATTTACTTGTTTGTTTGTTTGTTTTCCTCCTCCTCTTTTCTGCCATTTCTTTACATCTCCTGTGCAGAGGATAGTGGGCTCCCCCAGTCTGCTTTCCTTTCTCTTCTGGCACAGAGCCTGTCCCAGAGGGCTGTAGGAGCACTGGTGGACACCCGGTGATCAGTGGCACCCCCAAATCTCTTTCGTTTGTCTAAAAGACTGGCAGAAGGACTCAGCTGCAGTGTGCAGCTGCTTGGCTGGGGAAGGGATTTCTGAAGAGGGGTGTGTTGTTCTGGGAGGGAGAGATTGAAGGGTTGGGAGCTGGAAATGGTTAAACTCAGGGGCAAGAAATGAGATGCACCTTTAAGTGACTGTCCGTGGGACTAACCGTGGGAGCCCATCTCCAAAGGGGATGTCCCAGCTGTGGTGTGAGTGATGAACTCCAGTTAGAGTCACAGAACCATTTTGATTGTTAAAGCCCTTGAAGCTGCTGCAGTCCCAGCCCTGCCCTCGCCCTGCCCAGCCCAGCACTGACCCACAGCCCTCAGCACCTCAGCCCCACGGCTTTGGGATCCCTCCAGGGCTGGGCACTCCCCCAGCTCCCTGGGCAGCCTGGCACAGGGGTGACACCCCTCCCAGAGAAACAGTTCTGCCTCAGCTCCAGCCTCAACCTCCCCTGGGGCAACTTGAGCCTAGTTTGTCTTGTTACTTGGGAGCAGAGACCAACCCCCAGCTCACTGCAGCCTCCTGCCAGGGAGTTGCAGAGGGATCGTGTCTCCCCTCAGCCTCCCCTTTGTGTTCTGCCTGCCCACGTGCCAGGGCTGAGGGCACTCAGCTCTGTCTCCTCTCTGTCTGTGCAGGATGCTGCCCAGGTGGAGGCAGGCCAGGCGGTGCAGTACGAGGCAGACGTGGTCGTGTACCTGCAGGAGTGCGAGGGGCTGCTCCGCCAGCTGCAGGCGGACGTGCAGATCCTGCGGGATGAGAGCTACTACCAGCTGGAGGAGCTGGTGTTCAGGTGAGCAGGGCCCTGTCCCAGGTGGCCTCTGGGTGGGTTCACGAGGTCAGGGGCTGCTGCAGGGGGCTCCTGCCCTGCTGTGGGGAAGCAGGGAGAGCACGGGCAGCTCCTTACCGCGTGTCGCTGCTCCAGGATCATGCGGCTGCAGGACGAGCTGGTGACGCTGAGGCTGGAATGCACAAACCTCTACAGGAAAGGCCACTTCTCCACCCTGGAGCTGGTGCCCCCTGCCACACTGGGCACAACCCAGCTGAAGGGCGAGTCTCTGACGAAAGGGCTTCACACCTCCTCTGCCTCCTGGTTCCGGAAGCCCATGACCAGGCCGGAGCTGGTGGCCATCTCCTCTTCGGAGGACGAAGGCAGCCTGCGCTTCGTGTACGAGCTGCTGGCCTGGGTGGAGGAGATGCAGGTGAGTGCTGCCCAGGCCAAACTACCCACCTCTGCTGCCACTGGTGGGGAAAGACAGGAAGCTGCCCTGGGCTTTTCACCTGCGGGTTACTGCTTTGGTGGTTCAGGGTTTCTGGAGAGTGCTGATGCCCTTGTCTGGGGTTGGATTTTCTCTCTTGTGATCCTGCTGCTCTCTGAGGACCAGAAGATCCTCTCAAAGCTGGAGGCAAATCTGTGCTGATGCAGTCAGTGCTTTGGTCTTACGTGAGGTTGTGTAGGCTCGTCTGTTGGGTGTGAGGTGGTGTGTAGGCTGTCCCAGAAATCCTTAAGGGTCGGTGCACTGGCTTAGGACTTTCTCCTGGGACTGCTGTGATGTTTTTCTCCCCTTGAGTGGCCTAAGAGGTCTCCTTGCCCTTGTGCCCTTTTGAGACTCGGACCTCTTGGCCTGTTTCAGATGAGACTGGAAAGGGCAGAGTGGGGAACTGACCTGCCGAGCGTGGAGACTCAGCTGGAGACCCAACGGCACGTCCACAGCAGCGTGGAGGAGCTGGGCTCCAGTGTGAAGGAGGCCAGGGTGTATGAGGTATGGTGGCACTGGCACGTGGCACATGTGTGGGAGGGTGAGGGCATCAGGATGGGCTGTTAGGGATAAAGGTGCCTGGGGCAGAGGTGTTTTTTAAGGATGCAGCTTCTGAAGTAACGCTGGGCTGGTCCAAGAGGCTGCTGCCCTGAGCCATCCTCTCTCCCTCCTCTGACTCACCCAGAGCTGGGGAGAAAGATTTGGAGGTGTGTTTCAAAGGAGACCAGCCTGTGTCAGGTAACAGGAGCATTTCTCATCCCTCAGGGTAAAATGTCAGCAAATTTCCGTGCCAGCTACACGGAGACCCTCGGCAAGCTGGAGACACAGTACTGCAAGCTGATGGTGAGGGGGCTGCCAGGGGCCTCTGGCACTGCCTGGGGAGCATGGGGCTGTCCCTGCTGCCCTGCTCTGAGGCTGGGGAGAGGGGGAGGAGCCGGTTGCTTTTAGAGCAGGGAAGAGAAACCACACTTGTTGTGTTCAGGAAACATCGAGCTTCCGGCTGCGGCACCTGCAGAGCTTGCACGGCTTTGTGTCTCGGGCCACTGCAGAGCTCATCTGGCTGAATGAGAAGGAGGAGGAGGAGCTGGCCTATGACTGGAGTGACAACAACCCAAACATTGCAGCCAAGAAAAACTACTTCTCGGTGAGTGAGCACCTCGCTGCTGCTGGGGCACCTTCAGCTTCCCACACACCTGGATGCCCCAGAGGCTGGGTGCTCTGAGCCAGTCACTGAGCTCGTAGCTCGTGAGTGCAGCTGGTGGAAGAGCTCTCCCTAGAGCAGAAAGGGCACAAAAGTGTTGGTTCAACTGAGTTTCAGTCAAAAAGGCACCCAAAGCTTTCTTTATAGCACTGTTTGGAACTGAAGGTGACCTGAAGGGGAAAAAACCCCTTGAGCTAAAGAGGGAAATTGATTCCACTTCCAGGCAATTTTAGTGAGTTGCTCTCTGGTCACAGACCTGCTGCCTGGCACCAAGGGGGTCCCCAGGCAGGTGCCCAGTGGCTGTGTCACAGCTGCCCCGTGGGTTTGGTGCACAGGAGCCATCCCAGTGGGATTTTCCCTGAGATCCACTGGCCTTTATGGGCCTTCCATGCTGTGTGTTGTTGTAGTTGGACACGTGGTCTGAGTGAGGCTGTGCCCCGTGGCCAAGGTTGTGACTTTGCGTGTGTCCTGCTGCAGGAGCTGACCATGGAGCTGGAAGAGAAGCAGGATGTCTTCTGCTCGCTGCAGGACACAGCTGAGCTGCTGTCCCTGGAGAACCACCCAGCCAAGCAGACTGTAGAGGTGAGTGGGCACAGAGGGGCCAGGAGCAGCCCCAGGAGTTGACTGGCAGCAGATCTGCTCACCTGGGACTTGCAAATGTGCTGCCCCAGCCCGCGCTGCCCTCCTGAGCAGCCAGGGCTGGCTGAGTGTTTAGTGGTGGCAGAAGAGCATCAGTGCACAGATAGGGCTGTTTTATTCCAGGGGGTGCAATGAGAAGCTTGAGGCCATTCCCAAATAACCCCCACCTCATTAGTCATCATTTGGTGTGTGTGTGTGTTTCCCAGGCCTACAGTGCTGCTGTGCAGACTCAGTGGCAGTGGATTAAGCAGCTCTGCCTGTGTGTGGAACAGCACGTGAAGGAGAATGCTGCCTATTTCCAGGTACTTGGGAGGGACAGCCCAAAAACCCCTGGTTACTATCCCCTGCATCCTGCTGCATGAGCTTTGGATGCTGCTGCTCCCTTCATGGCAGAGGAAAGGAGGGATTTGTGGTGCTCATGGGGGCTGCTTCCTCCTGAACCATTTCTTTCTCCTTATCTGCCCTCTGGGGATATCTCACTAGAGCAAAAGGAATCAACTTCCCCATAGTTCTGCCCCTGGGATGGGACTAACTCAGAGTCTTTGCAGCCCTAAGGCCAGAATAGCTCTGGGAGCTGCTGGCTGAGATGTTGGGGTGGTGCCTTGCCACCCTGTCTGCCTCTCACTGCACTTGTGCAGGTGTCTGTGACCCTCTTTGCCTTCGCAGTTCTTCAGCGACGCACGGGAGTCCGAGAGCTACCTGCGGCACCTGCAGGACTCCATCAAAAGGAAGTATTCCTGTGACCAGAACACGAGCCTGACACGGCTGGAGGACCTGCTGCAGGACTCCATGGTGGGTTCTCCCACACCTCACCCCGCTGGCTGGGCCGTGGGCAGCCTCCTTGCTGCAGCCCAGGGGCGTTGCTTGGGGCAGCTCCCGGGGCACAGGGGCTCGTTCGTTCCTCAGGGACGTGGTTGTGTGTAACGTGGTTTGTTTCCCTGCCTTGGTCAACGTTGTGCTTCTTGTTGGAGCTGCTGCACGTGTTTGTCCATGGCCATGGGGTGCTGATGGTGGCCCTCAGTTGTTCCAACAGCTCATGGGTCAGGTTTGTTCAGAGGCACCATCCAGCATCTCTCTGTGTCCTCGGGGTGTTGCCTGGTGTCTGAGCAGACTGAGCTGCTTGTGTGTGCTGGTTCCTCCCCATCGGTGCCCATCGTGCCCTCCCAGCCTGCATGGAGCTGTGTTCTGCATCTGTAGGATGCTCCTGGGTCTGCTTTTGTGCTGGTGCTTGGCAGGAGCACTGTGTGATGCAGAGAAGTGCCCGTTATCCAGACCAAATCCCCTGTTAATCCATGGTGCTGTGCAGGAGGCAGAGCTGGGGCAGCAGGGCTGGGGCTGGGGCTCAGCAGGGCTCATCTCCCACGTGGCCTGGCTTAGCAGTGGTGTAGCAGAGAGCAGGCCATGGACAGTCACTCTCTGATCTTCTTGTCTGAATTGGCCTGAAACAAAAAAACAACCTAAAAACAGCCCCCAAGGAGCAAAGTGTCAGATGGTGTTGGAGAGCAGGGCCAGGGGAGGGCCTGGGCTGAGCTGCTGCTGGAAGTGCCAGGAGGTGACACTGGAGTGTGTGGAGGCACGTGGCTGCTTTGGCTTTGCTCTCAGTGCACACCACGGACCCCCAGCCTGGCCCCAGTGAAGCCAGGGTGCTGGTACTGGCTGGCATGGTGGGTGCACCAGCTGGGCTAGGGCTCCCCATCTTCTCTCCTGGAGGCTTGTGGGGGGAGGTCTCATCCTCTTTATCATGGTCTTGGAGTCATCCTGGTCTGTCCTCCAGCACTACCAGGACACAGAGCAGCCAGCCTGGCTCCTGGGGTCCATATTTGCAAGTGCTGTAACACCAGCAGATGCTGTCTGGGGTGGGAGAGGCTTGTCTGGGCAGCCAGAGAACAGCCATGATCTCAGGGCTGGGGCAGCTGCCCTGTGCTCAGCTCTTTTACTCTTTCTTACCTAATAAGTTAAAGTTGTATTTCTTCCAATCATGCTCCCTGGGACAGGCACAGGTAGTTTATTTAATCATTTCTTCTTTTCTTTGCCTTTTTTTTTCCTTTACCATTCAATCCTCCCCCTGTTGTCAGCTCACCAGCCAACCCCAAGTGCCAAGCATGAGGGACAAGGTTTTTCTGGGACCCTTTCTCAGCTTTTGCAGCTGAAGGGGCTGAGCTGGCAGTGCCCACACGAGCTGCTGGTGCCCACATGAGCTGCTGGTGCTGTGATGCCACACGTCTCAGTGCCAGAGGCTGTGCCAGGGGAGCTTTGCCCCCAGTCCCCAGGGTTGTCCCATCACTAAACCCAGCAGAGACTTGTGGGAATCAATTCTGCAGCCTCTATCTGGCAGATTTCTGCCTGCACCCAGAGACCTGGGCCATCACTTCAGCACCAGCCCCTTCTCCTGAGGTGTTTTAGCCACAGAATTCATTGTGTCCTTGCTTTGAACATACCCTCATCCTTTGCTTTAGAAAAGGGAGCATGCTTCTGTGGTCTCTCCTCCAGAAATCTAAACATCCCCAGCTTTGGGCTGGAGCTTGTCCTTCTCCTGGCCCCTTCCACCTCCTGGGACTTTAACTGTGGTGTATGCTGCCTTCTCTTTTGTCCCTTTGGACAGACAATGTTTGCTGGTCCCAGCAGTGAAAGAGCCAGAGGTGTGCATGTGGCTTTGCAGGGTAGTGGAAAGGTCCCACCCCTGACCTGGAGTATGTTCTCCCTTCCATCCCATCTCTCCTGACCCCTCTTCCCACCTGGTGAGGGCAGCAGGATCCTCCTGAGGTGTCTGTTCAGCCCTTGAGATCCCAGCGTAGCTCTTGCAGATCAGCACTGGGGTGGGGGGTGCTGAGGTGCCTGGGAGAGACCTCCTGGAGGAGACCTCCTGGAGCAACCTGCCCTTCATCCTTCTGTCTGCCAGGATGAGAAGGAGCAGCTCATCCAGTCCAAGAGCTCCGTGGCCAGCCTGGTGGGACGCTCCAAAACCATCGTTCAGCTCCGGCCCAGGAACCCCGAGCACCTCGTGAAGAGCACCATCCCCATCAAGGCTGTCTGTGACTACAGGCAGATTGAGGTGAGGGTGGGGGCTGGCAGGGTGAGGGTGAGGGCTGGCAGGGTGAGGGTGAGGGCTGGCAGGGTGTGGATGTGGCTCTGAAAGGGGAGACAGGGGCAAGGTGGGAAGCAATGCACATGGCTTAGGGTGAGCTCCGTGGTAGCTGTCAGTGGAAAGCAGGAACAGGGTGGGAAAACAGAAGGAAGACAGTGTGGCAGTTTGTCCTGGAGCAGATTTCTGTGTCTCAGATTTTAGCCCAGAATAACCCCTTTTCCCCAAGGAGCACAGACTTCATCAAGCTCACGAGCACATGGGTGGCAGCCAACTCTGTTTAACTTCCTCGTCCCTTCCTCTCCAGACACGAGAGGGCTGCACTGCTTGGCACTGTACCAGGCTGTTGCTTGGTTAGAATAGATGGGAGCTGTGTCTGGGGGAGCTGGCTGGCCCTGGGGGGAGCTGGCAGGGAGGGTGTCCAGCCCTGCTCCTGCCTCTGACTGTGTCGGTGCTGCTGCAGATCACCATCTGCAGGAACGATGAGTGTGTGCTGGAGGACAATTCCCAGAGGACCAAGTGGAAGGTGATCAGCCCCACAGGGAATGAGGCCATGGTGCCTTCTGTCTGCTTCCTGATCCCCCCACCCAACAAAGAGGCCATTGAGGTGGCCAGCAGGTAACTTGGTGGTTTCAGCTGCGGCGTCTCAGAGGTGAAACAGCAGGGAGAGGGGAAGGGAATGGGTCTGGGGTGGGAATGGGAGAGGAGCTGGGCTGAGGGGGACAGGAGTGGGTGGCACAGCTGATTTGGGGTGAGGGAAGGAATCCCTCATGGTTACACAGCTCCTTCCCCTTGCAGGGTAGAGCAGTTGTACCAGAAAGTGATGGCTCTGTGGCACCAGCTGCACGTGAACACAAAGAGCCTCATCTCCTGGAACTACCTGCGGAAGGACATAGCCCTGGTGCAGAGCTTCAGCATGGAAAAGGTACAGTGGGAGCTTCTCTGCCTGGCTCTGGGGCTGCATTGCTGGTTGTCTGTGCTGCCTCGTGTGACCCAGAGGCTGCAAGACTGGGCAATTCAAAGGTCTTTGCACCTCGAACAGTGGGAACCTGACCTTGGGGGTTCTGTGCAAAATGGTTGCACCTTGTTGGTGGATTGCAATAGCCATAAGAGAATGTGGACTTAGGGCTTTGTCAGGAGTGGGCAGGGCTGGAGGGAGGCACGAGGCTGAGCTGAGGAGCTTGCCTTTTCCCCTCCAAAGAGAAAATACTCCCTTGGCAAGCGAAGGTGATTAAGCTGGGAAGGATGGCTTCAGGTGGCGTGCAGGAAGTTGTTCCCTGTGGTTGGATGTGCTGCTTTTCCACTTGCAGCTCAGATCCTTGGCCCAGGGGGAGTGCCAGCAAGCCCTGAAGAGCCTCCAGGCACACTACGAGGATTTCCTGCAGGACAGCCGGGACTCGGAGCTGTTCCCGGTGCCCGAGCGGCTGCGCCTGGACGGGGAGGTCGAGGCTGCCAAGGAACACATCCGGCAGCTGCTGGAGTGCATGGAGAACGGTGAGCTGCAGGGGGCTGGTGGATTGCCCAGGAGCTGTGGGGACTCATAAACAAAGCATTTATGGGATGGTTTCCTTGTCTCCTTTTCCTCCTGGGCAGCTGCTCTCCTGGTTTCTCCATCCCTCCAAGTGCTCGGCCCTTGGCCAGCGACGCTCCTGCAGAGAGGGTTTGGCTTTGCAGCTTCAGCTTAACTGCTGAGTCCTCTTACCCTAATATTGTCAGAGATGGGTTTAGGCATTAGGACACACTCTGAGCAAGGAGCCCTTCCTGCTTTTTTAGCCTTTAATAAAATACACATGGCAGGGACAGGTGTGACACAGCAGCACTGGGAGTCCCACTGACCAGGGACTGGGGCTTTATCACGCTGGTGCCCTGTGGCTGAACCCTCAGCTGCACCTGGATGAGATGATTTCATTAACTTGTTTTCCATCTGAGCAGAGACCCTGGAGCCTTGGTGTCAGCACGATGCTGCACTGGGCTCCAGGGCTCCTGGCAGGTCCCACGTGGGGCAGATGCCAGCCAGGGTTGTTTGAGCTGCCGTTTTGCTTTGTCTGTGACTCACAGAAGACAAGGATGAGACCGTTGCCAGGACGTATCTGTCTGAGCTCAAGAACGTCCGTCTGCGCCTGGAGGAGTGTGAGCAGAGGCTGCTGAGCAGAGTGCAGTCGCCCAGCAGCGCCCGGGCAGACGCTGACACCATCCAGGAGAACGCCATCCGCATGGCAGAGCAGGAGGTCAGTGCTGCTGGGGATGGGGAGGGCAGGGAGCTGGTGGCTGCTGCTCTGTAGTGTGTGTCACAAGTAGCTTTGTCCTAGGATCATGGAATCCTTTCAGTTGTTGAAGCCCCTGAAGCTGCTGCAGTCCCAGCCCTGCCCTCACCCTGCCCAGCCCAGCACTGACCCACAGCCCTCAGCACCTCAGCCCCACGGCTTTGGGATCCCTCCAGGGCTGGGCACTGCCCCAGCTCCCTGGGCAGCCTGGCACAGGGGCTGACACCCCTCTCAGGGAAACAGTTCTGCCTCAGCTCCAATCTCAACCTCCCCTGGGGCAACCCTGAGCCCGTTTCTTCTTGTCCTGTCATTTATTACTTCACCTTGCCACAACCTCCTTTGAACCTCCTTTGTAGTTTGGCTTCTGAGGGGTGGTGAGTGCATGACTCTGTGGGGCTTGTGGAGAAAGGAGCAGGAAACCCCTCACTTCTACCATCTTCACTCTCTGCCATCTCTTTTGCTGAGGGCAATCCTGCTGTTTCTCCACCTGCCTGGGTTCTGCTCTCACCTTCTTTCGCTCCGTCCCGTAGCACCTGCAGGAGGATCTGCAGCGGCTGCAGTCAGAGCTGCGTGTTGTGTCTGAGAGGTGCTACAGCTTCCTGGAGAAGGCTCCCAGCGGCTCCAGCACACCCCACCTGCGCTCTGAACTGGACTTGGTGGTGAAGAAGATGGACCAGATGTATGGGTTGTCTTCCATCTACCTGGACAAGTGAGTTGGGACGTGCCTCGGTTCTCAGCTGCCTTTTTGCGTCTGCCCAGTCCTGCTGAAGGCTCCTCTGTACCACCCTTTGCACTGGGCTGTCACTGAGCTCCTGTCCTCTGTGGCACAAGGTGTGAGCAGCCTCGCCATGAGGAGGGTCTGTGCCAGATCCTGGGTGTCATTGTGCTGTCTCTGATTTGCCAGGTTGAAGACGGTTGACGTTATTATCCGCAACACCCAAGGGGCAGAATCTCTGGTCAAAGGGTATGAGGTGAAGCTGAGCCAGGAGGAGGCAGTTCCTGCTGACCTGGCAGCCATCCAGTCTCACCGTGCAGCGCTGCAGGTGGGTCCTTTTCACTCCCCAAGATGGGCAGGGAGAAACCAGCCAACAATTTGGTGTTTGCCAAGCAGGATCCTTCCTTTTCTCTGCTGAATTTATACTCTGTGCCATTTTTCTTGCCTTGCTATAGCTGCCAGGATGATTTTGTGCTGCTTGTGTGACCCCTTGTTGCTTTGTTAAGGGTAAAGGAGTTGCTGTGGCTTGTGCTTGCTCTGGTAGGGCTCGTGCTGACCCCTGTGAGCATCTTGGCAGCTGCATGTCCTGCTGGTGCAGGACAGGGCTTGAACCAATCTGACTTTCTTCAAGCTGGGAACACATCCCCCCTCCATTTTGCACCTCCCATAATCAGGCAGCTCTTTGCAGGTTAAGCAGAGGGGGAAGATAAAGCCCCTCTCAGGGTATCTCTGACTCCATGTGCCTTTTCCTTTCCATGATGCTGAACCTGTGCTGTCCCTTGCTGGTTTGGCAGCAATGGCTCGGGGAAGTGAAGGACAAGGGCTCCATCTTCTCCACGCTGGAGGAGGAGATGGCCAAGGCGAAGGCGGTGGGAGAGCAGCTGTACCAGCTGAGGCAGGAGCGCAGCATCGACCTGGAGCGCTACCAGGACAAGGGCAGCCAGCTGTGGGAGCGCTGGCAGCGCCTCTGCGCCCAGATCGACACCCGGTGAGGAGCCCCCAGCCCCCAGCGCTTCCCTGTCTCTCCTGAGCTGGGGACCCCAGACCTGGACACAGGACTCCAGATGAGGCCTCACAAGGGCAGAGCAGAGGGGCAGCAGAACCCCCCTCACCCTGCTGCCCACACGCTCCTCATGCCCCCAGGCTGCCATTGGCTTCTTGCCCATGAGGGCATGTTGCTGGCTCACGTTCCATTTGCTGCCCCCCAGCACTGCCAGGTCCCTCTCCTGGAGCTGCTCCCCAGCAGGTCACCCCCAGCCTGTGCTGGTGCTGGGCTGGTTCCTCCCCAGCTGCAGGACTCTGCCCTTGCCCTCGGTGACCCTCAGGAGGTTCCTCTCTGCCCCACTCTCAAGCCTCCTCTTATCTGCCTTGGTTCTTCTCTCAGGCACACGGAGCTGGAGAGCATCCAGGAGGTGCTGAGCGAGTACCGGCAGTGCCACAGTGCCCTGATCCAGTGGATCCAGGAGATCACGGTGCAGCAGGAGCTGATGAAGCCGGGGCAGGCAGAGGACAGCCGGGTGCTGGCGGAGCAGCTGAGCCAGCAGACGGTGAGGCCTGGCAGCGCTGCCACTGCACTCACCCAGACACTTGCTGCAAGCGTGAGCCGAGTGTCTGGGAAAGAGAAACTCTGCTCAGCTTCAGGTGGAGATGGGGCCTTGCATAAAATATTGAAGGGAAATAAAGTCTTTCCCTAAAGGGGAGGGATGGGGACTGGGATGGAGCTCAGCACCCACACAGCTGTCCTGACAACCACCTGGATTTTGTTGAAGGCTTTGGCTGCAGAAATTGAGAAGAACCAAACCAAACTGGACCAGTGTCAGAAACTGTCCCAGCAGTACTCAGCTGCTGTCAAGGTACAACCCCCACCTCCTGCACCCAGACAGGGCTGGCTGGGCAGAAACAGCCTGGCACAGTCTGCATCTCTGATGTGCCACCTCTCCCCTCCCTGGTTGTGCTGGCAGGACTACGAGCTGCAGCTCATGACCTACAGGGCGTTCGTGGAGTCGCAGCAGAAGTCGCCCATGAAGCGCCGGCGGATGCTCTCGTCCTCGGACGCCATCACCCAGGAGGTGGGACACGGGAGGGAGGGAGGGGAGGGATTGCACTGGGGGGGTTCTTCAACACCCAGCAGTGAAATGAAAGGAGCTCCTTTCTGCTGAACTCTCTTGGATAAATGAAGTTTCCACCCTCGCTATTTTTCCCTGTAGCCAGGGAGGATGGTGAGTGCTCTGAGCACCGGGAGCCCCTGGGACAAACCCCGCGGGGTCAGCTCAGCCCAGAGCACAGGCAGCATCACTGTGTGTGGCTCCCTGGGGTGAGCCCTTGAGGGACTCCAGGTCCTGTCTGCTCTGTGTAGCTGTTAAAGATCCCAGTAGCTCTCTTGTAAGAGTTGAGCACCCATCCCAGTGGCTGTGACCACAGAGAGCCCTTTCCCCTGGCGCTGTGCAGCATCTCGTGTGTGGCCTCAGCCCTCCCCAGCACACTCGCTGCGTTTCGTTGGTGCCATCCTGGCTCTGAGAGGTGCCTGGGGGGCTTCCCAAGCCAGAGGTGCTGCATCTGTGTGGTACTGGGGAGTACATCCCATTGGGCCTGCTGGTGGAGGCTGCTGAGCCCTGTTTCCCCCTCCCTCCCTTCGCAGTTCATGGACCTGCGGACTCGCTACACGGCGCTGGTGACATTGACCACGCAGCACGTGAAGTACATCAGCGACGCGCTGCGGCGCCTGGAGGAGGAGGAGGTGAGGCTGCTGTGCAGAACCCAGCTCTGTCCCATTTCCAGGCACCCCCAAGGGTGCTGCTCCATGCTGACACTGGAGCCTGGCTCCCGAGAGCCTCACCACCTTTGGGACTCCATTGACGTGGTTGTGTTCCTCCCTCCTCTGTTTGCAGAAAGTGGTGGAGGAGGAGAAGCAGGAGCACGTGGACAAGGTGAAGGAACTCCTGGGCTGGGCCCTGGGCTTGCAGCAGAGTGTGCAGGGCAGGGTGGCTGCTGCTGGGAGCAGAGAGCTGGGCGACATCGAGAAGTCCATCTCGGAGCAGCAGGTAAACGGGAGGCAGCAGCACGTGGGTCAAGTTCAGCTCTTTCCACAGCTGGATTAAGCTGCTTACTTTCTTCTGCTGTTTTTCTTGGCAGGCCCTGCATGAGGAGCTGGCTGCAAAGAAGGAGCAGGTGTCTGAGGCCATCAAAACTTCACAAATCTTCCTGGCAAAACACAGCCACAAGTGAGTGTGTCTGGAGGGCACAGGCAGGGAGAGCGGGAGGAGAGAAGCCTCAGCTGGCGCTGCTGTGCTGGGCTCCAGTGCACAGCCCCTGCTGAGAGCAGGGATGAGCTGCATGTGGCAGTTGTCTACCCCTGTCTGCAACGGGAGCTATGAAACATGCAACTCATTTGTGCTGTTGGGACAGTATTGATCCACTTTATTAGTGATCCAGCCCTGTGTGTCTGGGGCTTTGGTCATCAGATCGGCCTCTGCTGAGCACAGTGACCCTCGGTGGGTTTAGCATGGAGTTAGTGGGAAGAGGGGACTTGTGGTGGGATTGGCCATTTCATTCACCAGAATATGTTAATTCTGCAAAGCTGGTTAGTGGAGTTTTTCCCTGAGATCTTTCCCCTTCCCCTTGCAGGCTTTCCCACCCGGAGAAGGAGCAGATCTCCTCTCAGATCGGTGCCCTCAAGGAGACCTACCAGGCCCTGTGCAGCAACTCCACGGAGCAGCTCCAGCAGCTGCAGAGCCAGCTGGCTCAGGAGGCAGAGCACAAGGTACTGGTTCTTGCTGGGACATGGGGCACTCCTCAGGGTCTGAAAAAGGTTTTACTTGGTTGCCTGTGTCATGACCACCAGCTGCTCACAGCCCGTTGACTTCTGACTTGCATGTGGTCGCTCTCCCTTCTCTTCCATCCATGTGTCACCTGGAGCATCCAGGCTGGGGTGGTCTCTGGAGGCCAAGCAGGAGCCATTTACCTGCTGCCTTCCAGCTCAAGGGGAGAGTTGTCCTTTGCAAAGGTTTCCATCAGAGTTCTTGCCCTGTGCACAAGGGTTTGGCTTGTTCACACTTGGTGGGCAAGGAGGCAGATGGCCTCTCTGTCCTGGAAACGGTCCCTTGAGCAAATGTGTGTCCTCTGAGGAGTGTCCTCAGGGCTTGGAGCACCACAGGCTCCATCTCACAGGTGGGTTTCTGCAGGAGAGCATTTGCCTGTGTGGTCTCCTGTATCTCAGGGTCTGTTGAGAGATTTGTCTCAGCTGTGGCTGAACCAAGTTGCTCTCCCCAGCGACTGCATCCTCCAGGCCCTCAGCTGACCTGAGACACCTTCAGAGCCCCCAGTGGGGCCCATCCCCTGTTGGCACCCACCAGTGCTCCCACCAGTGCCCGTCCCTGTGCCGCTGGGGAGGGGAGGGAGGGCTGGAAGTTCATCCTCACTACCTCTCACCAGCTGTCTCAGGTCGTTCACAGATATGTGTATGTGTTATATCAGTGTGTATACATGTGTCAATGGATATATTTGTGTGTTTGCTTGCTGGCTCTCTGTACTCTGAAGCAACAGCCTGCTCAGATCTGGATGCCTGACGCAGGGTTTGGCTGTTGGGTCTGTGAGTGAAGCTCTGTTCCAGCCTCTCGTGGGAGGAGGGCGATGGGGCTGCTTGTTTGAAATCTGCCTGTCCAGCTTTCACCCAAACATGTAGTGTTTCTCTCCAAATTGGACTTTAGAGCACATTTCAGGTGTCTCAGCACAGTAAACACTTTCTATTGCAAGCCCTTTAGCCCCTGTGCTGGCAGCAGAAAGCTTGTGGTGATTGCTCATTAGCTGCTGCTAAAGACATCACAGCTTTGATGCTTCTGCTGCTGCCAGAAGAGCAGCTGAGAGCAGCCTGCCTGTGGAAAGGATGCTTTTTCCTTTCCCTTTCCCTCCCTTCTGGGCAGGAAAATGATTTGGTAGCTAAAGGCTTCTGCAGGGCTTGCTGGGCTGTGTCATACAGCACGAGCAGAGCTGGGAGCTCAGGCTGGGACAGTTTTCACTCACCCTCTCAACGAGGCCCATGAAGCGAGAGAGGCGGCGGTGGGGCTTCACCATCAATGCCCCACCTCCAGGTGGTCCCCGGCAGCTCTTGTGCAGTGCAGTTGCTTCACTGTAGAGGGAGTACGAGGAACTCTTTTTAACATTTGCTTGCTGGAAACATCCAAGTGTCAGAGGTGAGGAGAGAGCAGAGCGCGCTGAATTGAGCATGATGTGTCCCTGTACGGTTTGTGTTCCATGTCAACTGTTTTTGAGATTAACTGACATCCTTGCTTACAAGTTTAACTAACCCTCCGGGATTTAAACAAACAAAACACACAAAGGGACAGAGGAAGACCTGTGTGTGGGGTTCCTTTTGCAAACAAAGCAGTCGCATGCTGGACGCTAACACCAAGCTTTACACTGTGTGTGATACGGCTGAACTGCTCCATAAGGCTCTGTCTTTAACTGCTCAAGGCACACCCTGCAACTCTGGTAAGTAAAAGCCTTTTACTCCCTTTCTTCCCTCCTATCTCCTCTTTTTATCCTTCTCCTTTGTTTCCCCCTGCTCTTTTACTCTGTCTTTCCACACCGTGTTCCCCTCTGGACGTGCACGTCGGAGTCTGGCGATGGTGGTGGTGGGTTGTTCCAGCAGGTTCACCCCGTCCCCACAGCAGAAGGCAAAGGGGGATCCCAGAGCAGCCCTGGGGAGGCCCATCCTCTGCTGTGGCCTCACTGAGCTGTGCTGTGGCTACAGAGCAGCTGCAGCTGCCTGTGCCGTGAGACTCACCCAGAAACAAAAGATCAGAGGTGCTGGGGATGCAAAAGATTCACCCCACGGTTCCCTCCACCCTGTCCCCACAAAACCCTTGTCATGCTTGGACCAACCTTATACCCAGCCAGTGGGACTGTGAGAAACCCAAATGCCCAAGGATCCTTTACTCTTTATCATTTTATTACCCTCCCTGTGGAGTTACCAGCAAGAAGAGAAAAGCCCCTCCAGAAACACCAGAGCAGTTGGTCTGTTCCCAGTCTGTCACCGTGTCCGTGCTGGGACCTCCCAACTTCTTCCCGTTCTGCCCTTGCCCTGTCTGAGGAGCATGGCTACCTGCAGGTGCTGGAGCTGTGCTGGGGGAGCTGCCCTGCATGCAGAGCTCCTGCCCTAACCCGTGGCCCAGCTGGGGGCTGCTCTGTGGCAGGGGGGCTGCCATGCTCCCTGCCCATCCTGGCACTCGAGATCTGCTTGGTGAATGGCAGGGTTTAAAGCATGGCAGGAGGCAGGGTGGGCCCTGCACTGGGAGAGGTTCCTACATACCCAGCTGGGGGTTTTTCTCCTCTCTGAGCACATGGTGGGGTTTGTGTTGATGGGGTTTGTGGCGTTGTCTTGACCCGTTGGAGCTGGAGTTGCTGGATGGCTTTGGTGTGCCTGTTGCGCTCCTCCCCTCTGTTTCTCCTCGGAGCCTTGGGAGCACTGTGGGCTTTGCTGCTTTGCTGCTTTGCTGCGTTCCTGGTGGTGGATGGTGGAAGCATTTCAGTGCTGCCCTGGGTGAGGGAATGGATGAGCAGTAAAGCTTGCTGGCGGTGTGCAAGTGAGCAAATGCAGCAGTTGGTGTGCTGTGGTGCCTCTGGAGTTGCATTTCAAACACTTTGGGACTTGCTTTCCAGCCTGTTGAGGGGTTTTAAACCTTGTTGGTTTTGGTTTGTTTTGGGAGCTGAGACGTCCCTGGACCTCACACGATCTGAGTGCTGCTGATGCTCAGTTCTCATTTAACTCTTTTCCTTCTGTTTCTGTTGCAGGGCAGCGAAGCAGTGGCAGGAGTGATTGACCTTGGCACAGTAGAAATATTCCCTGTCTTTGGTGCCATGCAGAGAGGTCTGATAGATCAGGACACTGGCCTCATCCTCTTGGAGGCTCAGGTTATCACATCTGACTTAGTTGTTCCAGAGACCAATGAGAAAATCTCCTTGGAGAAAGGTCTGGCAAGAAACATCATCGATCTCAGGACGTTCCAGGTGCTGCAGGAGTTGAAGGATGCTCTGCACCGTGTGGAAGAGCTCAGCTGGGAGGGGAGGCAGCTCCTGCCTGTCGTTGCTGCAGTAGAGGAGGGGAGGATCAGTGAGAGCATTGGGCTAAAGATTCTTGAAGCTGAGCTCGTCACTGGGGGCTTCAGAGTCCGTCAGGGCAGAATCAGCTTGGAGACAGCGGTGCAAGAAAGACTCCTCACCCCCCAGCTTTATTCCAGGCTTCTGTCTCACCTGCAAGGGGACAAGGATTTGATTGACCCCAACACTGCTGAGAAAGTCAGTCTGCCTGAGCTCGTGCAGCGATGCATCACCCACCAAGAGACGGGGCTGAGGCTGCTCCCCGTCAGGCAGCTGGCGGGTGGGATGCTGAGCTCGAGGGCAGGCAGAGAAGTCAGCGTGTTCCGTGCCCTGCAGGAGGGGCTGATAGACCAGCAGGTCACTGTCAGGTTGCTGGAAGCTCAGCTCTTTGCTGGTGGCATCGTTGAGCCCAGGACAGGGCGCAGGCTGACTGTGGGGGAGGCTGTGAAGCTTGGCTTAGTGGATGAGGATGTGGCGTGTGCCCTCCTGGCCCGGCAGCTTCAGACAGGCGGCGTCATCGACACCGTCACTGGAGAGAGACTGACCATCGAGGCAGCTGTGAGGAAAGAGCTGGTGGCACCAAGGACTGCACTGGTGCTCCTGGAATCCCTCTGGTCCTTCATGGGGCTCCTGTGGCCAGAGACAGGGGAGATCGTCCCGGTTGCAGATGCTTTGGAGCAAGGAATCCTGTCTGTGGAGCTGGTTGACAAGATTCTGAGCCAGAGGCAGCTCATCAAGGCTGTCTTTATACCAGAAACCACTGAGGTGGTGTCCTGGAATAAAGCAGTTGAACAAGGCATCCTGGAGAGAGATGTGGCGAAGAAGCTGAAGTCAACAGTGCTGCCTGACGTGCTGGGCTGTGTGCAGCTGGCTGGCTCTGCAGCTGGGAGCAGACACAGCCAGGGCTCTGCTGGAAGGAGCCCCCGGGGTCACAGAGAGCGAAGTGACCCTCTGCTGAGGACTGATGATGAAAGGCTGATGTTCCACTTGATGACCCACAGCTGCATCAACATCCACGATGGCCAGAAGCTGCTTGTGTTGGATGGAGAGCTGAACAATGTCACTAAAGCCCTCACTCAAAGCCAAGCAAATGGGTCCCGTGCAGACGTGTGGGAAGGCAGTGAAGGCTTTGAGGAGGCAAAGGCAGCTCTGGAAAGTGAGCCTTGGAATGGTTTGGCTTTGCAGCAGCTTGAGTTTCAGTTCTCAAAAGAACAAAGTGAAAAGATGTTTCCAGCCAGAAGTGCTTTGGAGAATGGGGAGGTGGTGATGGGACCTGAAAGCATCCTGTCAGAGGATGCAGATGTCCTGCAGACTGCCTCCAGGAGCAAAGCTGATGCTGAGTTTGGAAGAGAGCAAGAAGCTTCTGCAGGTGAGGACAAACAGGAGTTAACATTGTCAATGCCAGGACATCCTGCTGACTTTGACAGTGGACTCAGAGGAACAGAAGAAATGATGACTGAGGCAGAAGAGTCCGAGTTTACTGCAGCAGATGGAGTGGAGGGTACCAAAGACCAGAAGAAGCTGTTGGAAAGTGGGGCAGTTGTGAAAGGTGAAATCTGCTTGTCAATGGATGTTTCAGACAGTAGAGATGGACTGAAAATCACGGCAGAGGGATCTCAGGGTGTGGAGGAGCTTGAACTAGAGGCAGAAGATGTTAGAGAGATCTGTTTGCTGAAGGAGGAACCAATTGAGAATGGCATGCAGGGAGGAGGGGAGGTTGTGCTCCCTGAAGCTGGAGCAGCAGAGCAAACAGAGAGGCAAAGTGAAGACGTGGGAGGTGTACTGGAAGTGGAAGAAGGAGAGGGGGAAGTAGTATTGAGTGATGAGAGTGTTGGTGAAACATCCCTGGCAGCCCCTGCAGAGCAGGAAGCAGAGGACACTTTGGAAAGGCTCTTACTGCAGCTCCAAAGTGGTGGCATCATCCATGAGCAGACAGGCAGGACTCTGCTGTTAAATGAAGCAGTAGCCTGTGGAGTGGTGCCCAGCCACACAGCTGTGAAGCTCATGGAGAAAATGAAGATGTTCAGTGGCTTCTTTGACTCTCATACCCGTGAGTCCTTAACCACTGAGGATGTCATTGAAGAAGGTCTGATGGATGAGAAGCTTCTCCAGAAGGTTCTGGCATCTGACAAAGCGATCAGTGGTGTTCTTGACCCAGGCAATAACTTTGTCTACTCTGTCAAAGATGCTGCTGCCGTTGGCCTTCTGGACAAGGAAACTGCAATGAGGATCTTGGAAGGGCAAGTGGTTACTGGAGGGATTGTTGACTTGAAACGTGGCAAAAAAGTGTCAGTCACTTTGGCTTCAAATCTGGGCCTCATAGAGCCAGGGAGTCAGAAAGAGCTGGTGAAGCTGGAGAAGGCTTCCAAGGGGAAAGGCACCGACGAGGTGACCGGACAGAAGCTCATCAGCTTACAGGCAGAGACCAGTGGAATTGTGGATCCTAACACCAAGCAGCCTTTGACTGTTGCACAGGCTGTTGAAAAAGGGCTCCTGAAGAAAGAAAAGGCTTTTCAGCTCTTGACCAAGCAGGTTGTGGATGGAGGAATCATCCATCACGGGTCTGGAGTGAGGCTTTCGGTGAACGATGCACTGACACACGGTTTGGTCAGTGAGGCTTTCCATGAGGAGCTCAGCAAGGCTGAAAGCGTGTGCCTGCAGGTCTGGGCTCATCCCCTCACGAAGGAGAAGCTGCCCTTGCCCCAGGCACTGTCCTTAGGGCTCCTGACTCCTGACTTCCAGAGGAAAGTACAAGAGATCCAGGCTGGGAGTGGAAGCGTCTTTGATCCTGCCTCTGGGCAGAGAGTGTCCCTGTGCCAGGCAGTGAGGGAGGGTTTAGTGCCAGAGCAGGTCGTGGACAAAGTGCTGTTGTCTTCAGAAATGAAGGAAGGGATTGTGGACCCCGAGACCTGCAGGATCGTCCCCTACTCCGAGTTCATCAAGAAGTGCAAAATTGACATTGAGTCTGGCCAGAGGTACCTGGAGGTTCATCCCTTCCGAGCCGTCAGGGACGAGGTGACGGGGAGGAAGCTGCCGTGTGCCGAGGCCGTGGCGCTGGGCAAGCTGGACCCTCTGCCCGCCCTGAGGCTGCTGCAGGCTCAGGCCGACGGCGGCGGCATCGTGGAGGGCGCTGTGAGCCAGAGGCTGTCCCTGAGGGCTGCTGTGGAGCAGGGGCTGCTGGGTGAGCACATGGCCAAAGTCATCGCCACCGAGCAGATGAGGGCTGGGGGAATTGTTGATGCCAGTGGTGGCCAAAGGTTGACTTTGAAGGAAGCTGTTGAAAAAGAGCTGATCAGCCCCAAATTAGCTGCCACTCTGCAGGAGGCACAGCTGTCCAAAGGCAAGCACAGATCTGAGGTCTGCAAAGGAGATAAACCCAACCTGCTCCAGGAGAAAACAGACACATTCTCTGCAAAAGAGGAAGAGGAAGAGGTCATCATCCCTGCCAGGGCTGCCAGGAGGTCTGATGGTGCTGAGCAGGGAGCTGGGTCTGGAGCCATGAGCTGTGACACAGCTGGAGCTGCAGCCGCGGCCACTGAGAGATCCCCAGTGACACCCACAGAAGGGAAGCCACCACCTCGGGGAGCTTCAGCAGCCAGTGTAACACAGCAGCCTCCAGCAAAGGTTGAGCTGACTCCAGAATACCCATCAGTGTCAGGGACAGCAGCTCTCCCTGGGGACAGGGTGGGGGTAAGGGCTGTGGGAGAGGGGATTGCAAAGAGCAGCTCCCAGGGGAGAGCAGCCTGGGGAGAGGGATCCAGGGGAGTGGGAGAGCAAGGAACAGAGCAAGTAGAAGGACTGGGCTTGAAGAAAGAGCAGCTCTTGGACATGGAGGTGCTTCAGAGTGCAGAGGACAGTGAGGGAAGGAGGAGGAGAGGGTTTGTAAGTGCAGAGGGAGCTGGGGCAGGTGGAGAAGGTGCAGCAGTGGCTTCAGAGCGAGGAGAGCGAGTGGGCAGCCTGGAGCAGGTCACACTGGCAGCCCCGAAGGAACCTGTGAGTGTGGCTGGAGGGAAGGCAGAGGTGGCTCCTACGGGGTCTAGAGACCCCCCTGGGGTTGGCATCCCTGTGAAACCTGCAGCAGATGAGCTTGCAGGTAAAACTGTCAAACCCACTGCAGGAGGGAGCCTGAGTCTGGGTGCAGAACGTCGGGAAAAAACAAGTGAAACGGAGCTGAAACCTCCCCAAAAGCAGAGGGGCAGGAAGAGGAAAACAAAGCAGAGGAGTGTCCCAGAAGGCAGCACTCAGCCAGAGAAACCCCCTGCAGAAAAGCAGTCCCTTCCTTCTCTGGTTTCCAAAGAAATCCCAGGGAAAAAGGAGGAGGAGGAGGAGTTTGTGCCAGGCACAGCAGAAGCAGAACGTGAAAGCACGGCTGAGGTCAGTGCTGGGCTGGTGGGAGGCACAGCCCAGCTCAGGGGGAGCAGCAGGGATGGGACAGGGAAGGAAACAGTTCCTGAGAAAGGGAAAGAAAACCTCAAAGGGGGGCAGGTGCTCCCTGTCCCCCCAGGACTAGGGGAAGCTCCAGAGGTGATGAAAGGCGGGGTCAGAAGTGGTCAGGATTCCTGGGTAGCGTTGAGGCTGGAGGAGAGGGTGACCCAGCAGGACACCGAGGTGGGGACCAGCAGTGCTGTGTCCGTCACAGCCCCTGCAGCAGATCAGCTGCCCCGTGAGTCAATTGTCAGGGAGGAACCCCGAGAAGTTCAGGAATCCTCTGCAGTCCATGACCCTGGAGAAGAGACACAGCAGGAGCCAACAGTGGTGATGAGCACAGGCCAAGGAGATGCCCCTGTTCCTCCAAAACCCCAAGGAGAAGCAGCCCAGGAGAGGCCCAGGCAGCCAGGGCCTGCTGACAGGGGCTTGCTCTTACCTGTGATCATGGAGGGGGAGCTGCTGGAAACCTCGAGGGAATCCACCAGACCAGCCCAGGTACACTGCTGCTTTCTTTTCTCTGCTGACACCTTTTATCGAGCTGTTTGTGTGTGTTTGACATTAAACCTTTCTGAGCTCCTCAGCACAGAGGGCAGCCAGAGCATGAGGAGTGGGGGTTTGAGCTGGGTCAGTGTCAGCTGCAGGGGACTTGGCACAGCAGCCAGGGCTGTGTGGCTGAGAGCTCTCCAGCCTCAGTTGTGGCTTCTCTTTGCTGGAGCATCACTTATGAATGACTAAGAAGCAAGGCTGTTTTTTGGCACTCTTACTGTAACACCAGAGATCTCGTGTCATTTCTCAGCTTGTGTTGGAAACAAGAGCCCTGTGTTTCGTTTTTCCTGTAGTAAATCTTGTAGATAAGGGAGTGGAAAGTCCCTGAAATGAGATGCTGTGAACAGGTCTCTTTGAAAGAAACAACAATACACAATCCTTTGGGGTTTGTTTCTGTCTAAATCTGAGGTTCTGTTGTGCTGTCTGATGCTGTAGATCATGTTCAGCAAGAAGATGTGTCTGGAGCACGATGAGAAGCTGATCTCGTATCTCTCCATGCTCCGAGACATCGAGATGAGGATCCAGCGGGTGCAGCCGGGGGAGCAGAACTTGGCAGCTCTGCAGGACCTGCAGCAGCAGGCACAGGTGAGCCAGCCTGGGCACATTTGTATGCATGGAGTCACTCTGATTGGAAAAGACCTTTAAAATCATCAAGTCCCAGCCCAGCACTGACCCACAGCCCTCAGCAGCTCAGCTCCAGGGCTTTGGGACCCCTCCAGGGTTGGGCACTCCCCCAGCTCCCTGGGCACCTCTCAGGGAAACAGTTCTGCCTCAGCTCCAACCTCAGCCTCCCCTGAGGCAACTGCAGCCCATTTCCTCTTGTCTTGTGCAAAGCCTGCCTCTCCCTGCTCTGGCACTGCTCTGGCTCACCTTCTCCTTGCTGCTTAGACAATAACCCAAGCTAGTCTGAAATTACAGCCTGGAGAGAGACAGGAGCGTGAGTGCTGGCAGCTGAGCAGGGCTGGAGGACAGTGATGAATCTTTCTAGCAGATAGATGCTGTGTTTGGAGCTCGGTTTCCAAAGCCTCTCCTCAGTTCTGGCAGTGGGGAGATGAGGTCACTGTATCTTAGAGCTAAGGATGCTCTGGTCTCCTCAGGCGCTGGGCGCTGAGCTGCAGGAGCTGAGCTTCCCAGTGAATCAGGAGTTGGACGCTGTGAAGTGGATTGTGGCCAACCCCCCTGAAGAAGTCCCTGAGCAATTACTGAAGGCTTTGGAGAAGGATGCCAAGAACCTCCAGAAGTCTCTGAGCTCTGCCAGTGATGTCCTGGAGTCCCGGCTGCAAAACCTTCGCGGGGCAGCCGAAACTGAAAAGGTAGAGCTGGCAACTGTCCCTGCTGCCCCCCAGCACCCCCTGCCCCTTCCCTGCAGCACTCTGCTCCTTCTTTACATGGTGCCTTTCTGCTTGTTAAGGCTAAAATCCTGGCACATTACGAGACTCTGCAGGGCAAGCTCCAGGAGCTGCTGAGCTGGGTCTCTGGCACCGCGGAGTCGCTGGACAGCAGCGATTACACCCCTGGCACTGATGCCAGCAGCCTGAGTCGCTGCCTCCAGCACTACAAGGTAACTATGGCAATGGCCCTAATCCTTCTGCCTGATGTGTGGAGGAGAAGCTTTTAATCCTGCTTCCCTCCTGGAGGCTCAGTGGGTTTGCCCTTATCCTTTGTTGCAGGAGGAGCAACAGTATTGTACTTGCTCCAAAGTAATTTGTTCCCCCAATACACAAACCATCTACTTTGGCTGTCTGGGGAACATGCTCCAGTGCAGCTGTGTGTGTGTGGGGCTCAGCATCTGGAGGGATTCCTGGCAGGCTCTGTGATGAGGAGAGAGCTGCTTCCTCAGTGGGGGCCCTGAGAGTCCCCATGTCACAGCTGCCCCAGCCTCCATCGCCCTGCACAGCAGCCCAGGCTCTCCTCCACCTTTTAGCAATAGCTCTCGAGATCTGGTCAGTTCAGCATCTCCTGTTTGTTGGTAGCACCTTGGTGTTGAACTCAGGGGATCAAAGGCTTGGAGAGCTGATGGTGGCACAGAGTCACCATGGACTGGACCAGGCTGCTGGCAGCTTCAGGTCTGGTCATCTGCAGCCCTGCAGGATTGGTCCAGCAACCTCTTGGCTTTCCTCCTCACACACGTTCCATCCCCTCAGCATCCTGGTGTCCCTGCCCTGGCCTCTCTCCAGCACTTCCCTGTCTCTCCTGAGCTGGGGAGCCCAGAACTGGACACAGGACTCCAGATGAGCCTCAGCAGGGCAGGGCAGAGGAGGAGCAGAACCTCCCTGGCCCTGCTGCCCCCACTGTTCGTGCCCCCCAGGCTGCCATTGGCTTCTTGCCCGCGAGGCCACGTTGCTGGCTCGTGTGTGGTTGGCAGCAGCACTCCCAGGTCCCCGGAGCCGCTCCCCAGCCCGTCACCCCCAGAGGGACGTGTGGCCCGTGGAGTCCTTTTGCCTGACGGCTCTTTCCTCTCCCTTTCAGGAGCTGGAAGAGCCCCTCGCTCACACCAAGTCTCAGCTGGACGCCACGGCCTTCGCCATCCAGCTCCTGATCTCGGAGCACGCGCAGGACTTGTCCCCTGAGCAGAGCCGGCGGCTGCTGCGGCCGCTGGCCGAGCTGCAGGCGGCGTTCGGGGCGCTGCGGGAGCGCGCGGCGCGGCCGCATCAGGCCAAGGTGCTGAGCCCAGCTCCACGGCCGCAGGAGCGTGCCTGGGGGCGCCTGGGGGCGCCTGGTGCTCGGGGTGCCGTGTGCATGCCACTCGCTGTGTTTCCACTCCTCCTTGCACATCCTGAGCTTCCCCTAAAGCCTTTTCTTCCTCCCGTAGCTCCCAGGTGGAAAGTCACCGTGAGGCAAGCGGCTGCGAGCCCTGCAGGCTCTGGGTAGCACAGCCCCCGCCAGACAGCGAGGTGCTTCTGGGCTGGGTGGGATAAACTGTGGCCTCTGTGACCCCGCCAGAAAGTCCCTGTGCAGAGGGGCCGCCGCAGGCAGGTTCAGTGTCTTGTTCCACTGCACAAGTCAGGTGCTGCTGTCCCAGAGGAGCAGCTGACGCTCTGTGAAGGCAGCAGGCAGCTCCGAAAGCAAGCCCTGGGGTCTGTGCTGCGCTGCTGCAGCACCCGTCGTTGCATGGATCCTCTTGTCCAAGACAGGACCGATGTGTTGTTTATTAACAGTTGCTCTGTGTAACTCTTGCCTGTGCTCTCTGAGTGTGTGTGTGGTTATTAACCAGTGTGCTTTGCTTTTTCAGATCGCGTGTGTGCCCATCCTAACCCAGGAAGAACTCGCTTTGCAGCTGGAGAGCTCTTAGGAAGGCTCTTGGCAATTTGCTTCTGTTGTTTATCTTATGACTGGGAGAAACAGGCACAGTGTTTTGCACAAGTTTGTACATCACCTTGCTGAAACACTCAGTGAAACTCAGAAACCTCTGTCTCCCCTGGGAAAGGGGATCAGACATGTTGCAGGGACTCTCAGGTCACATCATGCTCAATTGCTCAAACAGGCGCTTCCGTGTCGTGCTCTGGCAGCAAAACAGGGGAGCTGGATCAGCTACAGAATGCTTTCTCTGTCCCGGGCTCCCTCTCCAACCCCAGGATCCAAAGCCCAGCCTGCCTGAGGCGTTTGGTGCTCCATGGTGCTGTTACCTCTCGTTAAATCAGTTTCTGCTGCTGTTGGAATGTTTTAAGGTTGAGTGGAAAAGGCACAGAAACTTCAGGCCGAGCTGTCCCAGGAGAGGAGTGTGTGACCTGGAGCTCAACAGGCTTCTCAAAGAGCAGATGGAGAGAGACCCGCAGGAGTGGTGGCAAACGTGCAGTGAGCAGCCCCATCCTGCAGCCTGGGAGCCTGAGGGGGAGAGGGAGCACGTGGAGAGCTGCAAAAGCCCTTTTTCTGTGCTGCATCCACATCTCCAGGAGCTGCTGCAGCTGTAACCTCTTGCCTTGCCTTTCAGCCCCGTGTGTGAGCGCCGGCAGCCCCGGTACTAACACCCCCTCTCCCCTCTGCCCGCAGACGCTGCAGGAGCAGCAGGCAGCCCGGGCACAGAGCCTGGCCGAGCTGAGCCGCTGGCTGCACCAGGCAGAGGGCACACTGGCAGAGCAGCAGAGAGCAGCCAGCCAAGGGGACCTGCCCTCCTTGCAGCAGAGGCAAAGTGACGTTAAGGTCAGTGCTGTACCAGGCAGGGGTGAGGAGGGGCGGCGCTGGCGCAGTGGCACATGGAGCCTCACGGCAGCGTCTCGCAGGAGCTGCAGAGGGACATGCACAGCCGGGCCGCCGCCTTCGCCGGCCTCCTCACCAGCACAGAGGAGTTCTTGGAGGAGAACAAGGCGAAGATGGAGCCTGGGGAGCTGGCAGCACTGCAAGAGAAGCTCCAGCGTGCCAAAGAGCAGTACCAGTCCCTGCAGGAGAGGACGGAGACGGCCCAGAAGGAGCTGGAGAGTGCTGTGACTGCTGCAGTGCAGCAGGAGACTGAAAAGGTAACGTGCAAAGGGCTCTGGACAGTGAGGTCCAGTCAGTGCAGATTCCTTCAGACTCCTGGTGTTTGTCTGCACGATGTAATCATGCAAATCAGGTAAAGAATGTTGCTGTTGCTCCATGGCCCCTGGGTGAGGTGGGGCACTGATGCTGTGCCCCCTCATGAGGTGCCTTGAGAGCTGCAGCCACAGATGAGCTGGTTGTGGAGGAAACAGGGGAGTAAAAGGCACCTTGGTTTGCCTTTGGGCTGCCCTTTAGTGGGAGTGTGAGCATCAGGCACCTGCAGCCCTCTGAGCTGCAGACTTTGGGTTGTATCAGGGTGACAACACAAGACAGCAGAGGCTGAGGGCAGCCGCAGCTTCTTCACCCCTTCCAGAGAGCCACAGTGTATTTTAGAGATCTGGGAGCATCTCGGGCACTTTCTGTGGCTGGAAAACTGTTGAGGGTTTTTCTTCTGTTGATTTTTGTCTCCCCCCACAAGCAGCACGTTGCTGAACGTGCGTTCAATGGGTCATTCTTACCTGGAGCCTTTGTGCTTTCAGGTGAAAGCTGCCGAAGAGCTGGAGGAGAACAGCAGTAAGATTGATTCCCTTTTGAACTGGGTGGCATCGCTGGAGCAGGACAGAGGGCTCCTGGAGTACAGAACTCACCCCATCGAGCAAGTGCCAGGGGCACCAGGCACTGGGGATGTCCCCGACAGCCACACTGTGGGAGCAGACGCTGCTGCTGAGAGCCTGGCGGAGCAGTACGAGAGTCTGAAGGTCAGGGATGGCACCTTGTCCCCCTCCAACATGAGATCTTGTGTAGTGCCAGGACAAGGGGTGATGGGCACAGGCTGGCACACAGGCAGTGCCCCTGGCACAGGAGGAGAAAGCCCTTTGGTGCTGAGGGGAGGGAGCCCTGGCCCAGGCTGCCCAGGGAGGGTGTGGAGGCTCCTCAGGAGGTTCCTGAGACACGTTCCTGTGCCCCTGAGCCAGGGGAAGCTGCTGGAGCAGGGGCTGGGGCTGCAGCAGCTCTGCAGGGCCCTTCCAGCCCCCGCCATTGGGGGATTCTGTGCCCACCATGGTGAGAGAAGGGGTGACTGCTGTGGGCCTGTACCCCAGCCTTGGGCTGCTCCCCGGCCTCGCTGGTGCCGTGGGAGGATGCGGAGGCTCGGCCACGCGTGTCCTGGGGGCACCAGCCTCACCTCGTCTCCCTGGCACGTTGCAGGCCCGGCACGAGGAGCTGCTGTCCCAGCAGCAGGACGTCATCCTGGCCACGCAGGCGGCGCAGGCGTTCCTGGGCAGGCACGGCCCCGGGCTGGCGGCGGAGCAGCGAGCGCGGCTGCAGGCGCGGCTGGCGCAGCTGAGGGAGCGCTACCCGGCGGCGCTGGCGCGGGCGGAGCAGCGGCTCAAGCGGGCGCAGCTCCTGCGGGACGAGCTGCACAAGTTCCTGCGGGACCACGGCGAGCTGGAGGCGTGGCTGGCGCAGGCGGAGCGGGACCTGCGGGGCATGGCCCGGGGCAGCAGCCGGCCCGGCGCCCTCCGGCAGCTGCTGCTGCGCCAGGGCAGCTTCTCCGAGGACGTCATCTCCCACAAAGGCGACCTGCGCTTCGTCACCATGTCGGGGCAGAAGGTGCTGGACGTGGAGGGAGCTGCTGGGGCCGAGGGCTCCCGGCTGCTGCTGCCCGGGAGCCTGGTGAGGAGCAAGCTGGAGGACGCCACGCGGCGCTACACGGCGCTGCACGCGCAGGTAGGGGAAGGGCTTTGCCAGGAGCCCAGCCCTGGGGGCTGTTCTGCTGCTGTGGCTGTAGGACAGGCGAGGGCACAGGGGGTGGCAGAGACACTGAGGGGGGATCTCAGTAATAATTACCGGTATCTCAGAGCTGGGTGTCAGGAGGCTGGGGCAGCACTTCTGTCAGCGGTGTCTGGCAACAGGACAAGGGCTGATGGGCTGAAGCTGGAACACAAAACGTTCCGTAAAAACCTATTTCAGTGTGAGCTGAGGGAGCCCTGGCCCAGGCTCCTGTGTGGAGGCTCCTGCCTTGGAGGGCTTCAGGACCCACCTGGACACGTTCCTGTGTGACCTGACCTAGGTGGGAGCTGCTTCTGCAGGGGGTTGGACTGGATGAGCCCTAAAGGTCGCTTCCACCCCCCACCATGCTGGGATTTTATGTTGCTCTTGAGTACTTGGCTGGGCTTCCAGCACATCTGTAGATAGGAGGACAAGGTTCTGCAGGGCTTGGGGAGCATTAGGCTGCCCAACACCCTCTGCTTTGGTGATGCTCTGGGTGTTGTCTCCTGTAACTCCCTCATCACACCTGGCCACATCCTTTTCTTTACAATCGTGTTTTCTTCCTCGATGCTTTCTGTGCATTTCCCACTGGTGCTCAGGTTGCTCTGTACCTCTGCACATCCCCTCTTTACATCTTGTTGCTCCTTTCCAGTGCACCAAGCTTGGCTCCCACCTCAACACCTTGCTGGATCACTACCAGCAGTTCCAGGAGGTGGTGGAGTCTCTCAGGACGTGGCTGCAGGAGAGTGAAGCTGCTGTTGGGAAACTGCTCCTGGAGACGGTGTCTTCAGATCCGGCTGTTCTGCAGCAGCAGCTCAGCAGCACTAAGGTGGGGTCCTGGGGGAGGGTTGGAGGTGGGGTGGGGGCTTGGCTGCTGCTCTGAGCACTCAGCAGCAGGAAAGAGACTCGTCCTGGGGGGATTTTTTTCACTGATTGAGTGCAAAGATGCACCTGTGAGCTCAGCAGATCCCAGTGCTGTGGATCAGTGCTGGGGAGCTGCACTCCTCAGAGCAGGGGCTGTCTCAGGGGACATCCCAGAGGGACACAGTGGGGATGTTCCTTGCCATGAGATTGCCTGTGTGCTGGGACAGCCCAGGGCCTCTGATCCAGCTCTGCCTGCAGCAGGGGGTTGGGCTTCCAACCCACATCATTATTTTCCTTAATGATCTTGTGATGAAGTGAAGCAAATCCCTCAGGAGGGTTTAAATGCAGCCCTGAGCTCCCCACAGGGACAGCTCTTCTGTGTGTGACCCACTGCTGATGTTGGCCTTGTCCCCTGTCGAAGCAGCAGCTGCAGGGAGACCTCGCTGAGCATCAGGTGCTGGTGGAGAAGCTCCAGAAAGCAGCTCGGTCCCTGCTGGAGGTGCAAGGGGAGCCAACCCTGGACCATGGGCACATTCAGGAAACAACAGGTACAGAGCAAAGCTGCCACCTGCATTAGCAGGGATGGATGGGGAGAGTGAGAGAACAAACTAATCTGGAGAAGAAGAGGCTGAAGGGAGACGTGAGCACTCTCTGCAACTCCCTGACTCCCAGGAATAGATGATCCCAAAGCTGTGGAGCTGAGGTGCTGAGGGCCAGGGGTCAGTGCTGGGCTGGGCAGGGTGAGGGGAGGGCTGGGACTGCAGCAGCTCCAGGGGCTTTCACAACCAAGATCCTGATTCTCCTGTGTGCTGCACTCTGCAGATGCCATCGTGAGCCGCTTCCAGAGCCTCTCCCAGCAGATGGCCGAGCGCTCAGACCTGCTGCAGAAATCCATTGCCCAGTCCCAGAGTGTCCAGGAGAGCCTGGAGAGCCTCGTGCAGGCAGTGGCTGAGATCGAGAAGAACCTGGAGAGGGAGCAGCCGTCTGCACTCTCCTCTGTCTCCATCCAGGACTCGCTCGCCACGAGTGTGGTAAGGAGGGTCCCTCAGCCCCCAGCTCAGACTGCAGGACCTGAGCCACACAGGCAGCTGCTGGGGATTAGCTGCAATGTCCTCAAAGCACAAAAACCCCTAAAAAGGGGCATGAACAGAACCTTTACTGAATTCCTTTAAGACCTCACGTAGCCTAGTTGGGACCAGTCTGGTGGTCAATGCCAGGACAAGGGGCAATGGGCACAGAGCACAGCAAGTGTCACTGGCACAGGAGGACAAACCCTTTTGGTGCTGAGTGGAGGGAGCCCTGGCCCAGGCTGCCCAGGGAGGGTGTGGAGGCTCCTTCTCAGGAGGTTTCCAACCCCAGCTGGACACGTTCCTGTGCCCCCTGAGCCGGGGGAAGCTGCTGGAGCAGGGGCTGGGGCTGGGGCAGCTCTGCAGGGCCCTTCCAGCCCCCACCAGTCAGGATTCTGTAAAGGTCTCCTTTCCTCTTTGCTACCAAGTAGGGTTTGGGTGGCAGACAGCAAGGGAAGGCAGAGCAGGTGTGGAGATCAGAAAGGAAAGGAAAGCTGGGAGACAAAACTGTTTATTCCCGACCCTGGTTGTGTGGAGGGATGTGCTGCTCATCCCAAAGGCAGCCCAGCCCCTTCACACCAGTTCAGTTTTGCTCAGGAGCCTCCCTCAAACAGCATCCCTCCCTGTGTGCCCACCACAGAAGCTGCAGCAGGACATCGCCCGGCAGAGGAGCTGCCTGGACGCCACCCGGGAGATGGTGACGCGCTTCGTGGAGGCGGCCGACAGCCCCGCGGCCTCTGCCCTGCAGGCCAAGCTGGCAGAGGTGACAGAGCAGTTTGGCAGGCTGTGCCAGCAGCAGCAGGAGAGGGAGGAGGCGCTGAAGGGGCTGCTCCCCAAGGTGGAGCAGTACGAGCAGCTCTGGGAGAGGCTGCAGCAGTTCACGGAGAGCAGAGCGCGGGCGCTGGCGGCCGGCAACCAGCCCGAGCGGGACATGGCTCGCTTCTCCCAGCACATCCAGGTGAGGGCCAGAGGGGGAGAAGACTCTGCCTGCCTCGGGTTTCTTTGGCAGCTGTTTCTTCCTGAGAAGTCAGCCAGCCCTCAGGTTGCTCCCAGGCTGGCAGGATCCACAGGAGCTGCTCTGGCCCTTTGCCTGGGGAAGGAGCGTGGTGGAAGCGGCCGAGGCTGTCCCTGGCAGTGAGAGAGGGGAATGGCATTTCCCTGGAGCCAGGCTGCTTTTGGGAAGGGATCTGTAGCCAGATTCTTAGGGGCCAGACCAAATATAGCAAGATTTTACCAATCAAAGACTCCACTGTTAATGCAGCGAAGTGCCCGAGTGCTGGCAGGATGACAGAGCCCTCAGAGGTGCCGTGGCTGTAGCGTCCACTCGCGGCTGCACTGCCCAGGATTCTTCCCTCTGGTTTCCCACAAGGGCTGTGCCACGGGGGGTGGATTGGCCACAGCCTCAGGAACGCTCTGAGCTGGCGTAAAACCAGACACTTGTGCTGGGACAGAGGCTGGGTTGGGTTTGGGGCCCCCCCATCCCATCATCTCAGTGCTGGGGAAGGTGGGACTTGCTCCAGCAGCTGCTTCAAGTATTTGCTGAGCTGGAGCTGGAGGAGCAGGTGGGCCTGAGCCTGTGTCCTCTGGTCTGGTGCTGGTGCAGTTCATGGTGCTGCCCACAGAGGGTGTCTCCAGCTCACCAGGACACGGGGCAGCCTGGTTCATCCCCTCTGCCCGAGTCTGCTGGCGAGGGCACGGTCGGCATCGCCCTTTGCTCTTGGCAGGAGCTGAATTCGGAGATGAGGCAGCACCAGGAGGACCTGGCCACCCTGGAGCAGCTGGCTGCAGAGCTGGGCTCCTGTGGCTTCGCCCCTGGTGCTTCCCAGCAGCAGGAGAAGCTGCAGAGCCTGAAAAAAGACTTCCTGCAGCTGCAGAAGGTGGCAAAAGAGAGGTGAGTCCCAGGGACCCGGCTCCTCCCTGGGGAGGTGTGTTTGGGGGTGGCTCTGAGGTCAGAGCAAGACCCCACTGAGATCTCCTTTCCATGGGGGCAGGAGCAAACTCTTCCTGCCTCCTCCCACACCCAGACAGGAGGCAGCTCCTCCAGCTGACACGTTAAAAAAAGCCTCATCTGGGGGCGTTGGGAAAAATTGCTGGTGCTGCAGGAGCTGCTGCTCGTGTTCCCAGCGAGGGCTGCCACAGCTCCAGCCCACAGCATCGTGCTGGAGGGCAGCAGGGTGCTGGTGGGGGATCAGGAGCCTGTCCCAGGCATGTTCCTCTGAGAGCTGACAGGACAGGGCAGCCTGTCCCCACAGTCCCCCGAAAATGGGGGTAAAAGGGAGCTTTAACAGCAGCTGGAGCTTGAATCGGCCATGACAGCTCCAGAGAGACAGGGAACTGCTGGGGAGAGGCCAGTGCAGGGCTACCAGGATGCTGAGGGGATGGAACACGTGTGTGAGGAGGAAAGGCTGCAGCCCTGGGGCTGCTCAGTCTGGGGAAGAGAAGCCTGAGCTCAGGGGCACCTCAGCAACACTTGTAAATCCCCAAAGCTGGGTGTCAGGAGGATGGGGCCAGTCTGTGTTCTGTGGTGGCCAGTGGCAGGACAATAACGGGCAGAGGTCACAGCTTGCCTGTGTCCCCAGGGCTCACAGTGCCCAGGCCCTGTCTCCACACTGGGAAGGTGATGGGGAGAAGCAGATGAATCTCACAATACTGCCCAGTAATTCAGCAGGGTGCAGAGCTGCCTCAGCAGGGCTGTGTGGGCTGCTCACAGCTGCAGCCCATGAGGGTGAGCTGGAGGGGCCCGTGGCTCAGGGCTGCCCTGTGCCTCGGGGATGGGCTCAGTGGCTGAGGGGCAGCCAGGGAGGAGGGGCAGCACAGCCCTGGGCTGCAGCCAGACGGCATCAATGAGCCTTGTCATCCCCAGAGCTTTGCTTCCCCTGGACAAAGAGCCCAGTGCAGGGCCAGGGCTGGCAGCAGCAGTGGTGCCACAGCTCTTGGCGACCGTGGGGGTGCTGGAGTGGCCCTGAAAGTGCCAGTGGCCGTGGCTGGGGGGGCAGCAGGGGCCCTGCTCTGGCTGCCGCTGCCTCTGCTGTTCCTAAGCAACATCTGATCATAATAATAGCAAAAAAGAAGGAGCTCCTGGAGACACGACTGTGCTACATTCAGTGTGGGGTAATTGCAAGGCAAAGCACGAGCTCTGACTCTCTGAAACCTTTTCACTCTCAGAGAAAAGGATGCAGCATCCTGCCAGGAGCAACTGGATGAGTTTCGGAAGCTGGTTGGGGCCGTGAGGAAGTGGCTGAGGGACAGCGAAGGCAAAGTGCCCCCCACTGAGACCTCCCTGGGCACCCAGGAGCTGCAGCAGCGCCAGCAGCACATCCAGGTGGGCAGAGGAGCTGGAACTGGACTGGGACCGTCGGCAGCCGGTCTGGAAGTGCTGGAATGGGGGATAAATCCCAAGGAGCAGAGTCCTGGGAGGTGCTTTGTGGTCTCAGAAATCCTGAGCTGCCCTGTACTCGCTGCTGGGCTGCAGCCCCTGATGTGTGTACAGCGAAGGGAGCGGTGCAAAGGTCCTCTTGGGTGCTGCCTGCTTTCCCTTCCCTCTCCCTGCCTGCCCCAGGCAGGATTTGGGAGTGAGAGACTCCAGCACACTCATTTTCGCTGGCTGTTTCTCCCTGCTAGACATGGAAGGTGGCCTCCTGTCACACGAGCCCCCGCTCCTCTCCTCTCCAGCGTGGTGATGCTTTAAGTGAGGCTGTGCCAAGGGTTTGACTCAGAGGCAGAGCCGTGTCTGCTGAGTCACCCACAGCCCCTGCACCCCTGGGCTCTGGCTGTGGGGACTGGGCTTGGGCAAAGCTGCGTTGTGCAGAGAGGAGGAGGGAGGTCCCTGGAAGTGTAGGAAGGAGAAGGTTTCCTTTGACAGACCCACAAGTTAGGGAAGAGCTTTTCTCTCTTTGATTCCCCCTGACAAGAACAAATGCCAGGGTGCCCGTTTGCCTGGCACAGGCTGCTCGCCCCGTGCCCTGTGCCATGTCCTGCTGCCACCAAGTCACTGCAGAGCTCACAGAGGAGGAAGGGAGGGCTACAGCTGGACTAGTGTGGCCTCCAATCCTGGCCTTTGCTTTTGACCAGGATCTCCTGGAGGAGTGGAAGGGGAAGGGGGCCCAGGTGGAGGAGATCAGCCGCAGAGGGACCCTCCTGGAGAACCTGATTGTGGAGATTACAGCCCCTGATGCCAAGGCAGGTGAGTCGCAGCCCACTCTCCTGAGGGTTCCTCCTTCCTCAGCACTCGGTCTGCTCTCACTGCCCTGTCTTCCCTGGGCCTGCCTCAAGCAAAAAAATAGGGTTATTTCCCCCTTTTAACAACCTTCAGAGGGCCTGTGGTGGTCTGAGTATGGTGGGGCTGAGCCCTGTGGTCGAGCTGCTGGTGCTTGTTGGGGTAATGCATGAGCCCAGTGCTCAGAGCCACCGACTTGGCTTCACTTGCTGTAGCACAACAAGCACCCACTTACCCAGCCCATGAGCCCAGTGTGGGGACACGTGCTGCTGCTCTGATGGAGCTTCAGGCAGGGCAGAGCTCTGGAAGCTCGTGGATGTGGGCTCTGCTTTCTCTTGGTGATGTGCTCAGCCTCCTGAGGACTGGAGGGTTCTGATCAAACTCCAGGATCTGGGTTTCATATCTGGATGAAATGTAAGACTCTGATATCCAGACAGGATTTACTGCTCTCCCTTTTGGCTTCGAGTCTGTGAAGCAATGAGTTTATGTCTGGTTCATTTGGAAACCAACTAAAAGATGTCTTCCAGCTTGTGAGAACAAGCCCTTGGACTCTGGCTGTTGGTGGGCATTGATGGGAACTCCCAGGCTGGGTGTTTGATGGGATTAACTTGATGAGCAATGTGGTGGGAAACCTCCAAGAGAAGCTTGTTGTAGATGGTCACACCACGTGGGGTGACCAAAGCAGCAGCCCCTTACAGCCATGAAAGCTTCAGGCTGTGTGGTTAGAGACTTCCCCAGTGTTCCTGACAAATCCCCCTTGGGCTGTGAATGCAGCTGTGGTGTTCACAGAGACACGGACACGTCCTGTGTGGGGCCTCTGGGCAAAGGGAGCGTGTCTGTGCACCAAGGGGGGTTGAAATAGTTTCATTCCATAAGAAAAGGAGAAGATGGGGGAGTTAATCTCCTCAGGAGTTAATCTCTTCAGGGAAGGAGCTCAGCAGCCTCTCTTGATGTTGTAATTCACGAAATCACACTCAGGGTAGGAGCTTTCCAAGCCTGGAGATACAGCCACAGGTCCTCAGAGTCACACAGGAGCACGTCTGCCCTGGTCTCTGGGTGATGCCCAGCTCCAGGCACCTTCAGCTCTTCTGCTTCTGGTGCAGGGAGGCAGGGAGTGAGGAGTGTGGGTGTGTGGGGAGGAGGAGGCTCCACACCCTGGCAGTGCCGGTGGCTCCGCGCCGTGTCCGTGCTTGGCGGCTGCTGTGCTCCGTGTCCTGGAGGGCTGTTCATCGCTTGCTGTCCACATCCCTTAACGTGTCTGTCTTGTCCCTCTGTCTGTCTCCGTCCCCTCTGCTCAGGTGCCTCCCTGCCCGCCCCGGGAGGGTCAGTAGGCAGCGTGAACGGATACCACACGTGCAAAGGTGAGCTCGCTGCCAGCGCCGTGCAGCACGCGCCCGCCTCGCCCTCACCCCAGCCCTCACCCCAGCCCTCACCCCCATCCTCGCCCCCATCCTCGCCCCCATCCTCGCCCTCACCTGCCCACTTCTGTCTGTGCACTTCCATCCCTGAGAACTGGCTCCGTCAGTGTCCCATTGTCAGTGCAGTGAGCTTGGCAGAGGGCTGCTGGGTTCTGGGGGCTGGAGGCTGTAGGTCAGGCTGCAGCTCAGGGGAGGGACAGCCCCCTGACACTCCCTCAGGTGCTGTTTATTGCTGATAAATGGGAGATCATTTTGAGGCTTGCAATTAAATTTATTTGTTGTAAGGGATTATAGCTCTGCTTGAGAAGTAGTTTTAATGACTGCCCATTATCTGCTGTTAGTTCAGTGAGATAATAGGTGCATAAAAATGGCTTTATGTTTTGGTGTCAAATTATTGAAGGCTCTATTAGCAGTGACACTGGGAAAGGGGGAGCTCAGCTCAGCTCACATCAGCCTGACAGGCACCAAGGCATTTGCTTTGCTTGCTGCCAGAATGCATCGTGGTGCAGCGGGAAGGGCCCCTCTGGCAGGAGGGGTGAGGATGATGAGCCGCCGCTCCGTGGGCAGGCGCGCCGCAGCGTGGCCTCTCGCTCCTCACGCTTGGCTGCCCGTGTTGGTACCTGACAGTGCAGGCTGAGGTGGGCACTGGGGATCCTGGCCCTGTCTCAGGCTGCTTTCTGGAAACAGATCTGACCGAGATCCAGTGCGACGTGTCGGATGTGACGCAGCAGTACCAGGCTCTGGGCACGGCGCTGCGGGAGCGGCAGCAGCAGCTCTCGGCCATGCTGCAGAGGATGCAGGAGGTGCAGGAGGAGGCCAGCTCCATGCTGAAGTGGTTGGAGTCGAAGGAACAGACGCTGCTGGAGCTGGACACCTCCTCCTCACCCACCAAGACAGAGACAATGAGAGCCCGGGCTGAGCACAACAAGGTAACTTCTCTCCCAGAGCGAAACAAAGTGAGGATCAGAGCGTGTTCTCCCAGAGGTCCTCGCTGGTGTGCTTTGTTGTAGCAGGGCTGGAAGGATTAGTAAGGAGGTTCTGCCCTGGGTTAAAGAGCTTTCCCCAGAAGGGATCCCAGGCAGGTCTGTGGAGCAGGAGCCTGTGTCTGTGCCTGACCTCTTTGCTTTTAGACCTGTTGCTTTCAGGCATTAGGCTCAGAGGAAAAGAGCTCAGCTCTAGCCTTTGTGGCTGGGTCACTCCACCTTCTCCTGGAAAGCAATTCCCAGCCTTCCCCTGCTCTTGCAGCCAAGTTAGCTCACGCTATTGCTAATAAAATGATTTCATTAAAGAGCAAAGGACAGAAGTTTCCCAACTCCAGCCTGTAGCTGCTGCTTCATTCCCACTCAGCGATTTCATTCGTTTGCCCTGTGTCTGAAGACGTTCCAATGATTATTTTCCAGGCGTTCCTGGCTGAATTGGAACAGAAATCAGAGAAGATCCAGAAGGTAAAGGAAGCACTTTCTGGCTTGCTGGAGCAATATCCAGATTCTCCAGAAGCAGTGAACTGGAAGAAGATGCAGGAAGACCTGAGTAAGTGCCTGAAGCACTTGGCGAGGCTTCTGTCTTGAAACATCACGGTAGAGGCGGCTCAGAGCTGCAGGTTCCAAAGTCACAGCAGAGCAGAGTCACTTCTGATTAAAATTCAGTAAATACAGAACTTATCTCCACGCTGTCTGGTGTACAAGGTGTTCCTGAGATGAGCACTGTCATGATTAATGAAGGCTCTGTGATGGGTGTATATTTTAAAGACTTGTCTCCATAAATTACCTCTGAAAGAAAGAAAAGGAGAGAGAAAAAGAGAGAAGGAATAAAGAGAGAAAGCATGAGCAACATGGGTTGATTATTTTGATTAAAAGCTTCACTGCTTGATGTAAATTTGGAGTCATTAGTCAGGCTATCCTAGGTAATCAAATGTTGACTAAACAAGACTGTGTCTTTAAAAAGAAGCCCAGAGATTCTCTTCTTTGAAATAGCAGGAGCGTGTTTACGGAGTTCTCTGTCCAGGAGATGTGAATGTGCTGTGTGAGGACTGGTACACATGAGAGTATCCTCATTTATCGAGCCAGGGATGTGAGATGGCTCACCCAAGGTCAGACCAGCTCGTGGCAGTAGTGACTAGAGCACAGAAATCCTTTCCTAGGAGCTTGGAGACCATGTAGCCATTAGCAGTGGGTAACGGCTTATTAGATGGAGAGTGAGTAGAGCCATGCTAGTTGGATTGAAAAGCTGAGGAGCACGGGGAGGGGGTTAAAAGCAAACCTCCTTGATGGTGGTGTGTTGGGGAGCACAAGCACTACCAACACAGCCCACGCCTCAGATTGCAGGTGGGAACGAGCCAGCCAGGCCACGGCCGAGCGGCAGCAGAAGCTGGAGCAGTCGGCGACCCAACTGGCCACCTTCCAGGCGGCTGAGGCCCAGCTGCGGCCCTGGCTGATGGAGAAGGAGCTGATGATGAGCGTGCTGGGACCCCTCTCCATCGACCCCAACATGCTGAGTGCACAGAAGCAGCAGGTGCAGGTGAGCTGGGAGCTGTGGGCGCGTCTCCACGGTGGGCGCAGGACGAGCAGGGGAGGGGGAATCGTCAATGTGTGAGGTGGAAGATTCACCCAGAGCTCTTTCTCTTGCTGTGCCATGCAGTTGAGGGCTGGGAGACCTCATGACTCCTCTCCCAAATCCTCTAAAACCCTGTTGAGTGCAGACTACAGTGAATAACTTGAAGCGAGTGCAGTGCTTGAGCTCCTTTCCCCACACAGGGCTGACTCACCAATGAATCACTTGGCCCCTCTTGGAGAGTAAAATTGCCTTTAACAAGACCTGTGCTGATGCTCTGCAGGGCTTGCTCATGCTGCCCTTCCACCTGGCACCTGCCCTTTCCCTGCCTCCTGCTTCCAGATCCTAACGTGTCTGTAACCAGGCACATCACAACACAAACCGCCCCAGTTCACGTACCTGGGTTTCCATCTCATCTGACTGGTTCACGTACGTTATACAGCAGAAGGACAAGTAAGAGAGAGAGCAAAGTACTGGAGTCACAGACCCCTCACAGCTTTTGAAGTTGCAAGGTCACTGTAAATGGTGCCCTGCCCATCCCAGTTGCCATCCCACCCCAGGCCTTGCTGCTGGTTCCATGGGCTGGATGAAGCCCCTGGAGGTCTGGTTTGTTTTGACTGTGTGTACTCAGAGCTGTCAGGTTTGTGCAAACACTCTCATGTTATTTCTGTTTCAGTTTATGCTGAAGGAATTTGAGGCTCGCAGGCAGCAGCACGAGCAGCTCAACCAGGCGGCTCAGAGCATCTTGACTGGCCCTGGAGACGTCTCTGCAGCCACTGCCCAGGTGCGGGAGGAGCTCCAAGGGGTTAACCAGAAGTGGTCCGAGCTGACGGAGCGCCTCAACTCCCGCTCCAGCCAGATTGACCAGGCCATAGTGAAGAGCACCCAGTACCAGGAGCTCCTGCAGGGCCTGTCTGAGAAGGTGAAGGCGGTGGGGCAGCGCCTGAGCAGCCAGTCTGCCCTCAGCACCCAGCCTGAGGCCGTCAAACAGCAGCTGGAGGAGACCAGCGAGATCCGCTCGGACCTGGGGCAGCTGGAGGAGGAGATTGCAGAGGCTCAGACCCTCTGTGACGACCTCTCTGTCCTGATCGGGGAGCAGTACCTCAAGGATGAGCTGAGGAAACGCCTGGAGACGGTGGCACTTCCCCTCAAAGGCCTGGAAGACCTGGCAGGTGAGGCAGGACAGGGGAGTCTCTTGGGAGATGTTGAGATGTCAGACTCCACCTCTGCATCTTGCCAGGGGCTCTGCCATCACTGGGTGTCTCACAGTAACGGGGAGCATCACCTTGAGGGTGTTTTATGTGGGACTCAGCACGGGAGAGTTCACACTCCAGACGTAACCTGAGCCTGGAGAGTGAGCAGAGATGTTGTTACATGATGTGGCTCCTCAGCCAGCCTTGCCTGCCTTGCAGCAGTGTGGCACGTGCTGTACTTGGGGAAAAAATGGTTCCAGAATTCAGAATGGGGCACGGAGAGGACCCAGTGGCCACCTCCCAGTCATCTGGGATGCCTGTCCTGGCTTCTGAAAGGTTGTGGTTAGAGGCTGCTCGGGAGAACCGAGGCCAGTGCCCGTTACTGCTCCAGAAATGTGTGAATCAGTGGGCAAAGAGGCTGGGGATGCAATGGAAAACCCCTTCCTGTGAATCAAAACACAGTTGGTGCATGTGAGATGATTTTAGGTGGTTGCACTTTGCTGATTGGATTTGGGCTGAATGGTCACGTTGTGCTGTGGTTTCCATTGCAGCCGACAGGATGAACCGACTGCAGACCGCGCTCGCCAGCTCCCAGCAGTTCCAGCACATGTTTGATGAACTCAGGACCTGGCTGGATGACAAACTGTGCCAGCAAGCTCAGAGCCAGCCCGTTTCTGCTAAACTGGAGAGGCTACAGAGCCAAATTCAGGAGCAAGAAGAGTTCCAGAAGAGCCTCAACCAACACAGTGGCTCCTACGAGATGATTGTAGCTGAGGGAGAGTCTTTGCTGCTTTCTGTCCAGCCTGGGGAGGAGAAGACCACTCTGCAGAACCAGTTGGTCAGCCTCAAAACACACTGGGAAGAGCTGAGCAAGCAGGCTGCAGACAGGCACTCCAAGCTCAAGGACTGTTTGCAGAAAGCTCAGAAGTACCAAAGGCACACAGAGGACCTGCTGCCATGGGTGGAGGACTGCAAGGCAAAGATGTCAGAGCTGGAGGTAACTCTGGATGCAGTGCAGCTGGAGGCGACTCTCCTGAGGTCCAAGGCTCTGCTGAGTGACGTGGAGAAGCGCCGCTCCGTGCTGGAGATGCTCAACAGCGCCGCCGACGTCCTGATCGACGCTGCCCAGGCTGACGAGGATGACATCCGGGATGAGAAGGCTGGCATCAACCAGAGCATGGATGCCATCACCGAGGAGCTGCAAGCCAAGGCTGGCTCCATTGAAGAGATGTCCCAGAGGCTCAAGGAGTTTCAGGAGAGCTTCAAGAACATCGAGAAGAAGCTGGAAGGGGCGAAGCACCAGCTGGAGATCTACGAGGCGCTGGGGCCGCAAGCCTGCAGCAACAAGAACCTGGAGAAGCTCAGGGCACAGCAGGACGTGCTGCAGGCCCTGGGGCCGCAGGTGGATTACCTGAAGAACTTCACTCGAGGGCTGGTGGAAGACGCCCCGGATGGCTCTGACTGTTCCCAGCTCCTGAGCCAAGCCGAGGTGGCTCAGCAGGACTTCAGAGCCGTGAAGCAGAAGGTGAGCGACTGCTGTACCCTCATGGAAAGCAAGCTGGAGGGGATCGGGCAGGTCAGCGGCAGGGTGAGGGAGATGTTCTCCCAGCTGGCGGATCTGGACGACGAGCTGGACAGCACGGGCCCCGTCGGCAGGGACGCAGACAGCCTGCGGTCCCAGGCAGAGGACGCCCGCTCCTTCCTGGGCAAGCTGCACGGGCTGAGGTCGGACATCGAAGCTTCTGAAAGCGAGTGCAAGAGGATGCTGGAGGACGAGGGGAGCCCCGACCTGCTGGGGCTGAGGCGCGAGCTGGAGACGCTGAGCAAACAGTGCAGCAAGCTGACGGAGAGGGGCAGGAGCCGGCTGGAGCAGGTGGAGACGACGCTGCGCCGTGTCGAGGACTTCTACGGCAGGCTGAAGGAGCTGAGCCACATGACAGCCGCGGCCGAGGAGAGCGAGGCCTTGCAGTGGCTGGTGGGAACGGAGGTGGAGACCATCAACCAGCAGCTGGCCGACTTCAAGGTAAAGCTCCCGGTTCTGAAGTGGGGTTTGGTGATGGAAGGTCCGTGTGGTGGGTTGGGAGGGACCTCTGGCCCTCGAGCTGGCCTTGGTTGTTGCTGTGCCGTCGGTGGTTCTGGTGCAGTGGAACGTCCCTGCTCTGCAGAACGTCAGAGCAGCTGCTGGGCTGGACAGTCCATGGTGAAAAGGTGCAGAAGGATGTTGTGGTTGGGAGGAAAAAGCCCTTTGCCCCGTTCTCCTTGTGATGTGTAACGCTGGCGTGCCAGTACCTCATGGGCTTGTAGAGGTGGATGGCGTGTAGGCTTTGGGGGAGGGAGGGATGGGTGTGAGTCCATCTGAACTGTTACATTGGCATCATCTGAGAGTCTGGTGCAGGTCAGATCATCCTGCAGGTCTTTCTTCCTGGCCCACCATTCCTCCTGGTTGTTCACTTCAGCTGAGTCACATCTTGTGTCTGTTTTGAGGTCCTTGAGTACAAATAAAGCCACAGAAAAGCTGTGGGACGAGGAGCAAGGAGCTGATGGAGACCCCCAGAGCCTGCCAGAAACGCTGAGAGCAGTTGGAGCGTGTTGGATGTTGTAGAGCAGGATGCTGTTGGGTCACTGTTACCCTGCATTAGCTGTGTTCACACTGCTCAGAAGTTCTCTTGCTGTGGAACTGCTGTTAGTGATGTGCTGCCAGCTGATGATTGAGCTGATTTACATCTGGCTGCTCCTTTCCTGGTGTTCATGGGGGGTGGGAGGGGAAAGTGTTTTTACAGCCATTTCCTTTTCATCTCATGGTTAACTGATCCCCTTCCACCACTTAATAGCTCTGTGAAACCTTCACTAGGAGAAGGTGTCTGTGGTTTGGCGGTTGCCTATCCAAAAGAAGAGCTTGGAAGTGTTACTTATGGGCCAGTCTGAGGCTCATCTGATCACACAGCTGTTAACTCCTGTGCTGGGCAGTGGTTTGCATGGAGCTTACCTTGATGGGAAGGCTTGAAGTTTGTCACTAAACACCACACTGGCACTTGGAACAAACATCTGCAAAAAGGAGTTTCAAGTCCTTAAAAGCAGTGAAACTTTCCTGCAGAGCAAGGGCTTGTTCCTGGCTGAGCAGCTCTCATTAGGAAGGATGATGAAACCCAGCCATGAAACCCAGGCCATGCAGATTGCTTGGTTGGCAGGCTCAGTTTAACCCATTGTGGTGCCTGCAGATGGTGAGGATGACCCTTTCAGACGAGGGTGACCTGGGCTCCGTGAGCTAAGGATGCTTTGTGGGGTGACGTGGCCTTACCAGGAGTCACTTGGCCATCCAAGACCCGTGAGGGGTCTTTCTTTGTGGAGAGGGGAAGGAAGGAGCAGACATGGCAGGGTTTTGCTGTGTAATGGCTGAGGAGAAAATGGGGGAGAAGCAAGAAGGGTGAGGGAGCTGCAGGGTGAGGGAGCTGCTGGGTGAGGGAGCTGCAGGGTGAGGGAGCTGCAGGGTGAGCGTTCCTGCAGAGTCCTGCAGATCTTTGCAAAGCCTCACCTTACAGCTCCCTCTAAGGGGAAAGCCAAGCCCAGGCACTGGTGTGCAGGTGGGAGGGCATTGCAGATCCAGGCAGGGACCGGCTGTGCTCCGTAGGTGGAGGGAGAGTGGTGAGGTCTGGCCTGGGATCAGGGCGAAGTGGGAGCACGTGGGGTGTTTCCTGGCTGCACCAGGCTCGTGTTTCTCGGTGTCTAAGGTGGCATCACAACTGTCCCTTCTTGGATTGCAAGCAGGATGCACACACTGTGCCTGGGGGTGCAGAGGCAGCTCCTGAGCCGGGCAGTGCTCGTGGGGACGGCGCAGCTGAGCGTGGGGAGGAGCGGGGCTGGCCGGGAGCAGTCACGGGCTGGCTGGCCAGAAGGCTCCAGTGCAGACAGATATTATGTCTTAAGGCATTAATTTTCATGAACATCTGTGTAAATGAGATGCAAATTAGGCATGGCCCCAGGGCTCCAGGCAAGTTGCCAATGCAGCCCTGACAAAGGTGGGCACTTCTGGGCTCATTGTGTCCAGATTTTAATGAAGAAGATGTATTGAGGGTTCTGACAGAGGCCCCTGAGCAGATGACTCAGGAACAACCTTCGACTTGAAGCTTCCCATAGGTTTTTTTCTTTTCCTGACTGCAAACACCCCTCAAACTTGCCCCAAAAGACCACAACCTACAATAAACTCTTAACTCTTGGAGAACTGCCACCCATGTGTTTCCTCTCTCCCCCCCCAGCCCCTTTCTCAGGTCACACAGGGACTAACCCAGGCTGTGGGAGGGCTGAGCCCTCTCCTGCTCCAGGGGGCTGGGGCTGGGAAGCAGCTGTCAGATCGTACTTGGGAGGAAGCTTTGTGTGCAGGAGGTGTTTTGGGTCGGTGAGCTGCTGCTGTGGGGATGGCTGAGGCCAGGCTGGCTCCCACAAGAAGCCAGGACACGATCCAGGGTAGATTTGGCCTTCAGGAAGTGAGGGAAAAGTAGTCAGAGACTCATTCAGAGCACCACATTGTGAGAGAGTTGTAAGAAACCCATCTGGAAGTGACTTTAAGGGTCATCTAGTTTAGTCTCTAGTTCGTGGTGAGCTCAAGTGAAGCTGAAAGGCATTTCTGTGGTTTGGAGTCTGTGCTTATATGGACATGCTGATGGATCACTTCAGATACAGCTATGCTGCAGAAGAAATGGCATGGTTGTAGCTGATGTTAAGCTGTCAGAGCAAAGGAACCTCATCTTTAACTCCTGGGCTTCAGCAGGATTTTAACCCAAGTGTCTCTCTTTCCATGGCTGCCTCTGAGGGGACCCTTCTCTGTTATAAAAGGGCATTAAGTGTTAGAAGAATGTTCCTGTGCTGTGTCTCCACAGGCATCACACAGTGGAGTTGGGCTCATCAGCATGACAGCAGGCAGAGCTCCGTGCAGCAGCTCTCGGGCTGGGGCATCGCTTCCCCTCCGTTGGCTCTGTGTCAGCTCAGCTTTCTCAAAGCTTACTCTGATATTAAATGTTAATGACTGGCATCAAATGGACGACAGTTGCAATGTTACTAAACATAACAGCACTGTTGGTTCAGTTTGGTGACCAGCACAATTCCCCAGGTACAGATGAGGCTCAGAGGGTCACACGGACACAGGGGGGATGCTCTCAGCATCAGCAACGCCTGAGCTAGAAGACCTGGAGTTACAACCCTCCCTCCCAAAGACTGGGAAACTAATGCTGTCTGTGGGATACAGCTTGTGCTGTTCAGTGCAAGGGGCTGATGTTCCTTCACACACTCAAGAGGCAGAGGTGGGGTTTGCTGCTTTGGAGCAGTGGTGCCAGAAAGCCCCAGTCACAGGCTCGTCCCGTCTGGCCAAAGAGCATCCGTCAGCCTGGGCCACAGAGGAATTCTTTGGTGGTTTTTTGGAAGCCATCTGTGCTGGGGTAGCTTGGTCTCCTGGCTAAGCAAGCTCAAGCATGGGTTTTGTTTATCTTGTATACAATGGATTTTGAACTTGTGTTTCAGAGCCTGGCTGGCAGCTCTGGGCTGGGACCCTCTTTGATTCACAGTGTTGTTTTTGGCCAAACAGTAACGTTGCTGTATTTCACCTACAAAGCAGAGTGTAACGCTCAGCCCTGGGTCAGAGGTGCTAGCAGGGATTTTTAGGCTTGCAGCCACACAGAGCTAAGCTCAGGAGTGGAAGGGTGCCATTACCTCCCCAGCTGTATCATCACAGAACCCCCAAATGGTGGGGTGTGCAGGGCCCTGCAGAGCTGCTCCAGCCCCAGCCCCTGCTCCAGCAGCTTCCCCTGGCTCAGGGGGCACAGGAACGTGTCCAGGTGGGGTTGGAAACCTCCTGAGAAGGAGCCTCCACACCCTCCCTGGGCAGCCTGGGCCAGGGCTCCCTCACCCCAGCACCAAAGGACTTGCTCCTCCTGTGCCAGGGGAACTCTTTGTGTTCCAGCCTGTGCCTGTTACCCCTTGTCCTGGCACTGGGCACCTCAGAACAAACACTGGCTCCATCCTCTGCACACCCATCAGATGGTGCCAAGGTGGTTTTGCTTTCCTGGGACACTTTTCTCCCCGTGGCCGAGGTGAGGGCAGGGGCAGAGCTGCCTCTCTGCCTGCCCCGTGGTGCTCTGCGGCCCCAAGGGAAGAGTCTGGAGAACCTGACCCAAACTGAAACCCAAGGCAAAGCAACCTGGCACCACCAGTCAGTCACCAGCCCATTCAAATCAGTGCAGATGCAGCTGGCTGAAGGGGAAGAGCCCTGGCAGTGCCTCGGTGTGGCTGCACCCCGGGGGCTGGCTGTGCCCCTCCGTCACCGCAGCCGTCTGAGCTGGGGCAGAGGAATGCAGACGGGCCCAGACCTGCCACTCACCCAGCAGCTCACCTCCAAGGAGGGATTAAACCCCACCCTTGTCCCAGATGGAGAGGAGGTGGGGAGCAGGAGAGGGTCTGCAGGGGCTTTGCCGAGGCAGGGCCAGGGCGGTGGGGGCAGAAGCAGGGTTTTGGGTTCCTGCCTCTCCTCCTGCTGTGGGTCTGGGGGAGGTTATTTGAGAGCAACCAGAGTTGCTCAATGCAGTGAGGTCGGGCACCACTCCTCCACACCAGTGGAGGTTTCATGCTGCAGGATGGGGAGGAGGAGGGAGAATCCCCAGACAGCAATAACTGCAGCCAGGCTGCCATTGCATTTCAGAGCAGGTCAGGTCGGGGCCCGGCAGAGCCCTCGTGCCTCCAGCACCCTCTGAGCCTGCCTAAATTAAAACAATCAGCACAGAAATCCCAGGAGGAGTGATGCAGGGAGTGAGTAAAGCCCTAAACACCATTACTCATCTTGCCATTCAGATGCCTCTGTGTCTGATCCTGCTCTGGGTCATCCCCACTTCACGCTACGTCAAAGCTGCTCGTGAGCCCGGGTGTGCTCCCACTGCCAGCCCCCTCTGCTTTCTCTGGCACTCCATTTATGACTCTCTTAATTCCCCCAACCTTTGAGTCTGGGAGCTGACTCAACAGCACTGTCAGAGTGCTGCTGGTAACTCTTTGCCTCGTGCCTGGTGTCGCTGGGTTTCTCCCAGGTGCTGCTGCTTTTTGGGAGAAGGCATTGCATGCCCTGTGTGAGGAGGTGTCGTTGCAGGGGGCACCAGTGGCAGGGAGAGACGTGGGTTGGGGCTTTGGCTGCCCAGTCTCTGCTTGGTTGTTGCAGGGTGGTGGTTTTGCAGGGCTGAGTTGGGTGTGTTTTCCCAGCAGTTTGTCCTGTTGAGGTTCTCAGTCCGTGGGTCGGGCTCGGGTGTGATTCCCGGTTCTGAGGGTGGTGCTTTGTGATCTCCCTCTGTGGGACACACCATGAGCCACACGTGATGAGCTTCAGGGGCTCTGTGAGTTGACAGTTCTCTGGGACTGGTGGCTCTGCTGCCACTGCAGAGCTGCTCTCAGAAACAGGCAAAGACACGTCCCAGCTCGGGATCGTGGGGCTGGACCGAGAGCAGCAACTAAATGCTGTGCTGAGAATTCACACTCAGAACCGTAACTTCAGAGACTTCTTGAGGCAGTGACTGCTGGCAAGCACGAGAACTTGCAGGTGGTGGCCCTGGCCCTGGCCTCTGGGGAGGCTTTTTTGGTAACTCTTCACCCGCTGGTGCAGCCAAAGGCCCGTTGCTGAGGGTGCACTGCAGCCAGGGGCTCCCAGCCTGGGGGAGGGGAGAGGTGGGTTTTAGGGTGGGATGGGGCAGGGAAGGGCCACTCTGCCACTTGCCGTGCCCCAGCCTGGCTGAGGGTATTTTTAACCCTTCTGTGCCCCCGGAGGAATGCGTGTGGCTCCCGACAGTCTTCCAGTTGGGAGCAGCTGGGTGGGACTGGGCTGGGAGCAGGGACAGGCTGCACCACGGTGTCTTCTCCTTGAACGCTTTCCAGACCTACTTAAAGTATCTGGGGTTAGTATTTTCAGCATCAGCAGCACACGCAAAAATGCCTCCTCTCTGACAGCTGTTAAGCTGCCTTAAAGGCACCAGCTCCCCTCGTGGCAGAGGAGGATGATAAATGGGGGGTGCTAAGCGTGGGCTGTGCTGGGTGACAGGACTGTCACCAAACCTGGCTGGGGAGAGTGGCCCAAGCATAAGCCCAAGGCTTTGGTGGTGTTCGCTGCGCTCCTGACCCGCTGCTCTGGGTGTGTTGTAGATAAAGGTGTTTGCACAAGAGGCACTTGAGCAGGAGTGGCCCCTGCAGCCTCCCCATCCTTGGAAATGTATTTTATCACAAAGGGAAGAGCAAACATGCTCCTGGAGCTCGTCCTTCCTGCAGGGAGCATTGCCTGTGTGTTCCCCAGCCAGCTGGGGATGGGTTTGACCTTGGTGCCGGCACTGCCCCGATCCCAGACGAGCTGAGAACAAGAGCAAATGAAGCCAAGAGCTGCTGAGACCGACCAAATCTTAGCCAGGCTTTGGGGTTTATCTTAGCCAGGCTTTGGGGTTTTTTTCCCCTTTTCTTTTCCTGACCATTACTCAATTAGACTGTGACCAAATGCTGCCCTTCAGGAGCCAGCTTGGGTCACTGCTCCCGAGCCACCCTCTTGCAGATGCTTTGGTGACCTCAGCTGAGGGAGATGGCCGTAGGAATGTCCCCTCACAGGAGCTCTCGTTAGCTGCTGGTGGTGCTGACACTTCCCAGTGTTTCCAGGGGATACTAAAAATACCAGCTTTGCATAAGAGCAGGAGAGCTGAGCATCTGAGGGAGGAGGAGATGGGAAGCTTGTTGTCTGCAGGAGCTGAGCAGAGGAAGGAGATGAGCCCAGTCCCGTCGGGACGTGGCCGTGGAGAGGGGATCCATGGGGTGGAGTGAGCACGGGACTTCCCCATCACCTGCAGCCTCCCAGTGAGTCCCAGTTCACTGCTGGGGCAGGGAGTGACCGTGGCCACTGGGGCTGGAGCCACTGGGGGCTTTGGGGAAGGGCTCAGGCTGGGATTAGTCACCAGAGCCTTGCAGGAACAATTGCCAATTCTCCTGGTGAAGGAGTGGTTTAAAATGTCTCCCATGCAGAGGATTCTCTGGATGATAACACACTTACCTCACTTCCTAAAGAGCCTCCAGAGCAGTTTATTAATCACCCCATCCCTCAGCTCTCCCTGCTGTCCCTGAGTACTCTGAGTGGGTTTTCCATTACCCCAGGGTGGGCAGGGTGCTGGGTCAGTGGCAGCATGGAGCAGCAGGACCAGAAAGCCCAGGATGGTTCATCCACCCTCATGCAGCTCCAGAACAAAGCCTGGCAGCCACAGCCAGGAATTTGTAGGGAAAGTGGGCAGCTGAGGACAAAAACAGGCACTTCAGCAGCACCTCCCGTGCCCAGCCCAGCTCCCTGGCACGTGGCTCTACCCTTTGCTCCCAGTCCCAGCACAGGTTGCTGCTGGGCTGTTTCGGGGTGCTGTGTGCACACAGATGGGGTCCCAGGGGAGCCCTGGGCTGTGCAGGGCTGGAGCTCTGCATGGCAGCGTGCAGGGCTGTGCCTGAGCTCTGCTGGCACACGTGGGTTCCCGGCTTCCTTCGCCAGGATTATTTATACCAACATCTACAGTAGCTGCCGTGCACAGAGAGTGCCACAGTGCAGCTCCTGCACCCTTGGGGAAAGCAAAGAGATGTTAAAATGCAGCACTGGCTGCATCTGTGCATGCACACTGCAGAGTGGTTCCCCAGCAGTTTGGGGTTTAACCTTTTCTCAAACTTTCCCAGTGGAGGTGCAGCCCCCCGAGGTTTCCTCCCACAGCCCCAGTTCCAGGCTCAGTGCATCCTCAACAGCCACAGCCTTGGAAGAGAGGGATTGCAGGGGGCTGGCAGGAAAAGGGTTTGAAGTCAGGTGTAAGCTGAGGGGATCAGGGAGCACCCAGCCAGGCATGGTGGGATGGGATTAGCCTGGGTACTCTTGCCTGGCAGGGGCTGGGAGCTCAGGACTTGCCCACACAACACCCAAATGGCAATTGCAGAGATTTGGCAAAAGGAACGAGTTTAGGAGAGCAAGAGCACAGAAAGGGAGATAAAGAAATCCCTCTGACTGTCTGACAAATGCAGCAAAGGCTTTAAAACCCATGAATCCTCTGGTATAAAATCCAGAGAAACCTAAGCAGCAGTTTCTAAGGCAGATTTTGGGGGGGTGTGTTTGCTCTGTGCTCTTACTGCAGCCCCTGAGGGAGGCTGAAACCTGCCCTGAGTCCCTCAGACAGGCTGGAAGCACCTGGGGTTTATCTCCTCTGCTTTGCCTGGATGTGGCAACGCATCCCAACCCCACAGACCCTCCTGGAGTTGGATATGGTGACCCACAGAGACATGGGGAACATGGTCAGCAAGACCTGTAGGGACAAAGCTGGTGGTGCAAAGGCAGGAGCTCTCCTGCATCCACCCTCAGCCAGGCTGGACAAGACAGTGCTGCAGTGCCCAGGCCAGGAGGGCAGCAAGGTGAAGATTAAAGAAGCTTTGAGGATGAAGAAGGCCCTTGGTTGTACCCTGGGCTCATTAGCCATGTGTCTGCCAAGGATCCTGGGCTGTCTCTGGGCTCTCTCTTGCTTGTCACCCAGCACAGGTCCCTCGTTTCCAGCTGCTGAGACACATTAAAGGAAAGCTAAAAATATATGAGTTTCCAAGTCCTGCTTTCCCATGTAAACAGTGGCAGCAGCACTGGGCAGGGTGTAACACAGCTGTAAACAGGGTGACATCAGCCCCTGACGGGGAAGGCACCCGGCCAGTGGCCATATGAGGGAAGCTTGAAACCTGCAGGCCCAGGACACAAATGGGGATGCTCCTACTTGGAGCAAGCCTGGGAAAACCTCCAGGATGGGTTTAGCTGAGGGTCTGCATCTGCAGGACGTGACAGCCTGTGGCTGAGCTGTTTGGTTCCCTCCCCATGGCAGGGTGACCCCGGGGCATCGGCCACAGCCCTGAGTCCCCGCTCGGGTTCAGCTGCTGGCAATGGGGGAGGAGAGAGGGGTTTGGGGACTGAACAATAGTCAAAGGAAGGGTCCTGGTGGTCTTTTCTGAGCTGTGCCACGGGTCCAGTGAGCTGCCAAGTGAGCAGATGCGTCCTGAGCTCAGGGCTGAGCCTCTGAAGCACTGTTGGCCCTTTATTTCAGTGCTGGCACTGGCTGCCAGAGACACTCATAGACCCCAAATTCAGACAGAGCCTTTGCATCCTGCTCCATCCTTCCCTCCCACCAACACACACCTCCAGCAAAGCCCTGACCTTGCCATTCCCAGCTCCCTTTGCCTTCTGTCCCCATCAGTGGGGTGGCCCTTGGTGGCTTAAAGCCCTGACTTGAGGAACCTGCAGGAGCTGCAGCTGAGGTCAGCAGGGCAGGCACAGCAGGTTTTTAATTGGCTTTAGGACTTGCCCAATATTTCCCTAATGGTTTTAGAGATGGGGAGGGGGGGATGTGTTGGAGGAAGACTTGGCTCGCTCTGGCACGTGACTAGGTGAGGAAATGGGAAAAGAATTTCTGGCTGTGAAGGCAGCTCCACGTTGAGCTCGTTCCTTCTTCACAGCAGTGGAACAAAAAGCCTCCGCGCCCCAGCCCGGATGCCTGGGATTCCTCACGGAGGGGCCCCGGAGCAGTAACGGTCCTGCTGCAGCTGCTGCCCCTGCTGCTCCTGCCCCTGCTGCTCCTGCCCCTGCTGCTGCTGCTCCTGCCCCTGCTGCTGCCCCTGCTGCTGCAGCTCCTGCCCCTGCTCCTGCCCCTGCTGCTGCCCCTGCTGCTGCTCCTGCCCCTGCTGCTGCTGCCCCTGCTGCTGCCCCTGCTGCTGCTCCTGCCCCTGCTGCTGCTGCTCCTGCCCCTGCTCCTGCCCCTGCTGCTGCTCCTGCCCCTGCTGCTGCTGTTCCTGCCCCTGCTGCTGCTCCTGCCCCTGCTGCTCCTGCCCCTGCTGCTGCTCCTGCCCCTGCTGCTGCTGTTCCTGCCCATGCCACTCCTGCTCCTGCCCCTGCCCCTGCTACTGCCCCTGCTGCTGCTCCTGCTGCTGCTGCACCAGCTCGGCCGAGGTGGCAGCGGGGAGCTGGCATGGCACAGGCCCCCTCCTCTTGTTGTTTCAGCTGCTCTGGATTAATAAGGCAGCCCAGGAGCTGGTGTGTGCCCCGCCAAGTATAAAACTGAGGGCTTTGGGACGCTCCTGGCGGTGTTGGCAGCCAAGGCTGGAGGAGGCTGCAGGGCCAGCCCTGACTGCCCTGGGAGGGCTTGGGGGGACGTGGAGGGGACAGCCATGGATGGGCTTCCCCTCACACTGTGGGGGGCTGCAGGGAGGCTGCTCACACACCCCTCCTCACCTCCTGCTCTTTTCCTTGGTCCTATTTAATCATGGAAAAGGAGTTTCCAAAGATTTCCCAGCGTGTGACCAGCCCCACTGATGGGTGTTTCTTCTCCATAGCCCTGAACCCTCCCCTTCCCCAACACATCCATTCCTGTCTCTGAAAGGAGAAGGTCCCTTGGGGAAGGGGCTGCTGGAGCTGCTGCACATGCAGTTGGTGCTGGGGCACACAGGGACGAAAGCTCTGAGGCCCTGGGGCCGGGGAAGCCCATCTCCCACTGCAGCTGTGCCATGACCTTGGCCAAGACCCCGTGTTCTGGAGACAGCAGGCACCTGCAGCAGGGCCAGAAACAGTCAGGCTTTTCATCTCCTCCCTTGGCTCCCCATGGCTGCCTGGGAAGGCTTTTGGTGGAGTTGTGGCATGGCAAAGTGCAGAGGGAGGTCAGCACCTGCAGGCATGGCACTGCCAGGGTGCACAGTGCCCGCTCCCACCCGGCCCCTCGTGTTTTTCTGCCGGTGCTGTAACTCCTCCCGCAGTGACAGGCCGGGTGGCTGGTGGGGCGGGTTGTTGCCTGGAGATGCGTGGAGGCTGTTTCAAGCCCTCCTGTTTTCTCTCCCGGTGCTGTGACTTCCCGCAGCATCACTTGGCAGCAGTGATTCACACGCCCGGGCTGCCTCCCTCTCCCAGCCCCACAGCAGCCGCTTTCCCTGGCCCCCAGCTCTTGAAACCGAGGGTCAAGGGCGGGGGGGGAAAGAGAGCAATGGAGCTCGGGATGAGGGGAGCGTGATGCTGACCCGGAGCTGAGGCTGTACAAATGAGTTTTTAGGACAAGGAGCCTGCAGCCGGCGAGCCAGGTGGTGGCAAGTTGCGGGTGGGATTTTGGCAAGAGCGCTGCGGCTCCGGGGAAGACAAAAATGGGACTTTGTGGGGTGGGGGGTGTGTTTGGTGATTTAATAACTCGGTCCTTTGTGCAGGGGTGGGTACGAGCGGAAGCAGGACCGGGGAGGGTTGGGGCAGGCTCCCTCCCGGCGTGGGGCTCGGCGTTAACCGGGGCAAAGCCGCGGCCGGGCGCGGACAAAGGGCTGGGGCAGCGCGGCTCGACGGGGCCGGAGCGCGGGGGGAGCCGGAGCCGGAGCCGCCGCCGAGCCAGGGCGTTGCTGCTCTTTGTCGGGGGCTGCCACCTCCCCCCGGAGGAGGGGCCGGCCCCGGCGGGGCGGGGAAGGGGCCAGCCCCGGGCTGCCGAGAGCCGCGGAGACCCCCCACCCCTTCCACTGCCCGCCTCGGGTCACGCTCCGGTATCCCCCCCCGCCCCTTCCCGGAGCCGGTGGAAGCGGGGAAGGAGGAGGTGGAAAGGGAAGGGGGTGGAAGGGGCCGCGGCGGCCGGGGAGGGGGCGGCCCCCTGCTCCCGCCCCGCCCCGCGGAGCCGCCCCCCGGCCGCCCCCGCGTCCCCCCGCCCTGCGCCGGGGCTGGCAGCGCCGCGGGAGCCCGGTGCTGGCGGCGAGCGGCGGGGCCGGGGCGTGCGGCGGCCTGCGCGGCTCGGCCTTTTGTTCCGCCGGCGGCAAGGAGAAGCGGGCGGCGGCGGCGGACGACGAGGAGGAGGAGGAGGAGGAGGAAGGCAGCGGCCCGGGCGCGCCATGCATCCCGCCGTGCCGGCCGGGGGCTGCCCGCGGGGGCGACGCGGAGCCCCCCGCCCCCGGCCCGGCCGCTGAGCCGAGCACAAAAGGGGCGAGAGCGGCGGGGAGGGAAAGGGCCTCGGTGCGTGTGTCCCTCCCTGTCCCCGGCCGCTCCGTCGCCCTCCTTCGCCGCGGGGACCGGCCCCCGCCGCCGCCCCCCCGCCCCCGCCATGGCCGGGCAGCCCCGCGGCGCGGAGCCGCCGCAGCCCGACAGCGGCCGCCGGCAAAGTTAGTGCGAGAGGGGCCGGCAGGAGGAGGAGGAGGAAGAGGAGGAAGAAACAGCGGCGGCAGCAGAAGGAGCCTCCGGCCGCGGCTGCTCCCCGCCGGCTCCCGGCAGCTCGGGGGCTTTCGTGCCGCTCCGTCCCCTTTTGCCATTTTTGGATGCGTTTTATAGCCTTTTTTTTTTTTTCTCCTGGGGAGAAAGAGAAGAAAAAAAAGCGACGAGGCGGCAGCTCTCGCTCCGGCAGCTCTCGCTCCGGCAGCTCTCGCTCCGGCAGCTCTCGCCCCGGCAGCTCTCGCTCCGGCTGCTCTCGCCCCGGCTGCTCTCGCTCCAGCGCCCGGCTCCGCAGCGCGCCCCGGTCACCGCGCCGCAGCCGCCCCGGCTTTTGGGAGGCTTCGGTGTCTCGGAGCGTCACGGCGGGGTGACGGGAACAACAATGCCATCATGTTTGCGAGGCAGGAAACCTCCGAGTTTGCCCTGAATGAAGAACTTCCTGTGTTTAAACTTGTGCGAATATCCGCTGACAAGCTCCGTTCAAATGAAAACACGAGAGTCGGGGGGAGAGGCTAATTCAGAGCAGCTGGACTTCCCCGGGCCGAGAGCCGGACGGGGGAGCACGGAGCCGCCAGCGCGGGACGGGCAGTGCCTTTGTTGTCACGGAAGGACACTCGGGAGGATTTAAGAGCTCCGAACTGCCGTTTCCATCGCCAGCGGCGCGTGGGAATATTTTATCAGCGCCGCTGGGTTCGGATGGTTTGTGCCGATGGATGGGGAGTGTTTCTTTAGGGGGGTCGGGGGGGTGAGATGGGCTGTTTGACTGCTCGGGAACACCGGTGGGGCTGCTGAGCCGGCGTCGGGGCTGGCTGCCAGCACAGCCTCCCGTCCCCACAGCCTCACTGCTTCGGGGTCAGAGGCTGCCGCGGTGGGTTTGGGACCCTCTGACCGTGTGATGCTTCCTGCGGTGGGCGGAAGGTTGCCGGGGCGGCTTCGTCAGCTGTGAGGACGAGAGCATGGGCAAACCACTGAGCCGGCCAGACTGTCTACGGCAGAACCGCACGTGCCTGGGGAAGGGCGAGGAGGAGGATGGTTATATAGAGGATTGCTACGTGCCCCAGAGGTCGATCTACGACACGATGAGGATTAACGAGCAGATCGATCAGGGATCGAAGCTCAACCAGCTTTCCAAGAGCACCCTCGGCAAGGGGGACGGCAGCACCATATCCAGCAACGGCACCCTGGGAGCTGCCAACGTCTTCGAGTCCAGGCCTCCAGAAGCGAAGAAGCTGGACGAACGAGTCATCTTCGACGCTCTGAAGCTCAGCAGCGACGTCTCCAAACCGGCGCCGGCTCCGCCGAGGAGGCGACCGAACCCCGAGAGGAAGGAGAACGTCAACCGACGGTCGTGGAAGTCCTTCATGCCCCCCAACTTCACGGAGTTCGCCGAAAGGATGGGCGCTTCCCTGAGCGAGGTGTCGGAAGCAGGCGCTTCCAACCCTTCCCTGCGGGACAAGCGGGAGTCCGGCGCCCTGCTGGCCGAGCGCCCGGCCCAGCCCGAGCACGGCGAGCCCATGTCCGAGTCTCTCACCTTGGAGCACGTCTCCAAGTCGTCGGGCACGGCGGAGGCTCTGGCGGCCAAGCCGCTGGGTGCGGACGGCTACGGCGGCCCCCGGGATGAGCGTCAGGCCCTGCTGAGCGCCGGGAACGGCCGACGGCGCAGCCGGGACCTGGCCAGGGCTCGCCGGCTGCCCAGTGCCACCTGGCCACGAGCCAGGAAGAACTTCATCAAGGGGTGCTTTAGCGACGGGCAGCAGGAGACCCTGGAGGCCTCCGAGTCAGACTGTACGGTAGAAAATGTCAACCTGTCCCCGTGCCTTAGCGAAGAGCTGCTGGATGTGGGACTGGATATTCTCGTCAGCTCCAATCTCAGGGAGAAAACGGAGTCTGAGCTGAGATTTGAGGAGGACGAGCGCTGGGTGATGATGGAGGAGTGGGAGGAGGCGACGCTGTCAGAGAGAGGAAAGGCTGTTCTGGTGGCAGAGGAGAAGAGCTGTTGCTTGGCAGATATTTCTGAAGAAAGGGAACAATTTGCTACTCCGGTGGCCAGCTCTGCCCCCAGCCCGGGGCCGTCCCCGGGCCCCGCAGCCCCGGGGGGTGCTGGCAGCCCCGTCACCGGCGGCGCGTGTGGCACCGAGGACGCGGCGGTGCAGTGCGAGGCCGAGGACTTTGCTCCGGGCTTGGAGCGCTCGGACAGCCCTGCAGCCCCCGAGCTGTCTGACACCGACTCGGTGCAGATGTTCCTGGAGCTGGAGGAGCAGTGCCTGAGCGAGGACAAAGGCGATGGGGCTGTGCCTGGCCGTGTGCAGGGTCAGGTCTCCCCCATGGACTCGGAGGGGCTGGAGCCAGCTTCGGCCAAGCTGGCCGGGTCGGCGATCGAAGCGTGTCAGCCCACAGCCCCCTTGGACATCAGCGCTTCGGACTCTGCTGTGGTGTCAGACCTGGAGGACTTTGATGTCACCTGCAGCTCTCAGGTGCTGAGTGCCCTGGAGCCAGCGACAGAGCCCTTCTCGGAGAGGGACACCTCGGCCGTCACCCCGACGGACTCGGACGGGGGGGCTTCCCCCAGCCCCCTGGCTGCCGTGGGGATGGGCTTCCTCCGGCACTGCTCCCCCTCCCCGCTGCAGGAGGATGGGGCTGAGCTGCCGGTAGCCGCAGGGCTCACGGAGGGCTGCGTGCTGACGGTGATGGCGGCTGGTGGGATGTCGTCTCCTGAGACACACGCGGCTGCCGGCTTGGAGGGAGCCGGTTTCCCCAGTGCTCCCGCGGGGTGGGGGGATGAGCAAGACTTGCTGGTCCCTGATGCTGGAGTATTGCAGCTTCCCGAGGAGACCTGTCCCAGCAGAGTGTCCCCAGCTGGGCTGTCCCCCTGCCACCCCCCAGCTCCTGACACGGTGCTGGAGGAGCTGGAGCATCCCCCGCAGCACAGCCAGGCCAGCACTGAGGGGACAGAGCCACTGGGATCCCAGGCCCATCACCTTCTGCCTGGAAGGACAGAGCTCACCACCTGGGATGTCTCAGAACTGGTTTCTGAGGATGAAGCCACGGATTTGGGCTCAGAGTGTGACGGACCTGAGGGCCAGACCCATCTGGCAGAAAGGGGAGATGCTTGCTGCAGTTCTCTGCCACCTTTCCAGCCCAGCTCTGCATCAGAGCCGGGCTCTGAGGCTCTGACAACGTCCCTGGTGCCTGCTGAGGACCTCCCATGGGAGGAAGCTGTTCCCCTGGGCCTGAAAGGGGCTGCTCACGCTGAGGGGTGCCCGGTGGAGGCGGCTGTTGTGCACGGGGAGGCTCCAGCAGCCATCCTGCAGCCAGGGGACTTGGACTTGCTCTTTACCTGTGGCTCGGAGGACCAGCTGGCAGCACGGGGCTGTTCTGTGGTGCTGGGTGACAGGGTCCTGCGTGCTGCCAGCCCGTCCAGCCCAGCAGAGCTTCCCAGCACATCACCCCTTGCTGGGCAGCCTGCTCCCAGTGCCAGCCCATGGGATGTTGGGGGCTTTTCTGCTCCAGCCGACCCACCAGCACCAGGGGATGTGGCTGTCCCAGAGCCCCAGGCTCAGGAGATGCCGCCAGCCACGGGAGACCCCACCATGGATGCTGAGCATATTGAACACCCCCCTCCAGATGCCACGGCTGCTGCCATGCCCTTGGCAGTGGAAGAGCTTCTGGATGCCCCAGCACCCTTTGCTGATGTGCCTGTTGCCTCTGTGCCACCCCCAGCAGCCGACCCGCTCGTCCCTGCTGTCGGGGGTCTCGGGGGCGGCCCCGTGCTGCTGCCAGCCCAGGGGCCAGCAGTGGCCTCAGGAGATACAGATGACTTTGCTGACGTGGTTGTGCCACCCATCCTGGAGCACCTGTCCACCCAAGTGCTGACTTTGGAGCATGACCCCGTTGTGAGTGAGCCCACGGGGGAGGTGGCGCCTTGGGACGGTGCCTCAGTGCCACTGGGCACGGAAGGTTCCCCCTGCGCCTTGCCAGAGCTGTCGGGTGCATCCTGCCCCTTGGCACCCACCACACAAACCCTCCCCGGGGCTGTGCTGGGGGACACCCTCTGTCCCCTCACCCGTGGGGGTGCCTGTTGCCCAGGGCCCAGCGAGGGAGCGGTGCCCACGGGCACGGAGGGAGCCCTCGCCACGGCGCTCGGCGCAGAAGGGCCTCCTGCTCTGCCAGATGGATTCGTTCCGGATAACGAGGTATTTGTTGCTGAGGAGGGGTTTCAGGCACAGAAACGGCTTCGTTCTGCGCTCCAGGGGTGTGTGGGAGACGGGAGCCCACTCGGTAACGCACAGCCAGGCTTGGAAACAGCCTTCTCCCTCCTGAGTTTGGGAGGCAGAAAGTTTCAGGAGGGAGCTGTGTGGGTTTTAGCAGCAGGGGAGGCAAAGGACTCTCTGCTCGATGACCTAAACTATTGTCTTGAACTTTCTCTTTGGCTTATTAAAATACATTCTGGTCACTCAGATGCAAATCACAGGCTTTAGAAAAACCTCCTGACCAGACCCTGGCAGGGTGGGACCCATCTTTGAGGCAAAATCGATTCCTGTAAAACAAATGGAGTGCAAATGGTTGCTGTCCTGGGCAGGCACTGCTTTTTTGGAGCTCTTTAAGTGAGCAACGGGGTGCTGAGGCTCTGTGTGTGCGTGGGAAGGGGCTCCAGCTCTCTGAGGCGTTTGGGGATTTGCTTTCCTGTGCTGTGCTTTGCCTGGAGAGACCTCGGTGCTGGAGTTCCCACAGCCCAGCGCTGATTTACTGCCATCTGGATTAGCAGAGATATCACTGAGGAGACATCACAAGTCAGCCAGCGCCAAAAATGCCGCTTTGGTGGCGATTACTCACCGTGTGGGCTCTGCCACCCGCCGGGGAAAGCACGTGGAGGGGCTGGGAGAGAGGTTTGCACATGGGGGGGTCTGTGTGAGCGTGAGCTGGGGCACCCCCTGTGCCCCTTCCTGGGGAAGGTCTGTCCGGTTCTGCTGCTGCACGTGTGTTACCTGGAATTCACCTCTGGTGTCGGTGTGTCTGTGCTGCTGGGGCCCTTGTTCCACTGCAGCACCTCTGGTTGTTAACCCCATCCGTCTTCCCCTTGCTCAGGTGCTGTTGAAGGCGTTTGGCAGCTCTGGGTCTGCTCCAGGGTGATGCCACGGGGCTGGGCACTGTGAGAAGCAGGAGTGGAGGGGATGCTCTGGGAAGCATTGGTGGGAGCAGGGCCGTTGGAACAGACACCCTCCTGCTTGCTGAGATGCCTGAACAACCACCTCACCCCGTGCTCTGTGCCTTTTCCCTGCCCAGCAAAGGGTGCACGTTAAATATTTGTTTCCAAGCTGAGTCATAGCGAGGTTAATGAGCTGAAGCACTGGAATCTTTCATGAGCAGAGAAAAACAAGTGTTGGCCGTTCTGAGTGCTGGGGGCAGCAGCGTGGTTGCCTGTGTCAGGGTCCCTGTGCAGGGTTGTGCTCGGGCCGTGCCCACCCTGTGCTGCAGGTGCCCAGGGGCTGTTGCTGGGTGTTCGTTGGGCTCCCTCCCTCCTGCAAAGCCCTGGAGGTTGTTTTTGCAGCGTGCAGAGGGCTCACACCCAGCCCAGCATGCCAGACTTATCAGCCTGGTCCTTTTGTGGGCTTGGCTGCTCTAACAGCCAGCTCCATGTATAAACAGCAGCAGCAGAGGTGTCTGTCTGGGGCAATCGCTGGTTTCGTGTCACCGTTTGTTTCTTAGAACCATGGCAGAATTGTGCCCCAGCAAACAGCCCTGGACAGTGTCTGCCAGCACAGCCTGGGCTGCCTGGCCCTCAGTTCTGAGCTCTCATGAGAAGAAACAGCTTTTGCTTTGAGAATGGGGCAGGGAAAGTCCAGGCAGCTCCTCTTGCTCAAGCTGGGAACTTTTTTGTGGCTGGACTAGAGAGAGGCCAGGGCAGGGCTACCAAGAACATCTGGAACATGTGTGTGAGGAGGAGAGACTGCAGGACCTGGGGCTGTTCAGCCTGGAGGAGAGAAGGATGAGCTCAGGGGGACCTCAGCAACACTGACAAGTACCTAAAGGGTGGATGTCAGGAGGTTGAGGCCAGTGCCGGGACAAGGGTTAAGGGACATCAGCTGGCACACAGGCAGTGCCACTGGCATAGGAGGAGCAAGTCCTTTGGTGCTGAGGGGAAGGAGCCATGGCCCAGGCTGCCCAGGGAGGGTGTGGAGGCTCCTTCTCAGGAGGTTTCCAACCCCACCTGGACACGTTCCTGTGCCCCCTGAGCCAGGGGAAGCTGCTGGAGCAGGGGCTGGGGCTGCAGCAGCTCTGCAGGGCCCTGCTCACCCCACCATTCTATGGTTCTGTGATTCTGTGTGTGTTTGGGGTTTTGCATGTTTAGGGGGTTTTGCCTGCCTTGTGTTCCTTTGGGGCAAAGCAATGGCTGTGCCTGGGGAGCTGTGCCACCCTGAGTCACTGCTGTGCTGGGAAGGATCTTGCACCCAAGGGGGGATTTTTCATTGCTGGCAGTGTCTGTGTCTTCTCAGGCTCATGAGCAAGCAGGCAGCTGCCTGCCATCCCTCCACTTCCCAAGGGAAAACATTGCAACAGAGCCAAGGGCTCTGATCCTGTCCAGCACCAGGCACGGGGTGACCTGTGCTCTGGATGAGCTGGTGGCCCAGGGGCCCAGAGCAAGTGACGAGGGACTCTGCCCCCTGTGCTTGATGCCTGTGCTGCCTGCTCTGGGGAAGCAGCAGCCGTGTCCTTGGGTCCCAGCCAGGGCTCACACGGGCGGCCACCTCGGTGGGTGCTGGCAGCAGATCCCAGCTCTGATAACTCAGCTCTTCTCTCTTTCATGGAAACAGAGCTTTCCCTGCAGCCTCTCTTCACAATGGGGAGCTTCATTCACTCTCCTCCCCCTTCCCTATCAAATTTTTTGGTTTCAGAAGCTTTTCCCCACGGGATTCCCAGGCAGGACCGTGCCAAACACGCAGAGCAGTAACTGCCTGCCACATTCAGTGCCTCTTGCCTTTGTCTTTCGAAACACAGCGAGCTTCTCCTGGCTGTAATTGTGTGGTTAACGAGCCTCATGTGATGGCAGGTCTCCATTCTCAATAGCATCACTGTGAGAGTTGCTTTGGGTTTCTCCCCAGGAGCATTATTTCCCAATCTGATGGCTGACCAGAGCCCATGCTCTCACTTCTTCCCCCATTTGCTGTCTCCACCTCACTCTGGTGCTTGGGAAAAGGAGATTTACCCATTTAAAGCAGAGGTGGATGTGTAGAGATCCTGAGCTGTGCTCCACACCAGCAGCTGCCTGTGACATCTGTGTCACTGGGCCAAGGCAAGAGAGGAGTTTAGACAAACTTGCACAGCTCTGATAGAATCAGTGCAAGCATCTACTGCGTCTTCTCTAGAGAAGAAAGCCAACTGAACGATGGAGGGGCTGTAAGAGCAGCTCATGGGTGTGTGTAAATACCTTTTCTCTCCCACCTTTCCCATCCCCAGCTGTTCCAGAAGGAGCAAGTGGATCCTCTCCAGCTAAAACTACAGCAAGTCAATGGAGTTGGCCAAGGACTCATCCAAAGTGCCGGGAAAAACTGTGATGTCCAAGGGCTGGAGCATGACATGGAGGAAATCAACACCCGCTGGAACACCCTCAACAAGAAGGTGAGAGTGTGGGGAGGGGCTGGAACTGGTTTCTCTCATCCCTGTTGGGGTCTGGTAGAAGAAAAGGGTTGTTGACAAGGAGCTGAGGCTCCGGTGTTGATGCATCGCCGTCCTGAGCACGCAGTGGGGTTGTGTTTGGGGTGCAGGTGGCCCAGAGAGTTGCTCAGCTGCAAGAGGCCCTGTTGCACTGCGGGAAGTTCCAGGACGCCCTGGAGCCGCTGCTGAGCTGGCTCACAGACACCGAGGAGCTCATCGCCAACCAGAAGCCTCCCTCGGCAGAGTACAAGGTGGTGAAAGCTCAGATCCAGGAGCAGAAGGTGAGTGGGCAGAGGGCAGCGAGTGGCTCAGCTCTGGGCAGCCAGACAACGCTCAGGGGGTCCAGCTGGAACAGATAAGGTGTAGCTGGGCTGTCCACAGCTTTCTTTCCTGGGGACTCTTGTGCTGGTTCCCCACATTCGAGTGCCACAAACAGCATCTCGTTTGCCCACGCTCACTGTCCCCACCGTTCCTGTGTTGTCCCGCTGCCTCTCGAGGTTTGCTGCTGGTTTTGCTGGCCAGCCATGTTTTTCCAGCCTGAAGTTTCGTTTGTGCTGGTCATTCTGCTGTGTCAGGAGCAGAGGGGTGGTGGAGGTGTGGGTTTGGGACCAAAGGGAACGTGCAGCCTGTAGGGCCGAGGGTGGAGATAAGAGCCGGGCCGGCGCCTGCCGTCCTCAGCAGCCAGAGAGAAGCTCGAGTGTGGCTGTGGGCAAACATCTTGCAAAGGAATCCTGACCAAGGCTTGGTCACACGTGCTGAGATTGTTTAAAGCAGAAGTTAAGAGCCTGATGAGCTGGGGGAGTGCACGGTGAGGCCTCTGGGAACTCTGGCATTGGATCCCTGCCGCATTTGTTTTGGAACAGAATAGAATGTTCCTGGTCTAGTCACACTGCCTGACCACCTCAGGGCTGACCAAAACTTGAGGCATTTTCTTACTTCATCACTGTAATTTCCTGGACTGGCTTTGATGGCAGAGGGTGTCTCACTGGGCTGGGACAGCTCGGTCTCAGCCCCGTGCTCACGGTGGTCTTTGGCCACAGTTAGAGACTGGATCTCTGAGGGCCACGTCTGCTTCTGCCGATCCAACCTGGTGACTTTGATCCTCTTTTGTTTCTCTGGTGACCTTAAAGCTGCTCCAACGGCTCCTGGACGACCGCAAAGCCACGGTTGAGATGATCCAAGCAGAGGGCGGCAGGATCGCGCAGGCGGCCGAGCCCATGGACCAGGACAAGATCGTGGCGCAGCTGGAGAGCCTGGGCGGGCGCTGGGCAGGGCTGCTGGGCAGGGCAGCGGGCAGGTGAGTGGGCTGGGGCTGTGCCACCTCATCCTCCCGCGGCCTGGGGTCGCCACACGTGGGGAGCTGGCGGGGGTTTCGTCCTGGAAACGTGGAAGCAGCTGGAAAACAGGAGGAGCCCAAGGCAGGGGGGAGCTGGGGCTGAGAGCAGCAGTTTACAATGGCTCAGATTCAATAATTCCCTGCAGGGGATGGGTGTTATTTTTGTTGCTTTGAGCTCTAACGTTCAGCTTTAGCAGCAACATCCTGTTGACACCTTTCTGCTGCCTGAATCTCATTTAGGAGTCGCTTGTTGCCACACAAGCTAAAGTCTGAGGTTGTAAAGTCACTTCCAAGGGCCAGATTTGACCCTCCCAGCGGTTTAAATCACTGCCAACGGGATGGACTGTTCAGCTGGGGTTTGTACCAGTGTCACGCTGCCTTTGAACAGAAGCTCAGCACCTCTGAAACCCAGAGAGCTCACTTCCAAGCTGAGCAAGTCAAAGGATCTCCAAGGCAGTGACAGGAAGGGAGGAAGAGCAGTGCGACAGGAGAGCCTTTCTGCAGCCTTCCTGGGGAGATAAACTGAACCCTAAAGGCACAGCTGCAGGAAAAAGCTCATTTTGCAGCTTCTCCACCTTGATTGTTGTGTTTGCTGCTTGCCTGGCGTTGTGTCTCACCTTGCTCTGAGCAGGGCTGCTTTGGTTCCCTCTCCAGAATACTTGGAGCTGTTTCCCATGCCTGGCTCCAACAAGGAGCTGCTCCTTAGTGGTTTATTGCTTCCTGTAGGCAGAAGCAGCTGGAGGACATCTTGGTGCTGGCAAAGCAGTTCCACGAGACCACGGAGCCGGTGTCAGACTGGCTGTCGGTGACAGAGAAGAAGCTGTCGAGCTCCGAGCCCATCGGCACCCAGACTGCCAAGATCCAGCAGCAGATCAGCCGGCACAAGGTAGGACACAGACACCACCAGGAGCTGCTGGGGCAGGAGCTTGGTCTCAGCTCCCACTCAGGTGGTTGTTTCAGCCGTGGCCAAGGGGATTTGGCACGAGCTGGAGGAGTTGCCCAGGCTGCTTTCTGTACAGAGAAGGCTGCAGACCCTGACCCACCACCGTGGGTAAATGTTAAACCAGTCTTTGCACCTGGCAGCGAGAGGATCTGGCTCTGGATGGACAAACCGTTCCTGATCTTGTGTTTCTCTTTAAACCTTTAGTTCCTTGCAGTTTGCCCATTCACAGGCAGGTTTTGTGCCTCCTCCATTCCTTCAGTTACATTCACTGTTTCTGTTTCACCTTTTATGTCGTTTGGTTTCTTTATCCATTGTTTTTCACTCATTTTCCTTTCTGTTGGTCGTTTTACCCTCCCAGCATCCAGGCTCTAGGGGAAGTGATAGAGAGCCACGTGGCCAGGGTGGATGTGGCTGTTCCCATCCAGGGATGGCTGAGGGTTGCCTGTCCATCATGGCTATAGCTGTTCCCATCCAGGGATGGCTGAGGGTTGCCTGTCCATCATGGCCATGGCTGTTCCCATCCAGGGATGGCTGAGGGTTGCCTGTCCATCATGGCCATGGCTGTTCCCATCCAGGGATGGCTGAGGGTTGCCTGTCCATCATGGCCATGGCTGTTCCCATCCAGGGATGGCTGAGGGTTGCCTGTCCATCATGGCCATGGCTATTCCCGTCCAGGGATGGCTGAGGGTTGCCTGTCCATCATGGCCATGGCTGTTCCCATCCAGGGATGGCTGAGGGTTGCCTGTCCATCATGGCCATGGCTGTTCCCGTCCAGGGATGGCTGAGGGTTGCCTGTCCTTTACTCACAACAATTATAAATGACATCACTGTCAACTTCAGTAACTACTTCAGAGGTGTCCTTCACATTCATTGTTTGCTTTTCAGCTCACAGCAGTGATGCTTTCCCCAGATAAGCCCACACTGTTAGCCTTCCCTCACCTGCACCCCGTGTTCATCACTGAGCCTTTGCAATGAGTGAAAGCTGGGTTTGGAAGTCTGTGTCACAGAGCAGTGTGTCAGCAGAGCTCGACCCTTTCCAGTGCAGCTGTAGGGCTCATTTCTTCCCCCCAGGCAGTAGATCAGCACGCCTGGGTGGGTTTTCCTGGATGCATTTGTCACCCATTGTTTCTGTTCCCCCTTTTACGTTGTTTGGTTCCTTTACCCATGCCTTGGTTTGGTTTTCTTTTTCCCTTCACTCATTTTTCCTTTCTGTTGTCCATTTTTTGTCCTCCCGCCATTCAGGCTCTAGAGGAAGAGATAGAGAGCCACTCGGCCGCCGTGTCTCGGGCGCTGGCGGTGGGGCAGAGCCTCTCCTCCCTGAGCTGTGCCGCCGAGCAGGGGCTGCTGGCAGAGAAGCTGGAGTCTCTGCAGAGCCGCTACGGCGAGGCGCGCGGCCGGGGCCGCCGCAAGGCAGCGCTGCTGGAGCAGGCGCTGGCTAACGCCCGGCTCTTTGGGGAGGAGGAGGTGGAAGTGCTCAACTGGCTGGCTGAGGTGGAGGACAAGCTCAGCTCGGTGTCGGTTCGGGATTACGAGCGGGACGTCCTGCAGAAGCAGCATTCCGACCAGATGGTATTTCGCCCTTTTCTTCCGCCTTCCTTTCGCTGCCTTTTCCCTCTGGTTTTGGTCTCTGGTCTGACTTTGGTTTCCGCTGCTCGCTCCGCTGCTGCTCCTCTCCTGGGCTCAGAGAAGTGTAAAGAGGTTTCATCTGTTAAAAAACATTGTGGCCACCCCAAAAAAAAGGGCTTTTTTTTTTCCCAGGGCGGGAGACTTGAAATGATTCGTTGGCTCTGTGAGCAATGCCTGAGCGGGCTTGGCCACCCCCTGCCTTCAGAGAGCTGGATGCTGCTTCCAAGAATGAGAGCTTGAGAAGCCTGGTGGGTTTTCCCAGCCAGGCTGGCCACCGAGGAAGCTGTCTGCTTCCCTCCCCGGGGCCCTGCAAGCTGTTTTCAGGAGTGAGGTTATGTCTAACACGAGGGCAAGCTCCTTAGCTGTGTGCATCCTGCAGAGTCAGATGGGTTTGCTCTAGGATTTGAGTCTCTGGGTCCCAGAAGTCCCAGTAAGTCCCATAGCAGGAGAAAGCTGACTGGGCAAGAATCAGATCTGTCGTCCACCCTTCCCATGCTCAATGGGAGCAATTCCTGCTCTGCTTAGCACCGCTGGCCAGCTGGAACTCGGGGACCTGCCTGCAGAAGGGTGACCCCAGTTTGCTTTTCTCTCCAGGCTTTGAATGAGGAAATTGTGAACAGGAAGAAGAACGTGGACCAAGCCATCAGAAACGGGCAGGCTCTCCTGAAGCAAACCACAGGTAACACAAAGATCTGGGTGTGCTCTGGCTGATGGGGGGTCCTGGGAAGCCCCTCACCCAGTGTATGGTCTTCCCTGGGGGGTTTTTGGAGGAGGCTCTTATGTGTCTAGTCTAATTTCCTTTTGAATACACCCAGAGCAGCTGTTTTGCATCCAGACCTGGATGCTTAATCCACACACACTCCAGCCTTAGTAAATCCCCAGCGCCAACCTCGCAGCTTCAGAGGGTGATTCCCACCGCCAGCACGGGGATGCTGGGTGCTGAGCTGCCCTGCGATGCAAGGGAGGCCTTGCTCATTGCATCCAGCTGCTGAATCACGTGGAAAGAGGTTAAAAATACACCCAGGCCCTTCCTAATATTGCTTTCCCATACAGAGCAGTTGTTGCTGTTGCCACGTGGGTGTGAGTTTATGTTTACGAGTGGGAAGAAAGGTCGGGGCGATGCATTTCCTTCAGATGTGGTCTGCTCAGAGCAGATGCAGAGACCTCTGTCCTTGTGGGAGCCGTGTAGCAGGAAGAGTGATCACAAAGAATTTGGCTTGCAGCTTCTTGTCCTCTCAGAAGTAGCAGGAAAGAGTGAACTGGGCCTTTTTTGCTGGAGCTGTGACACATTAGCTAAGAACTGAGCTGTGGTGGCTCTGGGGCTTGCTGCAGAGCCAGGCTTCACAGCACGTTTCCATCCTGTTCCAGGGAGGAGGTGGCTGGTGGGAAACATCAGCTCTAAGGGTGGCTTCCTGGCTGCAAAAATAGGCTGATGTAAACGAAAGTGAGGCTGAAATCGCCTGTTTCAAATGTGGAGGGGGATGAAGGCAGGTGGCTGCTTGAACCTTGCTGCAGCCACCCGCCCCGAGCTCGGCATCATTTGGCCCTCGCTGCTGCCTTGCAGGGGAGGAGGTGCTGCTGATCCAGGAGAAGCTGGACGGAATCAAGACGCGCTACTCGGACATCACGGCCGCCAGCTCCAAGGCGCTGCGCACGCTGGAGCAGGCGCGGCAGCTGGCCACCAAGTTCCAGTCCACGCACGAGGAACTGACCACATGGATGAGCAACGTGGAGGAAGAGCTGAGTGCCAGCGGGGGACAGTCCCCTGCCAGCGAGCAGATCCCCCAGTTCCAGCAGAGGCAGAAGGTGGGGGCTGGCAGCACCTCCCAGGCTGCAGGAGCCCGTGGGGATGTACTTGCTGCTTTGGGAGGCCAGGGAGGAGCTGGACTGGGATGTCACCTGCAGAGCACTGAGAAAGACACACGTGTGTGGGTTCCTGTCCTGGTTTCTGCTGAGATAAGAGTTAATTTCCTCCCCAGCAGCTGCCCCAGGGCTGTGGTTTGGGGTGATGCTGGAGAGAATGTTGATGGCACAGGGCTGTTGGGTCACTGCTGAGCAGGGCTGCAGCATCAAGGCTCTTTCTGCTCCTCAGCCTGTCCCAGCAGTGAGTGGAGGGGGGAGGCTGGTGTGTGCACAAGGAGCTGGGAGGGAGCATGGCCAGCACAGCTGACCCCAGCTAGCCCCAGGGCTGGTCCACAGCACAGGAGTGGTGCCCAGTGTGGAAACTGGGGGTTGCTGGGAGGGGGGTCACTGCTGGGGCATAGGTCAGCGGCTCCTGGGCAGCACTTGCCTTTGCTCGGGCTTTGTTTCTCTTAACTCCTGTTGTTACACTTCACTCTTCTTGCTGTTACTGTGTTCTAGTTTGGTTGTTACACTTGTTCTTCTCTGAACCCACGAGGTCTGATTTTCTCTCCCACTTCCCCATCCCACGGGAGCTGTGTGTGGAGGGGCAGCGGGTGAGGGGCAGCGTGGGGCTGCGTTTCCAGCCTGACCCACCACGGTTCCTCCCCCAGGAGCTGAAGAAGGAGGTGATGGAGCACAGGCTCGTGCTGGACACGGTGAACGAGGTGAGCCGAGCGCTGCTGGAGCTGGTTCCCTGGCGAGCCCGCGAGGGGCTGGACAAGCTGGTGTCGGACACCAACGAGCGCTACAGGCTGGTCAGCGACACCGTCAAGCAGAGGGTGGAAGAGATCGATGCTGCTATTCAGAGATCTCAGCAGGTGATTGAATCCCCTCCCTGGAAGCTGGTGCTTGGCTCAGGGCTCGGCACCGCTCCAGCCCCGGCAGTGTGGCGGCAGCGGGCACAGCCCAGACCCGCCGGGGAGGCCAAGGGGGAAGGGGCTGTGCCAGAGGGGCTGGTTTCTGAGTGGCCCCTTGCGTGGGGTTTGGATGGGAGAGCTCCAGGGCAGGCTGTGTGATCCTGCCTGCAGGCTGTGGCCCGCATGGGCGGTGTAGATGGTGTAAAGCCGATGACAAGTGACTTTCAGGCCTGGAACGACGTCACGGCTGTTGTGGTAGCGCAGGGGTCTGTTCCAGGCGAGCAGCCCTCTGGGAAAAGGCAGGTTCTGCTCGGGCTGGGCTGTGCAGCACTGTGAGCAGCCGCCCTCGCTGGCTTTGTGCTCTGACTGCTGAACACAGAAGCAAAATGATGGTGTTAAACAGAGGCCACGGGACGGTGGCTGCTGCTGCCCTGGGCGTGTGGAGTCAGGAACCTGCCCCCGCCGCGGTGTCCCTTCCCCTCCCACCTCTGCGCGCTCAGCCGAGGCCTTTGCCCCGCCGGGTCTCCCCGTGGCCCTTGCTGTGCCCACTGGCCACGTGCTCCGTTCCTGCTGCCCATCACTCACCCCTGCTGCCCATCACTCACCCCTGCTGCCCATCACTCACCCCTGCTGCCCATCACTCACCCCTGCTGCCCATCACTCATCCCTGCTGCCCATCACTCACCCCTGCTGCCCATCACTCATCCCTGCTGCCCATCACTCACCCCTGCTGCCTCTCCTCTGCCCTGTGCCAGTACGAGCAGGCGGCTGATGCAGAGCTGGCCTGGGTGGCCGAGACCAAGCGGAAGCTGATGGCTCTGGGGCCCATCCGCCTGGAGCAAGACCAGACAACTGCTCAGCTGCAGGTGCAGAAGGTATGTGGGTGCTCACTGCCAGGGGACGTGGGGTGGGCAGTTCTGGGCTCCCCAGTTCAAAGGAGACAGGCAACTGCTGGGGAGAGTCCTGCAGAGGGCTTCCAAGATGCTGAGGGGACTGAAATATGAGGAGGGTTTGGGCTGCATGAGCTCTGGTGGTCCCTTCCAACCCCAACCCTTTTGGGATTCTGTGAGGGATGGGGTTTGGCTGGTGGGGCAGCTTTACCCCAGCTTGTCACACTGAACCCAGAGCACCAGGAGAGACACAATGCTTGTCCTTGGTAGGTAAAAGGAGGAAAAGAATGAGAAAGAGGATTTAGAGAAATGAAGTGCTGGGCTCCTAAAGGAAAACCTCTCCTGTCCATTTTGTGGGAGCTGAAACCTTTGCATGGTCCTTTAGGGCTGGATGGATGCTTCTGCCTGGAGCCCCCTGCAGAGAGCTGCTCCTTCCAAAGGCTTTCCCCGAGGCCAGGGCAGTGAGCTCTGCCTGGAGCAGCCGGGTGCTGGCAGCAGGAAGGGCTGAGAGAAATGGAGATATTGATTAATGAGGGTGCTTTAACATTCGGTTTTTGCTCATTGTTCCTTGCAGTGGGGGACCCCTCGCTTCCCTCCCAGCAGCCAGACGTGGAACAAAGAGGCACTGGGGGTTTTTTATATCTCTGAGATGAGCTCATGCCTGAAGGAACGTGCACGTTAAATAAAGGGCCCTGTTCTGCCCCCCCAGCCCCAGCAATCACAGCAACACCCAGGCTTAGTGCATGAAAGAGAAGACATTGTTGTAAGGGAGAGGGGCTAAACTGTTGAGCATTAGGTTATATCCAGCTCAGCTCAACTTCCCACTGTTAATCACATGGAGCTTGGGAATGGCAGTTACTGGGAGGTGCAGCTGTGGAGAGCCTCGGTTCAGGGGGTTGACGTGTCTGCTAATGGATGGTGGAGCTTCTCTGGTGAGGACCCTGGGTGTGGAAGTGGACAGATACCTCGTTTTAAGAGCTGTTTTCTGAAAGAGAGAGGTTGATGTGTTTGAGTCGTGAGAAAACCAGGCAGCAGCCTCCATTTCCAGGCAGGTTTCAGGATGCTGGGGCTGAGTTTCACGCCGTGTCTGCGGTGCCGAGCGCTGCCGTGGACGGGCCGGGGGGGAGAGGTTGGGCTCAGCTCTGATTCCTTTCCTTTCTTTGGCCCTTTCCTTTCTCTGCAGGCTTTTTCCATCGACATTATTCGGCACAAAGACTCCATGGATGAGCTGTTCAGCCAGCGCAACGAGATCTTTGGGACGTGTGGGGAGGAACAAAAAGCTGCTCTCCAGGTGAACCTCCCTCTGCCATTCACAGCGAGGGGAGAGGGGCGAGTGCTCAGCTCTTGCACAAGCTGAAGTCGCTTAAAATTGCTCCATCTTTAATAATTCCCACCAGCATTAGCAGAAGTCTCTTTACATTTAGTACTTGGGGTTATTGCATGTTTTAGGGCTGGGGGGAAGGGGCAGCGGGGATTTCGGAGGCTGCTTTAATTGGAATTACAGCTCGTGCACGTGGAAGGCCACCAAAGGCACCTCCTGCTCTCCCAGCTCACAGCATGCAGCTGGCACTTTTCCTGGGCCCTTTTGCAACCCTCGCTGTAACTCTCCTTCGTTTTATTTAGGAGAAAACCGAGTCCCTGGTGCAGCAGTACGAGGCCGTGAGCCAGCTCAACTCGGAGCGTTACGCTCGCCTGGAGCGCGCCCAGGTCCTGGTCAACCAGTTCTGGGAGACCTACGAGGAGCTGAACCCGTGGATTGAGGAGACACAGGCCCTCATCTCCCAGCTGCCCCCTCCAGCCATCGACCACGAGCAGCTCAAGCAGCAGCAGGAGGACATGAGGGTAAGAGGATGCAGCGTTTGCATCTCCTGCACCGTCCATTCTGCTGCCTTAAGCAGAGGAGCAGAGCTCACAGGGTACCTTTAGTCTGAATATTTCTGGGTTTTTCCCCCCGTTCTCCTCCTTTTGGGGATCCTGCCTGTGTAATACGAGCATGTTGTAAGCCTGCTGTGGGGAAATCACTGGTTACTCTGGAGCCCTTATTACCACAGTGCAGATGGCACCGCCGGGAGCCTGGCTGCCGTTGCATCTCCTGCCTGACTGTGGCAGGGAAAATGACTTTGTGCTTTTAAGGGTAGGGAGCTGCAGAGCGAGTTCCCTCAGTGGTGTTGCCCTGTGGGGCTGTGGGGAGGGTCAGGAGCTGGCTGTGCCAGGGCAGGACCCGTGCCAGGCGCTGTGCCGGCGCGTGTGCAGCCGTAGCCATGTTTGGAAGAGCCGAGTGCCATGTGCTTGGCAGATGCTGGCTCAAGAAATCCCCAGTGTGAGTTTGCTACCAGATAAGATCGTTGCTCTTGGAGTGTTGCATGAAATAAAAGAGGCAGCAGCTTTCAATAGATTCCTCAACAAATGTGATGTGGGGTGTGTTTTTTTTCTCTTCTATTCCCTAGCAACTGAGAGAATCCATTGCTGAACATAAGCCTCATATTGACAAGCTGCTGAAAATTGGACCTCAGCTCAAGGACCTCAACCCTGAGGAAGGGGAGATGGTGCAGAAAAAATACTCGACAGCTGAGGCCATGTATGCCAAAATCAAGGAGGAGGTGTGCCAGCGGGCTCTGGCGCTCGACGAAGCCGTCTCACAGTCCACCCAGGTATATGCCAGGCTGCAGAGGAGCCAGATCTTCTTACCTCAGTCCCCTGGGGAAGCCGTGTGCTTTGAAATGCAGTTTTATTCTGAGTGTTGTGATTGTAAAACTCTTGGTAAGGTGGTCAGACCCGTCCAGGGCAGTTGCCTGCTGCTCAGCACTGGCTGTGAGAGCAAGGGGAGAAGGTGTTTCCATCTTGATGTAGTAAATAGGGTAATAAACTTTTACAGCCTCCAATAATGATGCTCCTTCAAAGGGGCTGTTTTGGCATCCACCCAAGGCTGGAAGGGCCCAGAGGGCCTCTCTAAAGAGCTTGGAGAGATAAGTTTCCTTTCTGATAAGCCGTGTGTGCAGTGAACGGGCCTCAAGACCCTTTGAATGGGAGTTAATGCTTGTCTCCAGGGTCTGGGCATCTCCAGAGAAAATCAGTGACTGCAGGAGCAGAGATACGAAAGGAAAGGCAGAGACTGTAGGTGCTGGAGTCCGGCAAGGGCTGAGGAGGTTCTGGCACAGAGGGTTTCTGAGCTGTGGTTATGTTCCATTCCACCCCTGTTACCGTAGTGCAGTCGGTTTGTGTCACGTCTGGGTGTTTCTATTTTATTCCTGTATTGTGTAGTCACTTCTCTTGGTTTGCACTTGTATTAACTCCGAGTTTCTCCCCCTCCCCACACCCCCCTCCCGTCTCATCTCTCACTCCCATTGTGGAATGTGTTATCTGTGTGTGTTGCTGCCTGTGCCCGTCCTCCCCACATGGTCCCATTTCATTCTTGTGTTGACTGCGTCCCACCATTGCAGATCACAGAGGTAAGCCCCACCGCCACAGATCTTCACCTACAGTCTTTCTTTGGGCTGATTCTATTTGCCACCCAGCCTTTCATTGCTGCTCCTGGCACACCTCAGCAGAACATGCTTAAATGTTAACTCTGGGGGCCTGAGGTCATGTTTCTGAGACGGCTTTTGCTGCGTTGCCACCCGCTCTCAGCCGTGGGCAGCTCCTGCTGGGAACGCTCCCTGCAGAGCCCATGTGTGGAGCTTTAGCTGGGCTTGCTGGTGTGCTCCTGCATGTTGGCTGAGCCAGCCTGCCTCTGATCAACTTTTGCACTGAGAGCCCGTTCCTTCTCTGCTGTTGGAGCCTGGGACTTGGCTCACTGGTGTGCTGCAGACAGATGCACACTGGTGTGCTGCAGACAGATGCACACTGGTGTGCTGCAGACAGATGCACACTGGTGTGCTGCAGACAGATGTTCACTGGTGTGCTGCAGACAGATGCACACTGGTGTGCTGCAGACAGATGTTCACTGGTGTGCTGCAGACAATTGCACACTGGTGTGCTGCAGACAGATGTTCACTGGTGTGCTGCAGACAATTGCACACTGGTGTGCTGCAGACAATTGCACACTGGTGTGCTGCAGACAGATGCACACTGATGTGCTGCAGACAGATGCACACTGGTGTGCTGCCAGAGCGCAGAGCTGTGGCTCTCACCAGCAGGGATGGTTGGGGATCTTTAAGGCCAAAGTTGACTTTAAAGAAAAATAGTGACAGTAAGCCCTGCTAGCCCTGCTTCCTCTCTCACTCCTGCCTTCCTGGTTCTGCTTTGGTTGAAGCCCCAGCTCCGTGGCAGCTCGCTCATCCCCGTGTGCATGCAGCCTTCACCACCTCCCGCTGCCCCTGCCACGGTGGCTTTCCTGCTGGCTTAGCCCCAAGCAGAGGTTTCCACCGGCACCAAACACGGGCACGTTGTGCAGCTGCTCAAACAGCCAGGGCTGGGCTTTCCAGAGGCTCTGCGAGGGGCGGAGCAGCCGTCAAAGCCACGGATCTGGCAGGGATGGACGGATCCGGTGGCAGAGCGCTGCCGTGTTTGGCTCAGTGGTCTGTGCCAGCTCCGCGGGGCCGCTGTGGGGCTGGGGCCGTTGGCAGCAGGGGATGCTGCGGGCTGAGGTGTGTTGCAGCCGGTGCTTGTGCTCCGCCAGAGCCGTGGCACACGTGGCGCTGCCGGGGTCTCATCTCCTCGCTCCCCTCCAGTTCCACGACAAGATGGAGCCCATGCTGGAGGCGCTGGAGGCGCTCTCGTCCCGCCTGCGCCTGCCCCCGCTCATCCCCGCCGAGGTCGAGAAGATCCGGGAGTGCATCAGCGAGAACAAGAACGCGGGCGTGGAGCTGGAGAAGCTGCAGCCGTCCTTCGAGGCCCTGAGGCGCCGCGGGGAGGAGCTGATCAGCCGCTCGCAGGGCGCCGACAAGGACCTGGCGGCGAAAGGTACCGCGGGGTGCAGCAGAGGAGGCGCTGGGCTGGTAGTGCACGGCTTCTCCTGCCCCAGCTGTGGCTGTGTCACCGTTGAGGAGGCTTCGATGTCTCAGGGCTGTGTTTCGGAGTCTCCTGGTGTCTGGGAGGGTGGGTCCTCTGTATGGAGATGCCCGGTGCCCGCTTCCATCTGGAGCGGGCAGGGTGGCATCAGCCAGAGGAGAAAGAAGTGTTTGTGGCTTCTCAGGCAGAGGTTTCAGCTCAGCCAAGCTGATCCGCCACCCTGAGCTGGTCTCTTGTTGCAACCGTTGGTGGCCTCTGTGAAACGATTTGCTGGAGTCAGTTCAGCATCTAATGGGGGGAAGGAACATCCCCAGCACAAAAAGACCTGTCAACACGAGTGGCACTAATTGGCACCTTTCTTGGCAGCCCAGCAGCCAGCTCATGGGCTGAGCGAGCGTAGACTTCACGCTAGAGGTGGCCAGAACAGAAGTTCATTGGAGGAGGGTGTGTGGGCACATTTGCCCCAAGCTTGGCAGTGCATAAAGAACGGCTTTACTTCTGCAAGCTGGAGTTTCTCATGTCCCTCAGCATCTCAGGGTCAATGCTCTGATAGTCCTGGTCATCTTTCATTCCCATTTGAATATTCTCTTGGCTCTATCTCAGTGGAAAGTGACTGTAAAATACTTTCAAGCCATGGATAGGTTTTCTTCTTCACTGAGTGCTTCTGTCCATTTCCTCAGTAATCCAGGACAAGTTGGACCAGATGGTCTTCTTCTGGGAAGACATCAAAGCTCGGGCAGAGGAACGTGAGATGAAGTTCCTTGATGTCCTGGAGCTGGCAGAGAAGTTCTGGTACGACATGGCAGCCCTCCTGACTACCATCAAAGACACACAGGACATCGTCCACGACCTGGAGAGCCCAGGCATTGACCCCTCCATCATCAAGCAGCAGGTCGAAGCGGCAGAGGTGAGGACCGTGGTGCTGTACCTCTGTCTGGAGCTTGTCTGCTCGCAGCTTGTGAGCTCAGCTGGGACAGATCTTGGACCTAAGCATGGCCAGAAGTGGCTGTAAACCCTTTTTGGAGGCAGCCAGTCACAGTGTGAGGTGTTATTTCCGTTTCACATTTCCCTCTCAGCCTCCACCCCCTGTTCCACACGAGGAAATGGTGCTTAAATCACTTTATCTGCCACTTTCTTGGGAAGCTTATCAAGCATGTGGCCAGAGCTGTGTGCCCACTCGTTGTGTGTGATGTGGAGCTTTGCATGGTTCTGCCCCCAGTCTGAGCCAGGCATCTGGGTGCTGCCTGGCGTGGGAAGTGTCAGTTTACATTTTGGTCAGGCTGCAGATAAGTGTAAAGCTGGATGGGTTTGGATTTGTATGTCGTCATTTGCATCAACTAAGTGGTGAAATGCACTTCAGGTGGGCTTGGGTTGCTGGGACCCTGGGGACCAGGGATGTTTCTTTATGCTTTGCTAACTTTTTCCTTGCTATTTCCCTTCTGACTTTGGTTTGCAGCTCTGGACTCTCAAAAACTAATCCCATGTTGACAAAACATTCCTGTAAGCTGTGCATCTCCTGCAAATAACATCTGCAGCCAGGCAGTTCAGGCACATGTCCAGCTAAAACCAGATGTTCTTTGGGTTGCCCCTGTGCTGCACACAGCAGCCAGGCCACTGCAGCCAGAGCTGGGGGCAGGACTGGGAGCTCCAGAGGAACCTGCTCCTGGGGCCTGGCATCTGGCTGTGGGACAGGGTGCAGGACAGCAGAGCAGGAAGGACTCTGTGCTTTATCCCCCCTGTTCATGGGGCAATTTGGGAAGAGCATTTTATAGCTTCCCATGGCACAGGAGGAGCAAGTCCTTTGGTGCTGAGGGGAGGGAGCCCTGGCCCAGGCTGCCCAGGGAGGGTGTGGAGGCTCCTGCTCAGGAGGTTTCCAACCCCCCTGGACATGTTCCTGTGCCCCCTGAGCCAGGGGCAGCTGCTGGAGCAGGGGCTGGAGCAGCTCTGCAGGGCCCTGCTCACCCCACCTTTGGGGGCTTCTGTGACCATAAACACTCCTTTTGTTCCCATGTCACAGACCATTAAGGAGGAGACGGATGGTTTGCACGAGGAGCTGGAGTTCATCCGGCTCCTTGGGACTGATTTGATTTTTGCCTGTGGTGAAACTGAGAAGCCAGAAGTGAAGAAGAGCATTGATGAGGTAGGAAAAGCAGCAGCCCATCCTTCAGATGAAATTGGGTAGGAGCAAGAGGGGCCTGTGGTAGGAGAGCCTAGCGAATTTTGGGGACCACTCTGTGTTCCACAGATGAACAACGCGTGGGAAAACCTAAACAAAACGTGGAAGGAGAGGCTCGAGAAGCTGGAGGAAGCCATGCAGGCGGCTGTGCAGTACCAGGACACGCTGCAGGTGACACACAGGGCTGGCTTTTGCAGCAGATAGGCCTTGAGGAGCACCATCCTCTCCCTTTAGCAGGGGCTTGGGCTGGATGAGCTCTGCAGGGCTCCTTCCCACCCCACCCTGAGTTCTGCTCTCCTTTCAGGCCATGTTTGACTGGCTGGATAACGCCGTGATCAAGCTCTGCAACTTGTCTCCTGTGGGCACTGACCTCAACACGGTGAAGGAGCAAATGAACGAGATGAAGGTACAGGGGCAGAGTGGGGTCAGGCTCTGGTGCTCTCTGCACATCACAGGGTTCATGCCTCAGTCATTCATTCTGTTCTGGTTTTGGTCCCACTTGTTTTGGCAGGAGTTTAAAATGGAGGTTTACCAGCAGCAGATTGAGATGGAAAAGCTTAACCACCAAGGTGAACTGATGCTAAAAAAAGCTACAGATGAGACGGACAGAGACATCATAAAGGAACCACTGACAGAGCTGAAGCATCTTTGGGAAAATCTGGGCGAGAAAATTGCTCACAGACAGGTAGGGAGAAGATCTGAGCTCTCACAAGTGTGGGGTTAAAGCTCACTGGGGTGTTCCCTGACTTAAAACTTTCCTCTTCCCTCCCTGTCCTTGCCCAGCACAAGTTAGAAGCTGCTCTGCTGGCACTGGGCCAGTTCCAGCACGCGTTGGCGGAGCTGATGGCCTGGCTGACCCACACTGAGGAGCTGCTTGACGCCCAAAAACCCATCAATGGAGACCCCAAAGTCATCGAGGTTGAGCTGGCGAAGCACCACGTGAGTGGCCCCAGGCCGGGCTCGTTTCCAGCCTTGGGCACGGGCTGATTGCTCACCAAGGCTCCGAGGGGGTCCGAGGCCCTGGGAGCACGCAGGGGGTTCACAGGGGCTTCAGGTGTGCAATGTGTGTCCCCCATGGCTGGGGTAGGTGCTGAAGAACGACGTCCTGGCCCACCAAGCGACCGTGGAGACGGTGAACAGAGCGGGGAACGAGCTGCTGGAGTCGAGCGCCGGGGACGACGCCAGCAGCCTGCGGAGCCGCCTGGAGAAGCTCAACTCCTGCTGGGAGTCGGTGCTGCAGAAGACAGAGGAGAGGGAGCAGCAGCTCCAGTCCACCCTGCAGCAGGTCAGGGAGAGGCACTGGGGGCACCGGTTGCTGCTGAGGGTCTGCAGCCCCCTCTGCTTGGGGGGAAATGAAGGGAGGAAGAGTTGAGAGACGCTGGGAGGCTTTGGTGGAGTTCTTCACGTGACTGTCAGTGCTGGGGCGGTCTGGTGCCTACCCAGAGCACAGCAGGGACCAAGCCCCCTGGTGTGGTTAAGGATGTAGCAGGTCCTACCCCTCCAGGACACAGCAGTGTGTCCAGCTCTGCCTCTTCAGCTGGTTTCGAAGCAGACACAGCGTTAGCTCTGGCACATGATCAATGGTGGCTGATGTCATCTGATCTGTGGCTGATAATATGTTCCCAAACAGGCCCAGGGTTTCCATGGTGAGATTGAAGACTTCCTCCTGTGGCTAACGAGGATGGAGAGCCAATTGTCAGCATCCAAACCCACAGGAGGGTTGCCAGAAACCGCCCGGGAACAGCTCAATGCCCACATGGTAATTTCTTAGGAGAGGTTTTTTAATGCATTTAATTCAGCAAGCTCCTGTCTGTCAAATATCAGCATCGAAGCTTCTCCCTTCAGTGCCTGATGGGAAGAGTGCTCCATAATTTGGCACCTGATGCTCCAGAAAAGCCTCACGGTGCTTTAACCGCTCAGAGTGGTGCCGCTGTCACTTTGCTGCCTGCCCTCAGCCTCATTTTCTCACCCTCCTGAGCTGCAGCAGCAAGCTGTGGCCTCTCTCTGAGCTCCCCCTTTGTCTGACACTCTCTTGCAGGAGCTGTACAGCCAGCTCAAAGCCAAGGAGGACGTGTACAGCCAGCTGCTGGCCAAGGGGCGACTGATGCTGCTGAACCGCGACGACTCAGGCTCTGGCTCGAAGACGGAGCAGAGCGTAGCGCTGCTGGAGCAGAAGTGGTGCCTGGTCAGCACCAAGATGGAGGAGAGGAAGGTAACGTTGGCCTCTGCCCTCACCCCCTGAGCTCCCTGCTTTGCTGCTCTGCTTCCCCAGGGGGGACAGAGCTGCTCAGGGCTGGAGGGGAGGGATGGGGTGGTTTGGGTGTTTTTTGGTTGCACAGGTTGAGCTGATTGCAGGTTTTTGAGCTTTTTTAATGTCTTGCTAGTCATCAGAATTGGTTAAATCACACAGAAAATGAGAGTGAATTGCATTTTGGGTGAATTTAGAGGTGGGCAGAACCATGCCACAGCTCTGAAAGGCAGCTTTGTTGGTCCTCAGCGAGCCAGCAAGCCAAATCCTCCTCACAGCCGGCTCCATCCGAGGCTCTTGGCTGGTGATGAGATAAAACAAGGGACGTGGTGGCCTCAGCCCAGAATAAATTTGCAGTGCTGCAGCTGTTGCCATCAGAATATCATCCCCCTCACTTTCTGAGCCTCTCTCCCCACGCGATGCCTTTCTGGGCAGGCTGAGGGTGAGGCAGCTGCTCGTGTGCCCGTGAGGGTCTCTCCTTCCAGGGGTGATCCTTGCTTGCAAGGGAAGCTGTGGCTCTCACTGCAGCCCCTTCCCACAGGTAAACACGTGGTGGTCCCGGGGTCCCTGTTGGAGGGGTGTTTCAGAGGGGACACAAAGGCTGCCTGTGGCAGTGAAACCACAGATGAGGAGCTCTCACCCTCCCTGGTGTGGCTTTTTTTTCCCCTCCTCTCTGCGGCAGGCGAAGCTGGAGGAGGCCCTGGCCCTGGCCACAGACTTCCAGAACTCCCTCCAGGACTTCATCAACTGGCTGACACTGGCTGAGCAGAGCCTGAACATCGCTCCCCCAGCCAGCCTCATCCTCAGCGCCGTGCTGGCCCAGGTCGACGAGCACAAGGTGCCGACAGCCCCCGGCAGCTCCCCGGGATGGAGGGAGGGAGGGAGGGAGGGGGCAGCTCGTCCCCCTCCCCGCGCCCACGGGCACGTCCAGCTCCCCTTACACACGAGGGGCCGTCTTTGCCCTTGGCAGGTGTTTGCCAACGAGGTGAACGCTCACCGGGATCGGATCATCGAGCTGGATCAGACTGGGAACCAGCTCAAGTTTCTCAGTCAGAAGCAGGACGTGGTGCTGATCAAGAACCTGCTGGTGAGCGTCCAGTCGCGCTGGGAGAAGGTCGTGCAGCGCTCGGTGGAGCGGGGCCGGGCTCTGGATGATGCCAGGAAGCGAGCCAAGCAGGTGAGAAACGTGGGAAGGCTGTGACAGAGCCCAGCCTTGGAGGGCAGGAGGTCCTGAGACCAGAAAGGGACTGGGGACAGTGCTTCAGGTTTGCTCCTGTGTCTTTGTAGTTCCACGAAGCTTGGAAGAAACTGATTGACTGGCTGGAGGATGCAGAGAATCACCTGGACTCAGAGCTGGAGATTTCCAATGATCCCGATAAAATCAAGCTCCAGCTCTCCAAGCACAAGGTAGAGCTTTGCCAAAGCCAGGCTGGTGCTGCTGGAAAGGTGCTTTGTTGGGAGGGGGAGCAAGGCAACATCTCTGCTGCCGTCAGGAGAGAGGATGCCTGCTGCTGCCATGGGCACTGTTCGGGCTTTCTGAAGGGGTTTGGTGTTCTCTCCTGTTCCCAGGAGTTCCAGAAGACCCTGGGAGGGAAGCAGCCTGTCTATGACACCACCATCAGAACAGGCAGAGCCCTCAAAGAAAAAGCCTTGCTGCCAGATGACACTCAAAAGCTGGACAACTTACTGGGAGAGGTGCGGGATAAGTGGGACACGGTGTGTGGCAAATCCGTGGAGAGGTGAGTCCGAGCCCAGCCCTGTACCAACAGCACTTGTTTGCTCAAGACTGCCAGGGGAGAGCAGAGGAGGGGAGGAGGTTTCACAGGGGAGGTCACAGGGACACGACAAAAGGGAGTGAGCTTGTTCATGGGAGTTCACGGGGGTGTTTGTTTCTCAGGCAGCACAAGCTGGAAGAAGCCCTCTTGTTCTCTGGCCAGTTCATGGATGCGCTGCAGGCCTTGGTGGACTGGCTCTACAAGGTGGAACCTCAGTTAGCTGAAGACCAGCCTGTCCATGGGGACCTGGATCTGGTCATGAACCTGATGGATGCTCACAAGGTGAGAAAGGCTTTTCCAGCTCTTCTCTGAGACATAAGTGGGGCTTGTCTCCCCCACGAGCCAAGGAACAGAGGAACCAGCTTTGCTTTGCTGCAGTGGGCAAGGAGGGCAAAAACAGGGCAAACATGGGAAGAAGCTTCTACATCACTGGAAGGCTACAGGAGCTGGAGCTTTGTTCCTCCAAGCTGCCATCAGTCAGAGCTGCTGAGGGTTTAGTTTTGAAAAGGTGACTGAATTTATAGTCCTCTCTAAACTTTGTCTTGGCAGTTCTCTCCAGCGTGGCTTGGAAACCGACGCTCCTGGGTTTGGATTAGGTGGATGTTGAAATGCCCAGACAGAGCTTGGGTGGCAGTTCAAGGCAGCCTGAGCAGGGACTGGAGCTTTTCTGCTCCAGGTCACAGCCACTTCTGCCAGGGTGGAGAGTTGAGGCTTCTGCCATGGAGAAGAGGAGGCTGAGGGGAGACAGGAGCACTGTCTGCAGCTCCCTGACAGGAGGCTGCAGGGAGCTGGGGGTTGGGCTCTGCCCCAAGTAATGAATGACAGGACATGAGGAATGGGCTCAATTTGTGCTGGGGAGGTTGAGGATGGAGCTGAGGCAGAGCTGTTTCCCTGAGAGGGGTGTCAGCCCTGTGCCAGGCTGCCCAGGGAGCTGGGGCAGTGCCCAGCCCTGGAGGGATCCCAAAGCCGTGGGGTGAGGTGCTGAGGGCTGTGGGTCAGTGCTGGGCTGGGCAGGGTGAGGCCAGGGCTGGGACTGCAGCAGCTCCAGGGGCTTCAACAACCTAGACACTTCTGTGATTCTTTCCCCTACGTGAAACAACACCCTGGGACTGAGGAGCCCTGCTCAGCTCTGCCCTCTGTCCCTGCAGGTGTTCCAGAAGGAGCTGGGGAAGCGCACGGGCACAGTGCAGGTGCTGAAGCGCTCCGGGCGGGAGCTCATCGACAACAGCCGCGACGACACGACGTGGGTGAAGGTGCAGCTGCAGGAGCTCAGCAACCGCTGGGACACGGTGTGCAAGCTGTCTGTGTCCAAACAGACCCGCCTGGAACAGGCCTTGAAGCAGGTGAGCAGAAGGCTGCAGGTGGAAACGGGCTCAGAGAGCTCTGCCAGGCTCCCAGTGACAACACAGAGCTCAGAGAGAGGTTTTGGCCGGTGTCTGATGTCCTGGCTGAGCAGGACACCCTGGCCCACTGGGGAGCAGTGGGTTGATGTCCTTTCCCCAAAGAGGTGATAAAAGACTGATTTGAAAAGGATGAAAAGATCTCATGGGTGTGCAGAGCAGGAAGAGAGCAGTGAGCAGAGTCTCCTCTGCTGCTGTTTGCTCATGGCCAGTGCAAGAGAGACACCTAGACTGAAGCTCTAAGAGAAAAAAAGGTCAAAGCTCTTGAGTAATTTTTATGTCAAGTGGACATTTCACAGAGTAAACCACCCAGGTGCCAGATTGTTCAGAACAGAGGTAATTGTGCTGTTTTTAGAGACATGCAGTTGCTCAGTGCAGCTGCTGCTGGTGCTGCACACCCCAGCCCAGCACACAGGGCTTCCTCTCCCCTCTTTTAATTGGTTTTTAAAGTCTCTTTCAGCCCTTTGCCTCCCCAGCTGTCAGCAGAGAGAGGCAGAAGGAGGGCTGATGCCCGTGTTTCTGTGTGGGCAGGCAGAGGAGTTCAGGACGGCCGTGCACGTGCTGCTGGAGTGGCTGTCGGAGGCAGAGCAGTCGCTGCGCTTCCGGGGAGCGCTGCCCGACGACGCCGAGGCCTTGCAGTCCCTCATCGATGCACACAAGGTAACGGGCAGCTCTGCAACACAGCCCCAGCCAAGGCCACGGGGAGCAACGCTGGGAAGTGACCTGTGTGGGGGTCTTGCAGGAGTTCATGAAGAAAGTGGAGGAGAAGAGAGTGGACGTGAACGCGGCGGTGGGCATGGGGGAGAGCATCCTGGCCGCCTGCCATCCCGACTGCATCACCACCATCAAGCACTGGATCACCATCATCCGAGCCAGGTTTGAGGAGGTGAGTGCACTGGGCTTTGCTGCAAGGTGATGGAGAGGGGAGGTGCTGGGACACCATCCCCGGGGCCGGCCGTGCGGCTGACGGTCGTCTGCGTGTCCCCGGCAGGTCCTGACGTGGGCGAAGCAGCACCAGCAGAGGCTGGAGTCGGCGCTCTCTGAGCTGGTGGCAAACGCAGAGCTGCTGGAAGAGCTCCTGGCGTGGATCCAGTGGGCTGAGACAACCCTGATCCAGCGGGACCAGGAGGCCATGCCCCAGAATATCGATCAGGTCAAAGCCCTCATCTCTGAACACCAGGTGAGCCCAGCGCTGAGCACAGCGGGCGGGTGGCAGAGGGGCATGGGGGGTCATTCCTGCCCCTGGCGGGGAGGCAGTGACTGGGGCTGTTTAACAACTAACTAAACAACCTGGGTTGGTAAATCTGGGGATGGCTCAGAGGAGACCTGATCACTATCTGCAACTACCTGACAGGAGGTTGTAGTGAGGTGGGGGTCAGTTTCTGCCCCCAAGTGACAAGAGGAGACTGCCTCAAATGGTGCCAGGGGATGTCTAGATTGGAGATGGGGAGGAACTGTTTCTCTCAGAGGGGTGTCAGCCCCTGTGCCAGGCTGCCCAGGGAGCTGGGGGAGTCTCCAGCCCTGGAAGGGTCCCAAAGCCGTGGAGCTGAGGTGCTGAGGGCTGTGGGTCAGTGCTGGGCTGGGCAGGGTGAGGGCAGGGCTGGGACTGCAGCAGCTTCAAGGGCTTTAACAACCAAAGTGATTTCCCTATTAAAACAGTGTGTGACCCAACCAGAGCTGTACCTGGGAGCAAAGGCAGCCCAGGGGACAGACTCAGCCTTTGCAGATCCCAGCCTGTGCAGTGTCTTCACCCCAAACCCCCGTTGCCAGTGCTAATGCTCCCTCCATCTCCTCTGTGGAGTCTCCCAGTGAGCATCTGGAGACCTAAAACGTCTCGAAACTGCAAAGACTTTGGTGTCCCTTGTGCCTTTGACAGTCCTTCATGGAGGAGATGACACGGAAGCAGCCAGACGTGGACAGGGTCACGAAGACGTACAAGAGGAAAGCGACTGAGCCCCCCCACGGGCCCTTCGGCGACAAGTCCCGCAGCAACAGTGAGTCTCACAGCTTCTGGGGACACGTGCCATGAGGGGAAATGAAACACATGGGAAGCTAATTAGCTTTGATTATCAATTAACAAGGCATCCTGCCCTGACAGCCACTGGCAGAGGGGTTGCAACTCGTCGCGGTGGGGGGGAATCCAGGTGGCATTTGCCAAAGCAGCCAGGCCAGGGTGTGCTGTGCCTGAGGAGGCTTCCACTGCCACTGCTCATCTCTCTGCAGTTGCTTTGTGATGAGGGTTTGAGGCTTTTTTTTCTTGAAGCCAGAGTCCTGTGTGGGAGTCTGTCTTCTCCCAAGTGACAGGAGAAGAGGAAATGGCCTCAGGTTGCCCCAGGGGAGGTTGGGATGGAGCTCAGGCAGAGCTGTTTCCCTGAGAGGGGTGTCAGCCCCTGTGCCAGGCTGCCCAGGGAGCTGGGGAGTGCCCAGCCCTGGAGGGATCCCAAAGCCCTGGGCTGAGGTGCTGAGGGCTGTGGGTCAGTGCTGGGCTGGGCAGGGTGAGGGCAGGGCTGGGACTGCAGCAGCTCCAGAGCTTTTCCAGCCCAAACAGCTCTGCGATTGTGTGAATTCCAAGGACACAGAGAGTGTTAGAGGGGAGCTCGTTGGGTGCAGAGCTGTCTGTCACCCCATCCTCCTACCTGGGGGCCCTGCATCCCCTCAGGCAGCAGCCAGCCAGGCCGGGGGAGGTTTTCTTTTGGAAGGAATTAACTGTGTTTCGTTGCTGCTCTTCCCTGCACCGCTCAGGCTTGCTGCACCCATCAACAACACCCCCTCAAACCATCCCCCTTCTCCTCTCTTCCAGGGAAATCCCTGAGTCAGGCCGCTCCCCCCACCATGCCCATCATCTCCCAGTCAGAAACCAAGAACCCGCGGCTGAACCAGCTGTCTGCCCGCTGGCAGCAGGTCTGGCTGCTGGCGCTGGAGCGGCAGCGCAGGCTCAACGACGCGCTGGACAGGCTGGAGGAGGTAACGGCCCACGGGCCTGGGCACGGGCACGGGGCTGGGGGTGGCTCAGCAGGGACACAAGTGCCCTCTGACATCAGGGCTGCCTCTTGAGCTGCCCAGCTCCTGTGGGTGCTTCCTGCTGCCTTCCCGAGAGCGCCGGAGTAACGGGGCGCTCCCTACAGCGTCCAAGGCTGAGAACTGCCCCCTGTAATTAACTGCCACTAACGAGCTGCTGCAGTTGGTGCCTGTGGGGGGAGCCACAGCCAGGCCCTGCCCCTAGTGATCAGTTTAACAGTTACTGTCTCTATCTTTTCCAAACATCTAATGCCATTTCTGTTTTTGTTTATGCGTAACAAAGCAGCTATGCCCAGAAGTGAGTGTTTTTGTTTTCTGTTGCTCTTGCTGTAGGTCAGTTCAGTTTGTACTTATCCATGTTTTTCTCTTTGTTGCTTTTGACTCGAGGAACGTTTACACAAAACCAAGGGAGGTGTTTAAGAACTGTTGCATTTACCTTGCTGTGAGCTGCTTGAGCTGCTGGGGTCCTGGGAGGCCTCTCGGGGGGAGGGAGTGATAAAGGGGCTGTTAGTTTGAACTGGAGGGCCAGTGGCTGGTGGCAGAGCTACAAGGGCAGGGTTTGCAGAGCTAACATGTGCCCCAGACACTGCCTTACCTGCAAAACGAGCAAGAAGTCCCTTCTTGGCTGCTCAGAGGGAAAGGGAGAAGGGAAACACGCTCAGAATGGTGCCAGCCATGGCTGTTCCTCCCTGGAGAGTCGTTGGGCATCATCCTGAGCGAGGAGGGCTCCCCAGAGATGCCCCTTTGCCCAGAGCTGGGGGGTGTGTGTCTGTGTGCAGGCGGCTGGCAGTGTGTGCGTGTCCCAGCGTGGCGGCGCTGCGTCCTGTCCGTGGTTCTGTGCTGCGGGGCTGTCGCTGCGCTGTGTCCTGTCCCGGGAGCCCCTCGTGACCGGGGCTTGGGGCGTAACCAGGCGTGGGGCTGTTCCCACACTGACTCTCGGGGGTTTGCTTCCAGCTGAAGGAGTTTGCAAACTTCGACTTCGATGTCTGGAGGAAGAAGTACATGCGCTGGATGAACCACAAGAAATCGCGCGTCATGGACTTCTTCCGGCGCATCGACAAGGACCAGGACGGGAAGATCACCCGGCAGGAGTTCATCGACGGCATCCTGGCCTCCAGTAAGTCCCTGTCTGCTCAGAACTTGCTCACCTTGGTGTGACAAGATTGTCCCTGCTCACGGACTGAGATGCAGCCCATGATCCCACAGCCCCGGCTCTGACCATCGAATCACGGATGGTTTGGGTTGTTGAAGCCCCTGGAGCTGCTGCAGTCCCAGCCCTGGCCTCACCCTGCCCAGCCCAGCACTGACCCACAGCCTCAGCACCTCAGCCCCACGGCTCTGGGATCCCTCCAGGGCTGGGCACTGCCCCAGCTCCCTGGGCAGCCTGGCACAGGGGTGACACCCCTCTCAGGGAAACAGTTCTGCCTCAGCTCCAGCCTCAACCTCCCCTGGGGCAGCTCCAGCCTGTTTCCTCTTGTCCTGTCATTCATCATTGGAGAGACCGACCCCCAGCTCCCTGCAGCCTCCTGTCAGGGAGTGTCAGAGGGTGCTGCTGTCTGCCCTCAGCCTCTTCTCCAGGCTCAACACCCCCATTCCCTCAGCCCCTCCCCAGCCCCTTGTGCTCCAGCCCCTTCCCCAGCTCCAGCGCCAGCACCTGATGAGTGAGGCCCCTGCATCAGTTGCTCATTTCTCTCTCCTTGCAGAATTCCCCACCACGAAGCTGGAGATGACAGCAGTGGCCGACATCTTCGACCGTGACGGCGACGGCTACATCGATTACTACGAGTTTGTGGCCGCTCTGCACCCCAACAAGGACGCCTACAGACCCACCACCGACGCCGACAAGATCGAAGACGAGGTAAAGCACCAGAGGGACGGTGCCTGAGGTTGGGGTGCTTCAGGCTGCGGGGTGGCAGTGGGGGGAGATCAAAAGAAGGAGAAGGGGGGGAGTAAAGGGGTTGTGGTGGTGCTGAGCCAAAAGAACTGGCTGGTGCTGACAGTTCCTCCGTGTCTGAGGGAAAGGCTGCTCAGGGCCGTGTTACCCCAGCAGTGCCTGGGGGGAGTCTCCCAAAGTCCTGCTGTCTTACCTCTGTTGTTGGTGCTGGCAGGTCACCAGGCAAGTGGCCCAGTGCAAGTGTGCCAAGAGATTCCAAGTGGAGCAGATCGGCGAGAACAAATACCGGGTAAGGCTGGGGAGGGGGGAGGCTCAGCCCCAGCAGCACCAATCCTGCTCCCCATTGCCAGCCTGGGGCGGGGGGACGCCGGGACAGGGGCACCCCCTGCGCTCCCCAGCGTGGGACCCAGCCGCTGTCCCGCAGCAGAGGGGTCGGGCTGTGTTTGCCCAGCACCGTCCTGGGCCCCAGGGGCGTTCCCTGAGCTGGGAGAGCACAAAAGGTGCCCTGTTGTGGGGCAGCCGTGCCGCCGGCGCCGCCTTCACCCGCCTGTGCCGCTGCCCGGCTCGGCCTCACGCCGCTGTTTTTCTTACCTGGCTCCAGAAGAAGAGGGAGAAACGATTTCCTTAAAGAATCTCTTTGTAAGGAGCCTCCCTGTTTATGGTTGGGATCGTTCACCGAGGTGAAAGGAGCTGGCTTGCTGCCCTCTGCCCTGGGGGATGATGCTCCATCCTGGGGGGGAGCTGACCCCCCACCAGCCCCAGGCTCCCCCAACTCCTCCCTTACACCCAAATGCCACAAACCCCACAGATTTCTGACTCCCTGCAGTTAACAGTTTCCATGGTTATTGCACTGTTAATCCCATAAATGTTTCTCTTTGTTTTTCTTTCCCCTCCTCTTCCTCTCGACTTTCCTCCCCCTGCCCCGTCCCCTCTCCCTCCACAACTCCTCTCCCTCCGTAGTTCTTCCTCGGCAATCAGGTACAGTTTGCCTTAATGCTGTCTCTCACCTCTTTGGTTTTGGTTAACAGCTCTGTGTGTCCGTGGTGCTGCTCTGTCCTGTGCTGTGGGAGGATGTGAGCTCTGAGCGCTGCTCAGCAGAGCCTGGTACAGGGGAGTGCTGAGCTGGGAGAGCTGCCTCAGAAAGGCTGCACTGGGCACAAAAAAGAGGGGGGAAAGCAATGGGAAAAGCAGGATTTGACAAAAATGGAGAGGATTCTCTCTCCAGGGCTCCTTTCTCAGATCCCTTGGGGGTGTTGAGGTAAGCAGTGACAAATCACAGCACCCTGAGGCTCACAGATGGGCTCATGCCTGGAACATCCTCCTTTTGGGGAACATCCAGCCTGGGTGAACTGACGGGGCCCAGCTGCTGCAGGAGGCCTGTACCAGGCTCTGGGGGGTTGAATCACAGTCACTGTGCCATGAGAATGCAGAGTCATGCCATAGGTAACGAGAACTAAACCCTCATCCCCTGCTCCAGCCCCTGAGTGGAGCTCGCAGCCCTGCATGTGTCCCTGTGTCCCTGTTGCTGTCGTGCCCTGGATGAGCAGAACCAGAGGGTTTGGGGGGCAGAGCTGTGGGGTGTGTCATGGGACTGGAGCATCTTGTGCCTCACGATGTGCCCACTGCCCCTGCTCGAATAGAGAAGCCTGTTTTTCGTGTGAAGTGATGATGCCCTACCAAAAACATGCCCCAAAAGAAACAAAGTGGGGTGCTGGAAGTGGATGGATACAGAGAGCTCTGGCTTTCATTCCAGCAGCGATTGGAGAAACGTTTTCAACAGCAACTGAAAACTGATGTCCATGTGGCAGTGGCAATGGGAATTGCCTAGTCCCTGCTGTTCCCTGCTGCAGAAACAGCTCTTGAACAACCCCGTGCAGAGCCCAGAGAGAGGGAAGGCACCTCTCTGCCCTCCTCCCTGCCCATGGGCACCATCTTTTGGTGGGACCCCCGAGCAGGGAGAGGCAGCAGTTGCACTCCAGGGTCCCTGCAGGAAGGAGGGATGGAGATGCCGTTCCTCCCTGCCCCTCTGCCTGTTGTGACCCACCTCAGTGGCTTTGCACTCTCTTTTTTAATCCTTCTGAAGATGGTTTTGCTGCCAAAGGCCAGTTCCTCTGTCTTAGAGTCATAGAACTGGTTGGTTGTTAAAGCCCTTGGAGCTGCTGCAGTCCCAGCCCTCCCCTCACCCTGCCCAGCCCAGCACTGACCCACAGCCCTCAGCACCTCAGCCCCATGGCTTTGGGACCCCTCCAGGGCTGGGCACTCCCCCAGCTCCCTGGGCAGCCTGGCACAGGGCTGACACCCCTCTCAGGGAAACAGTTCTGCCTGATATCCAAACTTCTCATCACAGTGGGTGCTCTATAGACCTGCTACATCCAAGCCAGGCTCCCAGTGTCCCATCCTGGCAACGCCACCTGCCCCATGCCCAGGGCAACCCGGAGCCTGGGCTTGGCTGTGCAGGAAGTTTGGGGAAGAACAGACACATGCCTCTGGTTCAGGGTGCACTCATTGGTGTCACAGGTGTTGAAAATCACTAATGAACATTGCAATCACTAATCAGCATTGCTGTGGGGTTCCTGCCTGGATTCCACCGCTCCGTGCTCACCCAAACACCCTCACCGGGCAAGCTCTGTGGTGGGGGCTTTCTGGTTGGTGGGGGCAAGGCTGAGGCTCAGGGACATCCCTGGACTTCAGACTCGGGGCCGGGGGGTTTCTGGCTCGGCGGTGCCACAGCACTGCTTCTCTTGCTGATTTACCAGCACTGTCACAAATCACCTGGGCTCTTTTCCACGGGGGCTGCACCGGGAGGGTCGTTGCATTGCCAGCCTGTGTCCTTCACAGCAAAAGGAAAAGCTGCAGTTCTGGCTGAGGAAACCCAGCCAAAGGCCAGATTCCAAAACCTCACGTGCTGCCTTAAAAAGTTGTGTCTTTCCAGCATTAAACCCAAAGGAGCTGGAGAGCTGCATCACCTTAAACCCACGCAGCAGGTGAAACTCCTGTAAATTGGTACCAACCTGCACTTAATCCCAGAAGTACCTGTCTGCAGAAACCTTAAAAGCATTCAGTAGATGGACACAGGGCTTTGGTGCAGCCTGGTGTGGGAAGGGGCCGTGTCCCTTGCTCTGTCCCTCCCTCTGCCCTGCCTCAGCTCTCTGTTGGCTCCGCAGTTCGGCGACTCGCAGCAGCTGCGGCTGGTCCGGATCCTGCGCAGCACCGTCATGGTCCGTGTGGGTGGAGGCTGGATGGCCCTGGATGAGTTCTTGGTGAAGAACGACCCTTGCAGAGGTAAAGCAGCTCCTGGGGCTTTCTGTGACTGGTGTGTTACCCTGTGAGGGGAGGCTGAGAACTTGCCTGCGGCGGTTGTGAGTGATGGGATGGAAGCAGAGCGGGTCGGGGTTGGGTGACTGACAGGAGCCGGAGAAAACGGATCCAAAGCAGATCACAGAGCTTCAGATGAGATGTGGCAGCACTGCAGCGAATCCCACAGCATTCAGCCAAGTGTCTGGTGGGGATTAGGGGGAGGGCTGTGTTTCTTGGCATCAGGAGCTCAGCAAGTGCTGGGGGTCCGGGGGGCTTTGGCTGTCCTTTGGAGCAGTCAGCGCTGTATGCGTGTCTCTGGGGGTGCCTCCCGAGCCCCCAGGCTCGTGTGGAGCTCAGCTCTGCTCTCCTTTATCCCCTTTCCAGCGCGGGGCCGCACCAACCTGGAGCTGCGCGAGAAGTTCATCCTGCCCGAGGGCGCGTCGCAGGGCATGACGCCGTTCCGCTCGCGCGGCCGCAGGTCCAAACCCTCGTCCCGAGCGGCCTCCCCGACGCGCTCCAGCTCCAGCGCCAGCCAGAGCAACCACAGCTGTGCCTCCATGCCGTCCTCCCCCGCCACCCCCGCCAGCGGAGCCAAGGTGGGCGCCGCGCCTCCAGCGCCTCTTCCCTCTCCTTTAGAAACCGGAGCTGCGGGAGATGTGAGGAGGAGGAGGAAGGTCGGGGCTTGGGGGCTCGATCATTAGCCTGTAGAAGCTGCTGCTGCTGTCTGCAGGATGAACCCCGCTGTCCCTGTGGGATGGGGGTGGTGTGGGATGGCTCGGGACAGGTTTTCAGCCCAAGGTGGTGCAGGAGGGTCCCTGGCACCCCGAAGGGCCCCGGTCCTCAGGCAGAGCTGTGCTGCAGCCGCGGCGTCCAGCTGGCGCGCAGGGAGAAGCCATCGTCCATCACCTCTCCTTCCCCACCACACCACCCACCCTGCATGTTTGGCTTCATCACCTGTTTGGGTTTTTCCCCTTTGTTTTGATGGCTGCGTTTCCCGTTTGGTTCTGGTTTCATTTTAGTGCCGTTTTCCCCATTCCAGAGACTTTTCCGTTTCTTTTTCTTTTCTTTCCTTGTTTTTTGTTTTCACTCACTCCCACCCTCTCCCCCCTCTCCCCTCCCCCTTGGATTTTCCATTTCACAGACTCCACATCACTTCTCTCGATGTTATGACAAACCCTGGTTGATAAACAGTAAAGCGGGCACCCCCCTGAGGGGATCCGATTGTCCCGACTTCCAGCTCCCGAGCGCTGAGGTAGAGTATGGTCTGGCAGCCCCAGGAGCTGCTGCCGGGCCGTGCTGCCGCTGGCACGGAGCCCTCCCGCCCCCCTGCCGCGTGCCCGGGCTTCGCTCGTGCTAGAGCAGCGCTTGGCAGCACCGCTGTGCCCCCCTGGCAGCGCTTTTCAGGGCTTGCTGACTCGGGTTCGTCAGACACCCGCCTCGGGTGAAGCACAAGGGCTGCAGCTGCCACTGAGGTGCTGCTGAACCGAGAGAGGGACGCTGCTGCTCTTGTGCTTAAAAAAACAGCAAAAAAAGGAATTTTCCAAGCTTAATCCCCCAGTGGTGGGGTGGGAAGGGCCCTGCAGAGCTGCTCCAGCCCCAGCCCCTGCTCCAGCAGCTTCCCCTGGCTCAGGGGGCACAGGAACGTGTCCAGCTGGGGTTGGAAACTCCTGAGAAGGAGCCTCCACACCCTCCCTGGGCAGCCTGGGCCAGGGCTCCCTCCCCTCAGCACCGAAGGAGGGGTTTTGTTTTCCCCCTCAAATACTCCCTCCCAAAGAAGCATTTCCTTCATGGATTTTAAGCACTGAAGTGGCCGTGTTTGGCTTCCAAGACTGGAAACCCAGAGCCCAGTTGAGACTTGAAAACCAGCTGCAGCGTGTGCCCCGAGCCCACAGCCCCGGTTCCTCCCGCGCCAGGCACGGGCTGTGCGGCACAGGCACCGCCTCGGCGCTCCCAGCAGGACCCGTCTGGCTGAGGCTTCGCTCTCCCTCAGTCTCCTCCCAGCCTTTCCCTGACCCTGAGGACGGGGGATGAGGAGCGGGGGGCGGATGGGGGGTTCCCGCGGGGCACCATCCCCACGTCCTGCTCGGCGCCGCGTTCACGTGGGGAAAGGGGTTGGTTTGAAACGGTCAGAAGGTCGGGAGCACGTCCCCAGCTGCCCCAAACCACCTGCTTGCTGCCCTCCACGTGTTTGTCCAGGCCAGGAACCCCGACCTCTGATGATGGACGCGGGGCCGTTGCGTGTCACTGGACTGTGGTTGCCCGGCGGGGAGCCCGCTGCCCCTCGCCCCTGCAGCTCCAGTTTCATGGCGTTCCAACATCTGAGTTGCCCCAAAAATCACAGGGGATGGAGGGAAATTCCTCCAGCTGTTGCTTTCAGGCTCATTGGAAATGCCCTCTGGTGTTGATGTCCGTCTGCCTAGGGCTGAGGCTGGAGCTGGGCTGGCGCAGCACTGCAATGCCCCCCAGGCCCCCAGAGACACCACGGGCTGTCGCTTCCCTGCAGCACAGCCCCGAGCCCAGAGCTTTGGCTGGTGTCAGAGAAACTGGAGCTGCCCTTTCCAGCTGGCTCCAGGTGCCCTCGCCCCGCTGGCACCTTCCCCTTCGCTTCCCTCGGCGGCGGCGGGTGCAGAGCTGCCTCGTGCCGCTCTCCACCCCCCGTCTGCCTTTGCAACATCTTAAAGGTCATGGAAAGCACCGTTTCAGGATGTGACTGAAGCTGATTCGATGGGGTTTGTGTCCCTGCTCCTTGCTGGTGCCTCACTCTTCAGATTTGGCTGCCTCTGGGTGATGGGTGCACGGACCTGGCCCCAGGCTCCTCCACCTCCCAGCGTCACTCTGCGACCTGATGCGTTTCTCAACACATCTCGTTTGTATTTGACCTTCCAGAGCGGTCCTGAGCTGCTTCAATACTAAAACACCTATTTTTGTGTAAAGATTCGCATTCTCCTCGGGGGCTTTTGAGCCCTGCTGATGCTCTGCTCCTCCTCCTGAGGGATGGAAGCTTTCCTTTCCTTTCTTTCCCATCAAACAGCACCCAGGCTGCCGTTGCCTTCCAAATTTTCAGGGGCCAGGCCGTGTTCTGTGGCGGCACAGCTGGTGTTCTCCGTGACCATTCAGATGGGTGATCCTTAAATGTCAAAATCCTTTGTGCCAAACTACTGATCTTGGATGTGATCTCGGCCCGTTATACCCCAGCTGATGCCTAAAAGTGCTGTTCCTGTGCTTCCTCCCAAGGTGACTCCCTCCACGGGCAGCAAGCTGAAGCGACCCACCTTCCACTCCAGCCGAACCTCCCTGGCTGGGGACACCAGTAACAGCTCCTCACCCGTCTCTACAGGTGCCAAAACCAGTCGGGCAGGTAAGGCAGAACAACTCCTGATGAAAACCTCATTTCTACTTGGCTGCTTAAACTGGCAGAGACAGTGGTGAATGTGTGGGGAGGCTGGTGCCCACCGCTGCGTCCCTGCCTGGGGGAGAGAGGCCAGTGCAGGGCTCCCAGGGTGCTGAGGGGATGGAACAAGTGTGTGAGGAGGAAAGGCTGCAGCCCTGGGGCTGTCCAGCCTGGAAAAGAGAAGCCTGAGCTCAGGGGGATCTCATCAGTGCTGATCAGTGATAGAACCATAGAATGGTGGGGGTTGGAAGGGACCTTTAGAGATCATCCAGTCCAACGCCCTGCAGAAGCAGGGTCACCTAGATCAGGTCGCATAGGTGGGTGTCAGGAGTCTGTGTTGGCCAGTGCCAGGACAGGGGGTAATGGACATAGACTGGAGGCTGAGGGGGCATCTCATCAGTGCTGATCAATCCCTAAAGGGTGGGTGTCAGGGGGATGGGGCCGGTGTGTGTTCTGTGTTGGCCAGTGCCAGGACAAGGGGACACTTGAGCTGCATCTCCACCGGGGGGACAATCCCTTCCCTGCTCCCTCTGGCCACACCAGTGCTTCAGAAGCCAGGGTGCCCCTGGCCTTCTTGTCCAGCTCACTCCCAGCTCTCTGTGCTGCCCTTGCAGACCCCAAGAAGGCCGCCAGCCGCCCCACGAGCCGCGCCGGGAGCCGCACGGGCAGCCGGGCCAGCAGCCGCCGCGGCAGCGACGCCTCCGACTTCGACCTGCTGGAGACGCAGTCGGCGTGCTCCGACACCTCGGAGAGCAGCGCGGCCGGCGGGCGCCGCGCCATGGCCAAGCCCTCCAAAATCCCAACCATGTCCAAGAAATCCACCACTGCCACCCCGAAAACGCCGGGCCCCAAGAGATAATACTGTACCCACGCCCTCCCGAGCCAGGGGAGACCCGAGCCGTGCCCCGTTTTTAGCCCTGCTCCGTACATTGGATGTATATTTATTCTAAATGGGAGAAGCTATATTGTTAAAAGTGTAAAAGAAAAGTTGTGTTATGCAGCTGCCTTATTTGGGGTTGGGGTTTTTTTTGGGGGGGGGTAGGGGAAGGATTTTGGTTGGGTTCTGGTTTGGTTTTTTTCTCCTTTTTTTGTAAGTTACTATTTTCATGTGAATATTTATGTAGATAAAAAGTTGCCTCTGGGTGCCCCCTGTTCAGAGAGGGGCCTGGAAAGCTGCAACAGGGGAGAGGAAACAAAACACTGAGCAAAAAAACAAGAAAAAGAAGTAAAAAAAAAAAAGGAAGTTAAAAAAAAAAAGGAAAGGTCAAGATGTGAAAGTGTAAAGAAAAAACTGAGCTATAAATAGGATTTGTGCAGGGTGCAAACCTGCTTTATCTTTTAGGATTGTTTCCTAAATGCATCTTTATAAACTTAACTTGCTGTCTCAGCAAGGTAAATTATATTTAAAAAGCAAAGACCTGAATCCTCCAGTGTTCAAGGAACTCTCTTTTTGTAAATCACAGATACCTCAACCAGAGGAACGTGAGGTGAGGGGACTTGGGGCTGATGTTTCCATTTCTTTTTTAAAGCGATGTGGTTTTACCTGAAGAAAGTGGAGTTTGACTCAATAAAATTTGCACACACTACGGCCAAGGTCCTGTCCTGACAATACTGTCCCGACACGTGTGTTTGTGTAAAGAACAAAGAGCCTGGTGCTGGTGGGTGTGGGGAGGGGGCTCCCGCTGGAGCTGCCCAGGGCAGAGCAGGGGGTGAGCTGCAGGTCTGGATCACACAGGCTCGAGGGTTCCTGTGGCTCGGTGGCCCAAGAGCCCGCCTCGAGCTGCTCCTCACACAGTCGCTGTTTAGCTGCATCTCTCTCTCTCTCTCTCTCTCTTTTGGGTTGGCTTTTTTCCCCTATTTATTATTTAACTGGTCATTCCACTTCCAGCCAGGCTGAGGCTGATGTGACCTCTGCTCCTAGGAGAGATGCGGACTCACACGCACAGTTGCTTGTCCTTGAGATGAGTCTCACCAGCACACTTGCTACAAGCCCCGTCTCGCTTTTGTACCCTCCTTTGTTAATGAAACCCGACTGACCGAGTGAGCAGGAGAGAGCCCGGGGCAGGAGCTCTGCACAGCTCCTCTATTTATTACACGCTGTTCCCCTCCGGCTCTGACCGTGTTGCTGTGTGATTCTCTCAATTGGTTGAAATTGAGGCAAAACTGAAGCTCTACCAATGAATTGTTTAAAAAAACAGACACATTTTTGTATTAAAATTGCTTGCAGTACCAACCAACGTGGCCTCCTGCTTTATTCCAGTGCTGGCCTCCCAAGCCTGAGCCGTGCGGGGAGGCGGCGGCTGCGCCCGCGGGGTCCCTGTGTGCAGTTTCCTTATGGGATGGAGCAGGGAAGTGCCAGCCCCAAAACTACCCAGCCCAGGGGGATGAGTGGGTGCTGGTGGAGTGGATGCCCACCGATGAGGATGGTGACTGATGGGGGGATCTGGTGGAGTGGGTGCTTGCCAGCAGCTGGGAAGGGACGCGCAGGGGAGGCTGGATGCTGGTGATCAGGGAGGTCGGTGTCCGTGGCGGTGGGTGCACAGGGTGAGGACCCACTGCTGGGGGGATGCCCGTGGGGATGGGTCCTGCTGGCTCTGAGGATGGAGACACAAGTTGGCTGCCCACAGAGTATCTGCAGGGATGGATGCTGACGGGTTTGGGTGTCAATGAGGGTGAGTTGCCCCCGGGTTCGGGTGCCCACGAGCGTGACCATCCCTAGGGATGGATGCCCATGGGTTTGGGCAGTGACAAGTCTGGGTGCCCACGGGTTCGGGCGCCCAGCGATGCTCCGGGGGGAGCCGGGCGGGCAGGGCCGGGGCGTCCCGGGGCCGGGGCGGCGCCGCCGGCGGGACCGTCCCTTTCCCTCGCCCCGCCGGGGCGGGCCGGGGCCGGGGCCGGGGCCGTGCCCGGGGCCGTGGCGCGGCGGGCGGGGGGCGGCGGGGGGAGGCGGCGGCGGTGCCATGGGGCCGGGGCGCGGGGCGGGCCGGGGGGCTCTGGGGGCCCTGGCTCTGCTTTGGGCGGCCGCGGTGCTGGGGCAATGGGGCAGAGGCAGCAGCGTGGTCCGCCGCCGCCTCCACGCCGGGTTCCCGCAGCGGCGGCTGAGCGGCGGCGAGCGGCGGGACGTGCAGCGGGAGATCCTGACGGTGCTGGGGCTGCCCGGCCGGCCCCGGCCCCGGCCCCGCACCCGCGCCCCCGCCGCCGCCGCCCCGCTCTTCATGCTCGACCTTTACCACGCCGTGGCCGGCGAGGAGGAGGAGGAGGAGGAGGAGGCGGCGGCGGTGTCGCGCCCGGTGCTCACCGGGCTCAGCACCCAGAGCCCACCGCCCGGCAGCGTCGTCAGTCGCGCCGACACCGTCGTCAGCCTCGTCAACGTGGGTGAGCGCGGCACCGGGGGCAGCGGGGGGTAAAGGGGGGCGGCGGGAGGTCCGGAGCCCGCGGGGCAGCGGGAGGACCGGAGCGTGCGGGGCAGCGGGAGGACCGGAGCGTGCGGGGCAGCGGGAGGTCCGGAGCGTGCGGGGCAGCGGGAGGACCGGAGCGTGCGGGGCAGCGGGAGGACCGGAGCCCACGGGGCAGCGGGAGGTCCGGAGCGTGCGGGGCAGCGGGAGGTCCGGAGCGTGCGGGGCAGCGGGAGGACCGGAGCGTGCGGGGCAGCGGGAGGACCGGAGCCCGCGGGGCAGCGGGAGGACCGGAGCGTGCGGGGTCCGCGCCGTGCGGGCAGGATTCGGGCGGCTTTGGCAGGGCGGGAGGAACCGGAGCAGACCAGGAGCGACCGGAGCCTGCGGGGACACCGAGGGGCACGGGCAGGATCCGGGCGGCCTGGGCAGGACCGGAGGGACCGGGGCTCACGGGCGGGACCGGGGCCGGAGCCGGCGGCCGAGCCGCGGCAGCATGGCCGGGGACGCACCGGGGGGACACCGGGGGGACACCGGGGAGCAGCGCACGGTGGGACCGTCTCTGCCAGCCCGGCTCCGGCCGCTGAACTGAGCCCGACCCAAACCCCACCGGGAAAGCCTCGTCTTTGGCTGCGGGCAGGGCAGCGTCCGGAGCCGTTGTGCCGGCGGCTGCGAGCATCCCTCGCTCCCGGGGCTCGCGGTCGGGACGTCCTCGGGCAGAAAAGCCTCTAACGCACAGAGATGGGCTTAACAGCGATGGGAAAGTGGCAGTGAGGGACAGCATGGCCACGGGGCTGCAGCCTGAGCGCTGGGACGGAGCAGCCCCGGTGGGCGCAGGGGAAGGGGCGGCGGAGCGAGTGGGGCACGGGCAGCACGGCAGCTCCTGCCAGCAGCAGGGAGCTCCCAGCATCCCGCGGTGAGGAATCCAAATCAAATCCTCAAGGTTGCTCATGACCGCTGGAATCCCACGCAGCTGGTTCTGGAGCAGCGCCGGGCTGCGGGGTCTGTGGGGTCTGCGGGGGCTGCAGAGGCTGCGGGGGCTGTGGGGGCTGCGGGGGCTGCAGAGGCTGCGGGGGGCTGTGGGGGCTGCAGAGGCTGCAGAGGCTGCGGGGGGCTGTGGGGTCTGCAGGAGCTGCTTCCAGCCACCAGCACCAGGGGGGCCACGAGCCCGTGGGGTGTGAGGGGTCCCCCCATGAGGGCAGGCGCTGGGGGGACTGAACCCAGAGGGATGTGCAGACCAGGCATTCAGATATGAAGCATTTCCCTGTCTCTGCTGCTTGCTTTGAGGGGTGTTCAGGAGTCCCTGTCCAGTCCAAGCACAAACCCTTTGGGGAACGTCCATGCAGAGATGGACGAGGTGTGGGGCAGTGGGTGCTGGGAGGCACAGAGCAGCATCCCAGCCCAGGAGCTGCAGGAATGGCTGTCCCTGGGCTCAGGGATGTCTCACAGTAGTCCCACCAAGGACTCTTTTCCTCCTGAACCTCTCCAGGCCCCGCACAAAGTCCCTCCACCCAGCACTCCCCCTGGAGAGCCCTGAGCAGGGAGAGGACCTGCACCTTTTGGAGGAGGTGTGAGTGAGGGAAGGCCATGGAGGCATCTCCTAAGTAGTCTATTTCACTCTTACATCCCCTGTACCATGGGATGGACCCTGCTGCTTCGACAGTGGTCAGGGCTGCTCGTGGGCTTTTGGGGCTGGGGGATCCTCAGCATCCTGGGGAAGGTGAGACCAAGGAGGGCATATACTGGGACACCAAATCCCAGCTGCCCTCAACACTCAAGTTAACACCTAAGTGCCAAAAAGTGCTTTGAAATGGCCAAGTTTGATGACAGTCAGGGGAAGATGTTTGAGAGGGCTGCAGAGCTGAGGTGTTCACAAGTGCTGGCTCAGGGGTGCAGACACTGCTCCCCGTCCCAGCACTGCAGGAGCAGCCAGGAGAGTTGGGGCCCACAAGTTCCAGCCTTCAATTTGAATGGCTTTGATTTCTGTGGCTTCATCAGCCCCTTCATGTTAATTAAATAAATCGTTGTGGGCCAAGGCTAGCTCTCATTTCCATCCCTAATGTGCTGCACAATTACCCTGATGGGACATGCAAATGGGGCAAGTCTGTGCTCCACTGGGCATTTGGGCTTTGCTGGCAGCCACCCCCTGTGTGAGCCAGGCTGGAGGGCAGCTCCCAATGACACACCTTCCTGGGAAGGGGAAACAGCAGAGCTCCCCAGCACAAACACACAAACACGTCCTGGTTTGGGCAGGCAGAGCCCTGGCTGCCTGCTGGCCTGGGCAGGGGCAGAGGGAGCTCCTGGGCACCTTGGTTGGGTGAGGATGGATCTGCCCATCCTGCTCTCTGCCTCTTGGCACGGAGATAAAACACTTCACATAAGCCTGACCTGGGCTATTTCTGTGCACTGAGGGAGTCAGGTGGGTTGTATTTTTAAGCCTGGGGTAAGGATGGGCTTTGAGATTTCTCCTGGCCTGGGCTGTGTGCCGTGAGTCACGGTTACACTCAGGGGATAATCACAGAGCAGAGAGCTCTGTAAGGGAAAGGCAGGGAGGAGGTTTGCAGCGAGCCCAAGCCCCCCACAAACACACTCATCCTCCCTTTCCCTCCCCAGCATCTGCCACTGCCCTGGGACAGGGCTGTTTGGGATGCAGCAGTGAGATGGCTCTGCCCAGGGCCAAACATCCTTCTGGCAGACGCTGGTTGCTCCCAGGGCAGCGCAGGGAGAGGGAATCTGGGCACTGGGCAGAAACAGCAGCAGTGCCCCAGGTGCTGCAGGGAGCCAGAGCACGGGCTGGGAGCTCCCAGCAGCCTCTGCCATGGGGTGTGCAGAGCATCAGCCACTGAGGGATCCCTGGGTGTCTTCCTGTGTAGGGAAAGCTTTGCAAATGAAAACCACGTATGGGCTGGAGTCCCCCATGACACTGAGCTCTCAAGTGGATGTTTGCAGGGCTGGGGGAGCAGCAGGGGGATGCAAATGGGGGGGAGAGGGGCAAGAAGGGTGCCTGGTGCTGAGCCTCGTGTTCTTTTGCTCCTGATGTTCATCTTGGGAGGATGGAGGAAGCACTTGTGAGATGAAGAAGGAGCCTGGCAGAGGCTCAGCTGCATTTTGCAGCACTTGGGATAACTTGAATCTCTTTCTGCTTCACAAAACCTCTGGTGCTTTTTTTTTTTCCTGCCTGCAAGCAAAGGGCAGCATCTTCCCTGCATCTCCTTTAAACCTATTTTAGGATTCAGAGCACTTGATGTGGTTGAATATCCTGGCATTTCCTTTTAATTTAGCGTCTGAAATGATCATGGGGACCACTGGCAGCAGCCAGGACCAGTAATTACGACTGATGCACAGTTTATAGAAACAGAGAAGTTTACAGTGAAAAGAGTGCAGCTAAAAATAAGGTGGGGAGCAGGAGGATGAGCAGCCAGGGCAGCCCCTGCCAGCCCTCACGTGGCCCCACAGCTGGTTATGGATGTGTAGAGTCTTGTGCTTTGTTTGGGGGGTGGTGGGAGCACACAGAGCACTGGTGACCTTCAGCTGTGCCAGCAGCTCTGAGGGGTGAGCTGGCAAAAGCCAGAGGAAGGGGCAAAGGGAGCACAGGGCTGGGGCTGGGGTTGTTTTTTTAACTCTGTCTCATCCGCAATCCGGATCATCCGCCCACAGATAATTGAGGGTTGTTGGTGTGGCTGAGTCAAGCCTCACAGAATCAATAGCAGGTTCTCAGGAGCGATGGGTTCCAGCACCAGCAGCCACTCAGCACCCGCTTCTCTGCAGGGGCCAAGGGCTCGGGGTGCAGCTGGGATGTGACACACACTCACACACACACACTCACCCCCTGCCCACTGCAGGGTTGGAATTTTCCAGCTGCTTAGAGTTTGGCCAGAAAACCCAGTGCCATGAAACCTCCTCCCACCTGCTGCCTGCCAGCCTGGGCTGCTCTGAGGAGCCCCGTGGGGATGCTGCTGCACCAGCCCAGTGTGGCTGCAGAATGGGGGGGTGCCCTTGGTCCTGCCCTTCCAAGGGTGTTCCCTTTTCTGCTACACAAAAGAGGGGAGAATGCAGTGAAAATAGAGGAGACAGCAGGGATTCCCCCTGGTCTCTCATGCCTAACACTGGGCAGCTTGCTGCTAAGTCCAGCTGGTTTGGTTCATCAAGGTGCACAGCTGATTGCAGTCTCCTTTAGCATTTCTCACAGCTGGGCCCCCCTCACAGCGCCTCCTCCTGCCTTTGCCCCCTCCCATGGCCTCTGTATAAAATGGGTGCAAAGGTTCCCTAACAGACTGCTGTTTTAGCAAAGGTTTTCACCCTTCTATGGGGCTGCAAGATGTCCCAGGGGCTTCTACTGTGTTGCTGGGTCCCTGTGACCTCCTTGACTCTGCCACAGCCCCCCCGTGCCCTTCCTACAGTAGCATCAGCCCCTGAAGATCACGGTAGGTTCTGAGCCTCTGTTTAGTCTGGTTGGATCTCACACAATTCCAGGGGCCAAAGAAGTGACCCATAAAATAACCAAGTTACCGAAATCACCCGAGGGGACACCCGAGTTCCCCCTGGACTGACCACAGAGGGGTTACCAGCAGAAAAAAACAACCCAAAAGTGATCCCTCTGCTCGTGTTTGGGGGGACTGGAGGGTTTTACCAGAGCTGTGAGGCAGCAGCAGCTTCAGCAGCATCTTTAGTGTCCCAGAATGAGTGGAAGAACTGGGAAAGCAGAGAAGAGCCCGAGGGGCTGCTCTGGGGTCGGGGGGGACTGGGGTGTGTGTCCTGGGGGGAGGGAGAAGTTAAATCCATAAAAGCCCTGTGGATCCATCACTAAAGTTATCTCAGCGCTGGGTTTAAAATCACAACACGGGCAGCCACGCCCGGAGTGACCCGGGAGTGGGTTTTTCCCTCCCCTGCGATGGGTGAAACCCGACTTTAACCCACCTGTGTTGGGTTGTTTCGTGATGGGCTCGTTTTGCATTGAAAAGGAAGCGCCGGGTGCCGTTTGTTACGTGGCTTTTGTGCCTGAAGCAGGAGCAGCTTTGATGGCTTTAATTACCCTCAGTCACGGCAGCTTGGGAGAGCTCTGAGAGAACAATTCGAAGACGCTAATTACATATTAGAGACGGTGTGTGGGGCTGTGTCACCCCAGAGAAAGCTGGGAGGGGGGTGGGGGGATTTCTTTATGGGCTTGAAATCACCAGGTTTTTCTTTTCCTTTCCCAGCAGCAGTTTCTGCAGAAAAGAGACGTTTTCAGCACCGACTGAGGGTTTATTTGCAGCCTTGAATCGGCTGCAGATCTTTACATTTCCTCAGGCTGAAGCCTTCGTGGCAGAGGGCACCAGCCCTGCCCTGCGATGGGCTCCAGAGCTTGTTCCCTGAGCAGCTCCTGCCCAGAAAACTTACAGAAACCCCAATTGCTGCTTGCGAGGGTCCCTCTGACCCCCAGAATGCGCGGGGCTGGGTGGGTTCTTCACCCTTTAGAGGCGTGCAAAGGGCTGCAGCCCCTAAAGCAGGGCACGAGGGGCAGCTTCTGGGGGCTCCCGCTGCAGCCAGTTCCTTTTAATTCTATTTTAATTACTAGAGACTGGAGCGTTTTCAGCAAAATAGAGCTGGGAGGGGTTGTGCTCTTGGGAGAAAAGGAACGGGAGCTGGAGCCAGCGGCTGGGTGGGGTTTGTGCCCGAATGAGGGGGAAAAGCCCCCAGTGGCGGGACTCGGTGGGGGCTGCGGCACAGCCCCCCCTCAGCCCCTCCTTCTGCAGTCGAGCAGGACCGGGACATCTTCTCACCAAAGCCCTACTGGAAGGAGTTCAGGTTCGACCTGACTCAGGTGCCCACGGGCGAGTCGGTGACGGCCGCCGAGTTTCGCATCTACAAGGCGCGAGGTGTCACCCGCAACGCCAACAACACCCTGCACGTCAGCGTGTACGAGATCGCTGCCCAGCACGCCAACAGGCACGGCCGGGCAAGGGGCACGGCGCTGGGGGCTCCAGTGGGGATGGGATGAACATAGAGGGGATGGGGATGGAGGTAAATGGGATGGGGATGAAGAGAAAGGGGATGGGGATGAAGATAGAGGGGATGGTGATGAAGAGAAAGGATGGAGATGAAGATAGAGGGGATGTGGGTTAATACAGGGGCTGAGATGAAGATAGTGTGGAAGGGGATGGGGATTCAAAGTGGGGTAGAGATAAAGATGAAGGTGCTGGGGATGCAAAGGAGGGTAAGGATAAAGATGAAGGTGCTGGGGAAGAACATGGGGATGGGCATGAAGATGGGATCTCTCAAGCCCCAGCCTCAGCAGTTTCCTTTCCCAGCACTTGCCAAGGCTGAGGGAAGTGGCTGTTCCACGCTTTCCCCCCAGGCAGTGCCCCAGCTCAGCCTTCAGCCAGGGCTGGGAGGCTGCTGTTCCCACGGCAGCTGCCTGGTTGTCACCAGCGTGTCTGGCAGAGCCGGGAGCTGCTGTCCTGGCCCTGCTGTGCCAGGACCTGCACAGACACAGCACTGTGGAGTCATTTCTGTCAGGTATTGCCGGTGCCCTTTGGCTGTTGTTACTCACCTGCTCCTGTTTGGTTTTTTTTCCCCATTTCCACAGGGAATCTGACCTGTTCCTGCTGGATGTGCAGGACCTGCGTGCTGGGACCGAGGGCTGGCTGGTGTTTGACATCACAGCCGCCAGCAACCACTGGTTAGTGGATGGGAAATACAACCTGGGGCTGCGGCTCTACGTGGAGACGGACGATGGTGAGCCTGCCCAACCCACCCCCAGCGTGTGGGGCCCAAGCCCCAGGAGTCAGAGTCCTCTTATCCCCTCTCAGTGCTGTGGCTGGTGGCTGGGGGGATGTTGTGTTGCTGCAACTTTAAGTTTCCAGCTGGGGTGGAGAATTGCTGGCGCCAGCATCTGCTGGGATTGAGGCAAGCAGCCTCCCAAAGGCACTCATGCTAATGGGGTTCCTGGTGTGGGCTGTAATAACCCCATTAGCACTTAATGAACCCTTTTACCTGGAGGGAACCTAGAGTGTGATGTAGGATTAACCCTCTTCTCATAATGGGATCAAATCTGCTGCAGAGGTGTCTTCTGCACAAGCACAGACACGATGCTGAGGGGCACAGAGTCCATCGCTGCTTCCATGGGAAGAATCAAGCTCATAGAATGGTTTTGGTTGCTAAAGCCCTTTAAGCTCAAGTCCCAGCCCCCCTCTCACCCTGCCCAGCCCACCTCTAACCCCTGGCCCTCAGCCACTGGAGATGCTGAACCTGCAGCTCCCCATTGCAAACGCCCCACACTCTTCCTCTTTGCTTCACCCAAACGCGTTCAAGCCGCGGCGTGGTCCCGTCCCGCAGGGCACAGCGTGGACCCGGGCTCTGCCGGGCTGCTGGGGCGCCGGGGGCCCCGCTCCAAGCAGCCCTTCATGGTGACGTTCTTCGGCGCCGGCGCCGCGCGCGTCCCGCGGGCAGCCAGAGCCCCGCGCCGGCGGCAGCACAGGAGGAACAACAACGACCTCCCGCAGCCCAACAAGCTGCCAGGGATCTTTGGTGAGAGCTTCTGGGGGGAAAGCAGCGGGCTCTGCCGCCTCTGCTGGGGCCTTTCCCCGGCACAGACCTCCGTTCTGGCCCCAGGGAAGCGGAGCAGAGCTCTGGGTTTGTGGCACTGGGGCTGTTGGCAGTGGGTCGGTGGGGCTGGGGTGGCCGCCCCCCTGAGCAATGGGCCTTTGTGGGCTTGTCAGGGTACCTGAATATTGGCCTCTGTGCATCGTTGGCCTTGGCTTTGAAGTTGCCCTGGGAGCCCATCACCCTGGGAGGGTGTCACAGCCCTGGGAGGGTGTCACGGCCCTGGGAGGGTGTCACAGCCCTGCAAAGCCACTCAGGGAGTGGGAAGCCTCAGCTCTTCTGAACCCATTTAGCTTGGGCAACCCTCAAAGCCAACTCCTCTGTGAGCAGGGACAGGACTTAGCCCTTCCCAGGCTGAATCTCCTCATCCCGATCTCGGAGCAACCAATTTCAACCTCTGAAGCTTCTTTTCCCTCTGTACAACAGAGGCTCCTGCTCTTGTGCTCTTCTGCCCCTCCCAGGGGCTGTTCAGTCCCAGCTGGAGCGGGGTTGGCTGCAGGGAGGGCTGTGGGTGCTGACACCCCGGGGCTCACGCTGCCCTTTCCCTTCTCCCACAGACGACGTCCACGCAGCGGCCGGGCGGCAGATCTGCCGGCGCCACGAGCTCTACGTCAGCTTCCAGGACCTGGGCTGGCTGGTACTGGATGAATTAAAAAACCCCAACCCACCCCCACCTTTGTTCCCTCTGGCCTGGCTCCCTCCCAGCACAGACAGGACTTGCAGCTGGGAGCTGCTGAGAGGCCAAACGTGAACTGCCAGCACCCCAAACTCCACCAGTGACCCCAAACAGCTCCTGGCTCTGGTTTGGCCTCCCTGCTGGCACAGGCACCCAGGGAGGGGAGGGCTGAGCTGTTTGTGCAGGTGGGGGCTGGCTGAAGAGGGAAGCCCATGGAGTTCCCTGGCACAAGCCCTTTTTGTCTTGCAGGACTGGGTGATCGCCCCGCAGGGTTACTCAGCCTATTACTGTGAGGGGGAATGTGCCTTCCCCCTGGACTCCTGCATGAACGCCACCAACCACGCCATCCTGCAGTCCCTGGTCAGTGCAGCCCTGGGGAGAGGGAGGGGATGCTGCATTTGGGGCTGTTGATTTGGGGCTGTTGGATTTGAGGCTGCTGCATTTGGGGCTGGGCACACCTTGGGTTGGGAGCAGCGAGGGCAGAGGTCGCAGTTCAGCCCCAGCTCCCATCCGGATGGGTGCTGCTCTCCCAGGTGCTGGGGAAGGGCCTCGTGTAGCCCACGCCAGGCCTCGGTCTGAGGCCCCATGAAGTGCCCAAACCTCGGGCTCGGCACATTCCAAGCCAGGAAGGCCGTGACACCCCGTTTCCCCAGCCCAGCCCGTGTCCCAGGCAGGTTTCTGGCATGTCCTGCCCCGTGAGTTTGCTCCGGGCCCGTGGCGGATCCCAGGCAGCGCTGGGGCCTGGTAGCGTGTTGCCCTCTGGGATTCAGTCTTGACATCAATGAGGCTGCTGGAGGCCCCGTCTGGGGTTGGGCCCGATCCTGGCAGGGGCAGGGAGGGATCCTCATCCCACCCCATCACCCCCCAACCCGACGCTCCCCCCGAAGCCTTTGGGCAGGATGTGAATCACCTGGTGCTGGGAAGCGCCGGGCAGGGAGCGCTGCCAGCCCCAGCCTGGGCTGCAAATAGCAGAGCTGGACACAAAACCACCCACTTCCGAGCGGGGAGAGCTCAGCTGCCCCTGCCAGGAATGAATCACACGGGGGGAGCGGCCAGGAGGGGCCCAGGGACGCCGGGCTCACACCACACAGCCCGGGCCTGGGGGAACAGGCAGCCTGGGCAGGGCAGGAGCGAGCCAGGGGAGAGTCCTGATGGGCACTGAAGGGCTTAGTGCAGGGTGTTAAACCTGGGGCAGCTCTGCCCTCATTGCTTTATTTCTTTAGCCCTTTGCAGTGGGAGAAGTGCTCAGAACTCCCAGGTTAATGCAGGGGCTGCCTGGCCCAGGGGCAGTGCCACGAGCCCTGATCCAACACAAACTGCAGGAAGGACTTGCCCAGAGCTTAGAGTAAATATTTTTGCACCAAGCTGGAAATAATCTCCCCATTCACTCAGGGGCTGCACTTCAGTGGGATGCTTTTTCTTTAGGCTAGAGCTGCGTTTGCTGGCTCCATCTCTGCTTCCCTCCCTCCCTCCCTTCCTCCCTCTCTCCCTCCCCAGGTGCACCTGATGAAGCCTGAGGCCGTGCCCAAGGCCTGCTGTGCCCCCACCAAGCTCAGTGCCACCTCTGTCCTGTACTATGACAGCAACAACAACGTCATCCTCAAGAAGCACCGCAACATGGTGGTGAAATCCTGCGGCTGCCACTGAGGGCTGGCCCCAGCCCTGGCCCTTCCCCTCCCCAGGGTGACCCTGGCTTTCTGGGGGTGGAAAAGGCTCCTCGTGGGCTGCATCAGAGCAAAGGCCATTGATAATAACTAATAATAGAAATAAATCCCTCCCAGCCCTTCCTAGAAGTGGATGTGACAGAAACCTTTCCTTCTCAGCCCACTGGAGCAGCCACGGCCATCTACACAGAGCTGGAGGGAAGGGAGGGTTTGGAGGGAGCTACGAGGCTGTTCTGTCTGTGTCTGACATTTCCCTCCTCCAGCAGAGGCAGTTTGGGCTGAAGGGTAACTGGGACAAGGCAGCTGCTCTGGGACTGAGCTGTTTCCCCCCACATCTGTCTGTCTAACCCACCTCTGCCTGGTGCTTTTAAACTCCCTTAATGAAAACACCCTCAGCCAATTAAGCAGCTGCCTGACTAACCTGCTCCTGTTTACTTAAAGGTCACGAAACTCATCCAGTTGGGAGAAAAAAAACACCAAACCCCACACCTCTGTTGAGCTCTGACACTGTTCTAAAATAAACACCTCCTCTGGAAAGTAAACAGGTAGCTCCTCGTGCTCTTTGCTGGCTGATGAGTGGCACACACAGCAGCATTCTGGTCCGTGGATGGGGTTACACAAGGATAAAAACACCTCAGGACCAGCCAAAATGGCACCTGTTTGCTTGCAAACAAGCCCTGCCAAAGTGGTGAGGTGTGAGGCTTGGGTCAGGCTGTGGTGGGGGCTCGCTGGGGGCTCTCCCCAGGGCTGTGCTCGCAGCTTCCCTGGGCTGGTGGCACAGTGAAGTTACTTATTGGCTGGGATTTGCTAAGGAAAGGGCCTGTCCTGCTTGTTAGCTCAGGAACCCAGGGAACCTCCTGTCCCTGAACAAACACTGAGCCTGGCTTAGCCAAATTCAAAGGGAAAAACTCAATAAACCCACCCCAGACAACCCCTGCCCGTGGCTGACTCCCCAGCAAACGGCCTCTTGCTGCTTTGGAAGGATTTTATCTGCCAGTTCCCCGGGAAATGCAGCTCAGGGTGCAACATGAGGCCTTCTGCAGAGACAGAGCCCCAGGTTTCCATCAGCTCCCCCGTGGAGTGAGGGCCCTGCCTGGTTCAGGGGCTGCTGGAGGTGTCTGTAAGGACAATCTTCAGCAATGTGAGATTTCAACAACAAGAAGGAGTGAGGAAGGGAGATGCTGGGCTGGTTTGTCTCCAGGAAGCCCCTCAACATCCCACCCTGCAGACCCCAAGCCCCCTCTCTGCCCCTGAGCAGCCTCATGCCCACATCCACTTCCAGTGCCAAAAACCCCAAAGCAATCCCTTCCCAACCAGGTGGTTGCCCTGAAGGTGCTTGGCCAGAGCCAGCCCCTGCTGGGGCACACAGCCATCCTGCTCTGCAAACCACAGCTTGGAACTCAAACCCTTCCACAGCCTCATCACCACCTGGTTTTTTTCTTCTTCTAACACCCAGCGAGTTTCCTCCTTTCCTGCAGCTGCTTGGCCAGACCTTGTTCTCCCACTTACACATCCCAAGTAAACGCCCTCCCTCTCAGATGGGGATGGAGCTGGACCAGGCTGGGGCCAGCCAGGGACCTGCCTCCCTCTGCTGATGGGAAAGGACACTGCAGAGCCAGGGACATGCCAAAAGCACCTCCACCAGACCCTGCTGCTGGGAAAACCAGGAGAGATTCAGTTCTGCTCTTGCCCCAGCACGAGTGGCTTCCCCTGGAGCCAGGATTCAGCTGCTGCATGGTGAGGGTAAACAGGGGAAAACGCTCAAAAGCAAAGACCATCCTCACCCAGGGAGAACTCAACAGCCAGGGCCAGGTCCTCAGGAGTTTTAAAGCCATTTTATTTGTATCAAACATAAAACTCTTTTGGGAAATGCAGGAGCAGAACCAACCCTGGGGCAGAACCAGCCCTGGGGCAGTGCAGGATTGCACAGGCTGGTGGGACAGAGCCACAGGCACAAAACCACCAAGCCTTGCAGGGGAACTTCCACAGCAGCTCTGGGAGCTGGGCACTGCCAGGAGCTGGGCACTGCTGGGGGCCCTGGGGCTGTGCCTCTCTGGCCCCTCCTGGCCAAGCTCACTCCACTCAGACCCCTTCTCCATGACCTCAGGGGCACTCCCCGCAGTCTGAGATAATCACCTTCTGCTTTGGTTTCCCATCCTTGGTGCCCTGAGCCTTGGAGAAAGAGAGCAGCAGGGGGTGAGGAGGGGAAGGGCAGGCGCAGCAGGAGGGGCCGTGGCCACACGTACCTCCATGTGCCGCACCACGTCCATGCCGGCCGTCACCTCCCCGAACACCACGTGCTTCCCGTCCAGCCAGTCCGTCTTGTCACACGTGATGAAGAACTGGGAGCCGTTGGTGTTTGGGCCAGAGTTTGCCATGGATAACAGCCCTGAGAGGAAAAAGGGTTGTGTTATGGCTGGGAGAGAGCTGAGCTGCAGCACGTGAGCCACCCACAGGCACAGCCTGCAGGAGCCTCTGAACCTCACAGGCACTGCAGGAAACCAACTGGGAGGGAAACACTTGCATCTTCTGTGATGGAGAGGCCTAGAGATTGCTCATGCTGCTTCCAGTTGCACTAATTGAGCTCTTTGTGCTGAGATAAACCTGCTTGCCTTTTGCTGCTCTTCCCAGTCACACTGGGACATTCCTCTGTAACAAACCCATCAGGGAAGCAGCTCAGCAGCTCCTGCCCCATGATGTAATGGTGCAAACTGGAAGCAGGTGGAAGGGGAGCAAGCAGTGCCTTTCTGCTTGTGGGATGTCTGGGGTGTGATACACAATGGTCTGACCACAGCAACAGCATCTGGCCAACATGGATTATAACTCAGGGCTGCTGCTCTCATAGAATCACAGATGTGATTGTTAAAGCCCTGGAGCTGCTGCAGTCCCAGCCCTGCCCTCGCCCTGCCCAGCCCAGCACTGACCCACAGCCCTCAGCACCTCAGCCCCACGGCTTTGGGATCCCTCCAGGGCTGGGCACTGCCCCAGCTCCCTGGGCAGCCTGGCACAGGGTTGACACCCCTCTCAGGGAAACAGTTCTGCCTCAGCTCCAGCCTCAACCTCCCCTGGGGCAACTGCAGCCCATTTCCTCTAGTCCTAGGTCTAGAACATGCTCTAAGTCAGCCCAAGAGGGGCCCCTGGCTGATGCTGAGCCGTTCTGCTCCGTGGCTCTTACCTGGTCCCGTGTGTTTGAGGATGAAGTTTTCATCATCGAACTTCTTCCCGTAGATGGATTTGCCGCCGGTGCCGTTGTGGTTGGTGAAGTCTCCGGCCTGGCACATGAACTGGGGGATGATGCGGTGGAAGCTGCTCCCTTTGAAGCCGAAGCCTCTCTCGTGGGTGCAGAGGCAGCGGAAGTTCTCTGTGCGGGGGCAGAGGGGTGAGAGCAGGGCGGCAGCCGCGGGCCGGGGCGCTGCGGAGGCGGCACAGCAGCTCACCCGCCGTCATGGGCACCACGTCTGAGCGCAGCAGCAGCTGCAGCCGCCCCGCCGGCTTGTTCCCGATCTTGATGTCCATGAAAACCTGAGGGTTCACCCGGGATTTCTTGGCAGGAGGCTCCCCCTGGGCAGGGAAAGACCTTGGTGTTACAGCCTGTGCCCGTTGCCTGTCACTGGGCATCGCCCCATCCTCCTGATACCCGTTTGTGACGTGCCCCTGAGCTCAGGCTTCTGTTCCCCAGGCTGAGCAGCCCCAGGGCTGCAGCCTTTCCTCCTCACACACATGTTCCAGCCCCTCAGCATCTCAGCAGCCCTGCACTGGCCTCTCTCCAGCACTTCCCCATCTCTCTGCAGCTGGGGAGCCCAGAACTGGACACAGGACTGCAGCTGAGCCCCACCAGGGCAGAGCAGAGGGGCAGCAGAACCTCCCTCACCCTGCTGCCCACACTCTCCTCATGCCTCCCAGGCTGCCATTGGCTTCTTGCCCACGAGGGCACGTTGCTGGCTCACGTTCCATTTGCTGCCCCCCAGCACTGCCAGGTCCTTCTCCTGGAGCTGCTCCCCAGCAGGTCACCCCCAGCCTGTGCTGGTGCTGGGCTGGTTCCTCCCCAGCTGCAGGACTCTCAGGAGGTTCCTCTCTGCCCCACTCTCAGCCTTTGGCACAGACAGCCTTCAGGCTCCTACCTCCTGCACCTCTGGCTTGGGGCCCTCTGCTCCTGTCTCCTCTGTGTTCTCCTCTAGAGTCTTCCCTGAAAACTTCTTCAGCCACTCGTCGTCCGACCAGACTGTGATGGCAAAAGACAAGTACAAGTGAGTTTCCATGCCAGGAACTGGGGAATACCTTTGGTTATCTGGTTACTAAGATGCTGCCCAGACCCTCGAGGTCCCCAAATGGGAGGCAGAGCAGAGATCTCTGGGTCTGGGCAAGCAGAAAGGCTGAGGCTGACACACGAAGCTCTGAACATCCCCAGAGATCTGCTACCTGCCCCAGCACCAGCTTACCAGGCCTGGAGGATCCTTCTTTAATTCGCATTGGTTTGGCCAAATTCACACGAATTGTCCTGCCAAAGAGCTCAGACTCGTTCTGCAGAGGGGAAAGAACAGAACAAAGCCCACCAGAAGGTAAAAACCCCACCGTGCCCCCCCAGTTCCTGCAGAGCTCAGAGGAACACAGAGCTGCTGTGTCTGCGTGGCTCAGGCCTTGCTCCGTGCTGCTGGCAGGACACACGTCCCCTGGGGCCGTACCATGTTGTCAATAGCTGCTGCTGCATCCTGGCAAAAAGCAAAAGGAAACCGTTGCTGTAGTTTCACTCTTTACCCCTTTAAAAGCCAGGCTCAGCGTCATGCTCTAGTAAAGGTCGCCAAGGGACTTTTCCTCAGCCTCATCTACCCCGGGGCTGGTGAGAACTGATGGATCTTGCAAGAGCCAAATCTGAGCTGACGTCTGGGGCTGATCCCCACGCTCCCCCCTGTGAAACCCACTCGCTGCGGTGCTTCAGCACAGCGGCATTTGGGAGGAAAGGAGAGAGATGTGGCGCGTGAAAGCCGTGAGATCACGAGCAGGTGAACACCCGACAGCCCGTGCTGCTGCCACACCGGGAAGCGCCGCGGCGCCGAGCAGCCCCCGGCAGCGCCAGGACCCGGCAGCGTGGCAAGAGCAGCTCTGAAGGCCGCTGGAGAACCCCCGGGGCTGGGCAGAGCCTCCGCCCGCTCCCAGGCCGGCCATCCGCCCCTTCCTCACCTCCGCCAGCTCGAACTCCACGAAGGCGAACCCGCGGTGCTTCTCTGCGGAGAGACGAGCGGCCACGGGCTCAGCGGGCGCGCTGCCCCCACGGCCCCGGCCCGGCCCGGCCCGGCCCCGGCCCCGGCCCCGGCCCCGGCCCGGCGGGACACGCACCCGTCTCGTAGTCCAGCGGGATCTGGATGTCGGTGATGTCGCCGAACGGGATGAAGGCAGCGTGCAGCACCTTCTCGTCCACCTCCTCCGCCAGCCCGCCTGCGGGGCCCGTCAGCCGTCAGCGCCCGCGGAACCCGAACCCGAACCCGGCCCCGGCCCCGGCACTCACCCACGTACAGCACCCGCTTGGTGGCCGCCATCTTCCCGCCCGGCCCCGCCCCGGCCCCGCCCCGGAACCCGCGGCCTTCCCGCCCCGGAACGGCCCCGAACAGCCCGGGCACGGCCCCGATCGGCCCCGGCACGGCCCCGCCCCGGAACCAGCGGCCTCCCCGCCCCGGAATAGCCCCGGCACCGCCCCGGCACGGCCCCGGAAAGGCCCCGAACGGCCCCGGCACGGCTCGCAGCAGCCCCGGGCTGCAACAGGCGCCGGGCGCGGGGGAAGCGCAGCGTGGTGGGGGCTGGCAGGGCCCTGCAGAGCTGCCCCAGCCCCAGCCCCTGCTCCAGCAGCTTCCCCTGGCTCAGGGGCACAGGAACGTGTCTCAGGAACCTCCTGAGGAGCCTCCACACCCTCCCTGGGCAGCCTGGGCCAGGGCTCCCTCACCCCAGCACCGACGGACTTGCTCCTCCTGTGCCCGGGGAACCTTTTGTGTTCCAGCCTGTGCCCGTTACCCCTGGGCCTGGCACTGGCCCCATCCTCCTGCCACCCATCAAGGAAAGGAGAGGCAGGAGAAGCAGATTCACCACCTCTTCCCTCTCTCACCCTGTGCAACAGCTTCTTGTCTGTCCCAGGCACAAGTTGCCCTTGTGTTCACTGCTGGCTAACCAAGCTGGGGCAGGGAGGATTAAGGCCAGCTATTTCTCTGCTGTGTACTTCCTACAGTAACACTTTCTCTTCCAGAGGTTCTATGCAATATAACTTCCTTGTATAATGCTTTTTATGCCACAGCAGGAGCCAGCAGGGTTTACAACACATGTATTAATCCCATTGCCCACACACAGCCACTGTCAGAGCATAAAACAGCAGCAGAGACATGAAACATCCAGCTGGAAACACAGAGATGAGCAAAGTCCCTTTGCTCCTGCAGAGGAGAGAGAGACAACCCCCTCCTCTCACCCTGGCACATGGAGAGAAAAGATGACCAAGACAGGGAGAGTTTATTCCTTTATTGATAAATGCTTTCCAGACTTTCCAAACTGGATTGTTCAGTTAAAACCAAAACCACAAAATACTTTCAACCTGAACTCCTCCATGTCCCCTGTGAGGGACACAAAGAGCAGCTCTGTTCTGAGCACAAAGGAAAAGCTTGCAAGCCCAGTTCTGGGTTTGGAGACCTTGAGCTTCAGAGTTGGCTTCTTAAATAACACCTTAAAGGTTAATTTACAAAATGCAACGTAACTATGTGGCGTGAGGCATGGCACTGAGACCTGCAGGACACTGAGGAATCTTCAAACACCCAGAGCTGATGTCTGTGAAGGGGCTATTTGGCTTCTTGGCATCCTGGGGGGAGAGAGGAAGATGGGTGGCCTCCACATGGCAACCCTGGCTCCAGACTAAGGCACAAGAATAAGGTGCAAAGTACACAATTGTTACCAATTGTGAGGAGTTACCCATTTCTGATCATCTGACAATAAACTCAAGCTCTTTAGCAGAGAAGCCAGTGACTGGAGCCACTCACAAATGAAGACACAAGAGCCCCCCTCATTTCACTTGAGCTGTGACACCTCATGAAGCTGCTGTGGTCACAATTACTGAAGACATCCACCAACATGAATGGCTACCAGAATCAGGAAGGGGTGTTAAAGAATTATGGAGGCTTTTACCTCAAATTAAGGAGCAGGACACTCACCAGTCTTCCTGGTTTAAGAGGTAGCAGCAACCACACCGACCTTCTGGGCAGCTTCTTTCTTGGCTTGGTGAGCCTGCAACACTGCAACAGCCTCCTCCACCTTGGGGATACAAGTTCTGTGGTGAGACCCGCTCTGGCAGCAGCGGCTCCCACCAGCCAGCGGCCTGGGGCAGCTCACCTTGGAGCGGAGGGACTCGGGAGACTCGAGCATGTGCAGCAGCTCCGAGTTGTCAATCTCTAGCAGCATTCCTGTGATCTTCCCTGCCAGGCTGGGGTGCATAGCTTGGATCAGAGGGAACAAACGCTCTCCTGGGAAAAGGAAAGGAGTCCAGACAGAGGAGTTCCAATGTAAAACATCATCTTGGTAACGGGAGGGGATTCCCAAAGCAAAAAGCAGCCTCTAAGAATGGAATTTCACTTACCCAGCATCTGTTTCTGCTCCTGGGGAGGGGCTGCAGCCAGCATGGAGGCTGTCAGTGGCTCCTGTCCCTGCACATGTACTGCAGGCTGAGGTGCCTGTAGAAGGGCAGACGTGAGGGCTCCAAAATAACCGTGGAGCAATCAGCCCAGTAGCTAGAGACAACAACAGGATATTCCCTCCTCCAAAACCACAACCTTTGCCAAGCCTACAGCAGGCTGAAGTTTCAGAAAGTGACAGCTAAGGTGGCCCTTGGTTCACAAACATGCTCCCTCCAAGTCCTGAACTCAGAGCTCCACAATGTCACACACCCCACCACCGAGGATGTCCCTGGCAAAGGCATGGCTGTGCCAGGGTTTTACATCCCAAACGATGGTGATGACGCCTGTCTGGGCTGTAACAAAAGCACCTTCAGGTTTCTGGAAGAACCCTTCAGTTGCACATAAAACCTGTTGCAGCCACTGCAGTCCAAGGGCTGCAGGGCTGTGTGTTACCTGCAAAGGCTGTACAGCTGGGTGGGGGCTGCGGACACTCGAGGCGTATTTGTAAGGAGGAACCGCTCTGGGGGCAGGAGCAGCCACAGCAGGACGAGGAGCCAGGTTCTGTGCGGCCGTGCCAACGCCTGCCAGAGGAGAGCAGCGTTACCAACACCTGCAGCAGCAGGCAAACAAGGTGTCTGACATTAACTGCTGAGCTCAGACTATGCCCTGCAGAGCCTAGTAACCTCTTTAAGAACTGGCCTCCAAAACACAACTGGCTACCTTGGCAAGAGGCAACTCTCCCTGAAACTAAACCACGTCCCACATCTTGCCTTTGGAACAAAACGGATTTGGATGCTCTACTCTGAAAGCAATACCCACAACCTACAGAGCTGTTTCAGTGGTTAAGTGTTGCAGAGGTGTTGAGATGAGTTCCAAACCAGTGGAAAACAAGTCACCTGGACTTCCATTGCTGTGCTGTAGCCCCAGCTTGCACTGCACAGCAAGGCACAGGAAAGATGCAGGTGCCATCTCTGCCCCTTGCTGCAGGTGGCCCTTCGACTATCTGGATCTGACAAGTATCTTTTTAAGTCTCGATGTGCTCCTCCTCCCTCGCAGGCGAGGGGAGGGGCTGGGGGCAGGGAGCTTACCCACAGGCTGAGGGGAGGGGCTGGGGGCAGGGAGCTTACCCACAGGCTGAGGGGAGGGGCTGGGGGCAGGGAGCTTACCCACACGCTGGGCAGCAGGGAGGCCCCGCGAGGCCGGGGCAGTGCCGGCCGGGGCCAGGTGGCGCAGGGCAGGCCGGGGTCCAGACTGGCGCATGGCGCTGGGCATCCCCTGGAAGCCTGCAGGGAGAAACGAGGGGAAAGGCTGAAAACAGGACTGACTGGCGAGTCAGGACAGTCATCTGCAGGCAGGAGGCTGGGTGTGTGTGTGGAAAGGAAAGCATGCATTGCTCTTGTTGGGAAGCACAGCCCAAAGGGTCACAACAAGCACAGCCTGCTCACCTTGAGGCCTCCCTCCTTGCTGCCAGCGGGGGTTGGGTCTCATCTGTGTCATTTGGTTGGGTGCATAGTAAGTGGGTCTGCTCTGAGCCTGAGGAAAGATCAGACAAGCTCAGAGGCAACATCTAAGCAAACAAACACAGTTGACAAAACATTTTGGCAGTTGCAGCTAGGACTGACATTCAATTCACACTGAGAACAGGCAGCTGGGAAGTCACAGCATTAACACCACTGACTGCACCCTCATCAGGGTTATTTGCTTACAGGCATAAGAAAGGCTCAATGAGACAGATTACTGCAGATAAACCATCAAAGCTCCAAGACAAGCTAAAAAACCCCACACCAGCTCAGCTCACCTGGGGCACAGCAGGCATGAAATATCCCCCAGCAGCAGGCTGGAACTGATTAATGATTGTGTTGGCAGGCAAGGCTCTCATCCCAGCAATGCGCTGCATGTACTGATTAGTCAGATGGGCCTTTCTCTCCTCTTTCCTCTGAGCTAGTGCAACATACAAGGGCTTGGAGCCCACGATCCGCCCGTTCATCTCTGTCACAGCTTTCGTAGCCTCCTCTGGAGAGGAAAAGCAGACAAAGCCAAACCCTTTGCTCCGTCCATCTTCCAGCATCACCTGCAGCAAAGATCAGTTGCTAGTCGAGCACCATTGCAAGAACTCAGCCTAAGAACCCAGATATTTCAAGTGTCAGGTTTCAGGTGGGTAGGGCAGAACTGTTGCAGAGGTGTAGAGACTGGTACCTAACGAACAAGAAATCACCTGTCTGGATTTACTCTGCCTTTCTGTAAGCACCACGTGTCCCCAGGCCCACACTGCACAGTATGGAATGGGAAAGATGTGGTGCAGCCTCCAAGTGCTGATACAAAGATTCCCAATAAGCATAAAATTGTGTTTCTCGAGCACATTTGCCACTTTCTGCCTCCTCTTTTGATAAGGGAATGAAGAAAGTGCAGTTAAATGCCACTGACACCCAAAGGAATCTGTGTATTTGCTAGTGCAGATGTTCTTAGGAACAATGACCAGAGGATAGGAACTGCCCTTCGACCCCACACCAGCTAACAGCCCCTTCAAGCTGTAAAATCCAAATACCCTCAGACTCCACAGTACCTTGGCACTTGTTATTGACCCAAAAGGTGAGAACTCCTTCCTCAGTTTTTCATCATCTATAGTGTCATCTAGGTTTTTGATGTACAAGTTAACACCCTAGAAGGGAGAGAACAGTAAGACATTCATCATCTGAAAGTCCTGAGCACACTGTTAACATCCACTTGCCAAAGCTGCTCGTTTATCCAAAAGCTCTTGACTTAGGATGATCTGCCTTTCATACCACCCAAAGCCAAAGGCAATAAATGTTGCAAAGCTGTAGAGACAAGTCCCACTGTGGTGAAAGGGAGCTCGTCTGGATTTGCCCTGCGTTCCTGTGGCATCGTGTATCCCCACTCTGGTACTGTGGCACACAGAATGGGAAAGATTCCGATGCGGTGCCCGTGACCCAGTTTTGCCACCCATCAGAGACACAACACAGACTTATGCTGCCTCTTTCTCCTTCAGGAGACTGCATGGTTACTGTCTCATGTCCTCCTAAACACTTTCATTGCCAAGACTATGTTCTGATGCTCCCCCTTTGTCCCCAGGTACCAGAGCCACGGTAACATTTAACTCCCAGGAGGACTGACTACGTTGTCAATGCCTTTCAAGTATGTCAGACTGAAACCAGTGCTTGACTTGAGAGGAACGGACTATTCACCTGGTACCGGCTGAGCCTCTCTTGTTTGAGCTGCTCAAACTTCCTTTTCAGCTCTGCCTGGCGCTCCACCTTCTTCTGTGCTCGGCCTACAAAGACCATTTTCCCATTGATATCCTTTCCATTCATTTCTTCTACTGCCTACAGAGGGTTCAAGAGGAAACTGTCAGCTGCTGAAGCAAGACAGCACCTGATGCTGTAAGAACGGGACTGCCCAGGGCTCATGTATCCCTGTTAGCCAAATCAAGGTTGCCACACTGCTGCTGTGTAACAATGGCTAATTAGAGACAAACTGAAATGATTAGCAGATACCATGTTAACACCACCACAGTAAATCCTGGACTAACAGCAACTTATGGATTTATCCCCAGTCCTTCTTGCAATTAAGGCCAAGTTTTATCAAGCAATACTGCTTAGAAAGCCATTTCTAAGCAATGTTCTCATTCTAGACACATTCCTTCCCCTTAAGACCTGCATTGTAGAGTTACTCCAGCAATTAACCTTGATTATCCCACTGCATTCCATGCAGAACCACTGATCTGGAGAAATGCCAAGTTACCCTGGAATGTTAAAGCCAGGAAGGTGTAAGAGGTTTCTAAGTTCCCATATCTAGAAGAGGTTATGCCTGAAGCAGAGTCTCCTCTTTTTTTAGTAACAGGCTCCTATGATGAACCAAGTTTTTCTTCTCTGAGGATGCCCAAGTGGCATGAAAACTGGTCATACCTTGTTAGCATCTTCATGCTTTTCAAAGCTGACAAAGCCAAAGCCTTTGGACTTTCCTGTGGGGTCTGTCATCACTTTAACACTCAGAGTTTTACCTGGTACCAAAGGACAGAGTTAGTAAAATACCATACAACTATTTCAAGACTAATACAATAGCCCCAGCCCTCTCTCTGGTCAGCTTCTGCCTCCTGCCCAATATTTGTCAAAGCTATGACCCACAGCCCAGCTGTGTGTGCCTCAGCCTCAGAGTGACCCAGGTAGAGCTGTTTAGCAGCACTGCTAAACCACCACAGGTCACAAAATGCACAGCCTCATTACAAGTGTTCCTCTATTTACCATATTTGCTGAAGAGCTCCTTAAGTCTTTCATCATCCATGTCATCCCCAAAGTTTTTAATATAGACATTGGTGAACTCCTTTGCCTTGGCTCCCAACTCAGCCTCCCGTTCCTTACGAGACTTGAATCTCCCAACAAATCTGCAAGAAAGAATGAAAATCCCAATAAGCAGCTTGTTTTCAAGAGTGGAAAAACAACGTGTGACTTGCAGCAAGGCAAAAATAACGAGTGTGTAGTAAGAGCTGGGAATGGGGACAAGAAAGGGTGACAGAAAGAGAAGGACAAACAGGCCACAGACCAACCAGAAAAATCACCTGTCCTACGGTCGGCCAAGGACACCCAGCCAGCTCTGCAGTGGAGAGAGTGCTGGCCACAGAAACCCACCCCAGCCCACTAGCAGAGGCAGCAGATCAAGGCTTGGTCAGGGAAACCCACCAGCCCTGTAATGGAGGGGTAGCAGGCCATGGCTTGGGCAGGGTCACTCACCAGCCCTGTAGTGGAGAGGCAGCAGGCCAAGGCTTGGGCCAGGAGAACCAGTGCCTTGTGTGTCCCTGTTAATACCGAGCTGCATCCCGGTTCATGTGAGCGCTGCTGCTCCTGGCTGTGACACTCACACTTTGCGGTCGTTGAGCAGCATGCCGTTCATCTTCTCGATGGCTCTATCTGCGGCATCCTGGGTCTCAAAGTGCACAAAGGCGTAGCCCTTAGAGCCATTCTCATCACACACCACCTGCACACGTGGAAGGAAAACAAAGTGTCAGCTCTCTGAATGTTTGCTCCTCTGCCACACAAAGCCAGCACACAGAACAGGCTACTGCCCAGCGCCACCTCCACGAAGGCGTGGCCTGTATTCAGACCTGTGCCCTTCCCAGCCAGATGTGATGTAACCTCAGCCATCCCTGACTCTTTGGTCAACTCTGCCTCTTACACACTCCCCTTCTCACTTGGTGAAAGTGTCCCTTTTGCTTCCTGTGTTGGATGGGCCTGATTATGCCACTGCTACCACACAATTGGATAAAGGAACCACATCTCACCTTGCAGGACAAAATATTCCCAAACGCTGAGAACGTGTCATAAAGTGCCTTGTTATCAATGGATTTGTCCAGGTTCTTAATGAAGACATTTCCAACTCCTGACTTCCTCAAAGAGGGGTCCCTCTGAGACCACATGATGCGAATGGGTTTTCCTTTGATCACATCAAAATTCATGGTATCTAGAGCACGCTCAGCTGCAAGAGAAGCCAACAACAGGTTTCTGGGGTTTGCTGAAGAATAAAGGTTTCCATCACGTGGGTGATCGTTTTCTTTCAATTACATTTGGGCAAACAAGGCCCTGAAGTTAATGTTTCAAGGAGGTCTTTGCAGCACAGTCACTAGATATGTTTAGGTATGTAACAGGTTTAATAGACTTTTACACATTTGTGTTGATGTTTTAACAACTACAGCAAAACAAATGTCAAAATGGCTGGGGCATTAGCTATAGCCTCAATTCTTACACTGGTAAATTGCTCCACCCTGAAAGGAAAGGAAATAACCCCAGGGAAGGAGGAGGGAGTAACAAAAGTGACTGTTTGGCTTGGTTGCTTTTCACAAAGCTCACATCTACCCATCTTCACTTCTACTGAGAAAAGGATCATCTCCATGTCAGGTCAGGGAAGATGTGCACAAACACATGGCTGGCTGGGAAGAAGACACGAGTCAGCCTCAATAACTTCTGTGGCCAAAAAGTGATTCCTGAGTGGCTCAATCTCAAGACGACAGCAAGAATGGACAAAACCCTGGAAAAAACGGTCCATAATACACAAGGAAGTGTTTATCTGAACTCTAAAGCCTCAGCACTGTCATCCTAGCCTAGGCTGAAACCTCCCTCCACAATTCTATTTCTGCTACCTGCTGCTATATTAAAAGCATCATTACGTACACACATTAGGATCTTGTTCATAAAATCGAGATGCTTGGGGCTCTTCTGTGCCAGAAAACACTCCCAGCACGGAGTGAGCAGAGAAACACTGTTAATTCCCAGCATGAAGCAGGGAAAGAGGAGGACAGACACACATTCAAACCAAGCAGTATCAACAAGGCAGAACGCAAGGTTCCACACTTGCTCAGCTCAGGTCTCCCAGGCCACCTTTGCCCAGCAGTACTTGCTGATTACATTTCAGAAGCAGCCAATTCAAGGAAAATGCCAACTTGAACAGCTTTTTTTTCACGTGACTTTGATAGTGCAGCCAGGGTAACCACTCAGCATTTCACACAACCATCTCTAGGGATAGAAGTGGGATGTTATCTACAGAAGCCTCCTGTACTCCACGTACCCCAAAGTCAGCCTCAGGCACTACATGGGAATCTCTCAATTTTTCAAGTGCTTACAAATGGTTTTTTGCTCTTGCTTTTCCAAGTGAAGTGTGACACCACCAGTACTATCACAGACACCCAGACGGGAAACAAGCTTTGCTGGACTTCACTCCTAAAGTAGCCAGGTTTGGGACAAAAAATAAGGAGGAAAGTTACAGTTGCAAGGACCCTCCCAGCTCTGTTCAGAGGGGCTGAATGCAATTAACTGCCATGCTAAAATGACTCCTCAGCTGCTACTCTGAAACAATGCAGCCAAAGCTCTTCCTGCAGTCCATTCCTAGTAGGCACTTCAGTAGGCAACTTGGTCCAGCTTGTCAAATATGGCAGTGGTTATTTATAGCAGTGAGAGGTCCTCCAGAAGTATGTGTTGGCAAGGACACAACCTAGTTGTATATACCATTTGCAGCTGAAACAGGGCTGCTGCTGAAAGGTGAAAAGCAGATGAAGCAGCGGCATGCAACCAGAGGGAACTGAGAAACTCTGCAGCAGATACCAGACTAGTTATGAACTTGGAGCAAGTTCTTTCAAGTTTCCTAAGCAGATATTGCTCTTTCAACAGCTTGCTAGCATTCCACTCTATTACTATACTTTGCTTGAAACTCACTCAGAGCCTTCTCTGATAAGAAAGCCTTAGAAAGATCCCCTACTTTGAGGGAGGTCTGCCATACCCACAGGTGGAAGTGCTATTGGATTACCCCAGGACCTAAGAAAACCTGTAAAGGATCAGCAGGAGTTACATGAATGACTCAGACTAAGCACATCTGATTCATTTCCTTAATCTGAGCAAACACCTTCTCATTTTCTTCTATTTAAGCCACAAAGCTTCAGCCATTTCAGTTCCTGGATCTGTTTCTCACCCACTGTTTCTTGTCATCATTCCAGTAGACTCAACTGCATCTTATATAAAACAGATTACACACACTCTTAAGCCCTCTCAGGCTTCCTTTTCATGCCTCTTCTATTGCCTTCTAGATAGGGAAAGATAGGAGCACTCCTTGTAGTTTGCCTCAGGCCTCAAAGTAATTAATCTCCCTTAGAGGCTCCCTGATGCAGAGCTAACACATTGCTGGAACTAGTGACTATGGTTGAGCAGCAGAAAGGCTGAGAGTCACACACACAGCTCACCCACAAGAGCTCTGCACAAGGAGTTTTATTCTGCAAAGATGGCTGCTCTGCAAACCTCTGGACTCCTGCTTATGTCACTAAGCAAAAACCACCCGAGAACAAGAGCACAAAAGCACAAACTTAACCACTGACTTTTTAATTCAAAAGTGGCTGCACACAGAGCAGACCCAAATGCTTTGATTGCTGGAGTTAGGACAAAATGCTGCTGGCAATGAAGCTTGCAGAGTTAACCACTCTTCCCTTTTAACTTCACACCTGCATTCATATTACACAGGTTTTCCCTTTAAGGAAGAGGAGATAAAAGCTTACCTGCACTACTCTACACCTTGCTTCACAAGCACTTATCTAACCCAGCTCCCAGCTCCTCCCTGGCTCGGGAAATGCTCTGTTTTTGCTGCACTTCCACAGCAGTTTATCTCTACAGCTGTATTAAAGTTTCTCTGCCTCATTACCCAAATTGCCACACCATGACTACTGTCAATGTTGTGAAATCCTGGAAGGAATTAAACTGCACGAGGAAGACATGAAAAAGGAAATTCAGCTTTTCTTGCAAGTGAAAGGAGTTTGTTTTCTCTCCTTTCTTCACAGACAAAAAGAATAAACATTAACAGCAACAGCTGAGCCTCAACTAGCCAGAACTTTGAAGCATTTCCTTAATCTGCCTATCCCAGTATGGCAGAGTTCACCATTCACCAAACAACTGCAGCTGAAAGCAGCAAAGCTCGTTTTCACTAAAAATAACCTCTCTGCAGCAGACTACCAGCTAGACCATGCATGGCCAGAGAGAAACCCCTTCCAGGGTCAAGCACCACTCCACTACCAGGAACGTACAGGAAAACACAACCTTTGAATCGATTTGGCCACGGGAATGTTTTATTTAGTACAGCAGCTTTTTTTTCACTTATGCAAAGTCTGCCAGACAGAAGAAATCAGGAGCTTTCCAGAAGAGATCTCTTTGAGGACAGGAGTCTGAATATTTCTCCTTCTCTCTATTAACTCAATAATTAGGTTTAAATCACTTGACCTTCTAAGACCTACCAGTAATAAGACACCACTTACTTTGTCAAAGTATCACTTGAAGTACTGGGACTTCCTAAAATGTCTGCTGCCTCACCAGGAGCCCAGAATGATGCAATCTGCTCAACTGCTACCTATTTATGACCATAAAAGATTACCTTGAAACACACTGGCAGGCCACCTGTACTTGTATGAGGTGCAGAACTTCTTTCTGCTAAAGCAAGCACACATCAAAAGCCACGCTTAACAGCTGAACTACACTTCTTATACAGGTCTTCTCTGCTTTAAGAGAACTTTATCTGTAGTGCTTTGCACCCCACCTCCCTGACATTTATCTAATCCGAGTTCTTGAGTTCCTTCTTGGCTTCATTTCTCTTGCTTGTTGTTATTTACCCTGAAAAATGAGAGCACAGCCTAGACAAAGGCAGGTGAGCGTGGGTAACTGTGCCCTTGCTTGTACAGCACGTGAACACACCAGGGTGGTTTTGTAAGAGGGAGGCAGAGCAGGCAGGTTCAGAGCAGGAGAGAACCACAGATGCAGGCTCTCTGGCTCTTTCCTTCCCACTGAGAAGCTTTAAAACTCACAAATACACCACTTAGCCTGCACGAAAAGCACTTCTGAGAGTTCCACAAATGAGAAATGATGCACTGCAGTGCAAGGCAGCTTTTTATCAGCCCAGCAAGAGAAAGAACCAGATCAGCCTGCATCCCCAGGAAGAGCCATGCAGAAGGTACTTTGACTTGGGAGAGGCTGGAAGCTAAGATGGCACATAGTCACAACAGACCACGTAAAATCCCACCACTCCAGCCAAGAGCTCAATCCCAGAGGCTCTGCTACCTTACAGGAACACAATTTTGTGGTAACATTTCTGTTTCCTGCACAATACATTGATCCAAAGTCAGTACATTAACCTGGGCAACAAACAGACTCTGCTGCCTGGAAAAAAAACCATGAAGCAGGGTAACTTACCACAGGCTGAAGGGCAGTTTATTCACTGCTCAAGTCTGTGCTGCTATGAACTGATTCTTAATTCAAGGGAAAAGTTTGCTCTCATCTATCCTTTGGCTACCCCTGTCACATACAGACACTGCTAAATCACAGCAGAGAGCAATAGAGCTGCACTGCTCAACAAGCAAAGGCTCTGAAATCCAGGGCAGAGAAGGCTGGCCCATTTTTCTTCCAGAAAAGACATGTTCTAAAATGTCCTCTTCTGTCCCATCTTTCACATGCTACTGCTGCTTCAGCTCTGCAGTATCTACTTGAGCAGAAACCCAATTAGAATAAGAAATGAGAGACGTTTGGCAAGAGTGAATCAACAGAGATTCTGCATGTCACACAACCTGGTTTCTCATGCACTGAGCTACACATCTTCCTTCCTATTAATGCACAAATACCACTTTCCAGACTGAGACCCACCTGGCTGCTTGTACAAGCACAGCAACCTGCAGTCTGCCAGCTCCCCCAGCTATTAAACCCAAGATGGGGGGGCACTCAAGAGGCCCAGCTGGTCAAACTGACTTGGGCTGACAACTCCAAACTTTCTCTGCCAGGACTGACTGCAGAAAGACCCACACAAATAGCCCAGACATACACGAGAACAAAGGGAAACACAGTGGAGATTATTCTCTCATGCAAGGAGCAAACCCAATTTTAATATCATCACGAGAGAAACGGTTCCATCGGGGACATTACAAAATGTGCATTCACAGAGCATTTTGTAGACATCAAGCAGTAAAAAAGTAGTCCAGCTTCAGTCACTAGCAAGTGATTACTTACCCTGTAAGGCTTTGGTAGGCAGCTACATGGCAAAACACCCCAACAGCAGCATGGATTGCCGGGGAAAGTGATTAAAAGTGAAGTAAAAAAGCCACCCATGTGGTCGCGTGTCACTTACCATCTGCGGGCTGCTGGAAGTTGACGTAGGCGTACCCGAGGGAGCGGCGGGTGATCATGTCCCTGCAGACCCGAATGGACAGCACGGGCCCCGCGGGGCTGAACTTCTCATAGAGCATGGCCTCGGTGACATCGGGGTGCAGGTCCCCCACGTACAGCGAGGCCATCGGGTAACTGCTGGCGGCCGTGTTCATCTTCCACCCAGCACGCGCTCCAAGTTTCACTCTCGGGCTCTTTAAGCTCTTTTTTTTTGGTTAATTTTTTTAAACTAGGGCAAACTCAGGCTCTTATTTAAAAGCCTCACTAAGCGGGGCCCTGCCGGAGCGGCCTGGGGGGGCGGGGGCTGGCAGGAGGCCGGTGACCGGGAGGGCGCAGTGGGGGCACCGCGGGACGGCCGAGCCTGGCCCCGGGACAGGAGCCGCCGAGGGGAAAAGGGAGGCCTGGAAATTAGGAAAAAAACCCCAAAGTTAAGGCTCCTGGAGAGGAAGCCAAAATCCACACACCGGCTCCTGAGCGTTTCTGCCCTCAGCTCTGGGTCAAGACCCTCCTCAATCTCCTTAAAATCACGTCACTCACTTTAAGAGTCTAAATTCACCTCAAATTTCCTGAGCAGAGGCTGAGGTAAGAAGAGGGGGAAAAAACCTGGAAAAATAATTCTCTCTGTAATATAGATACGTATTTATACGAACCTGTCCTCGAAAATTAAACCACCTCTAGCAGGTTCATACTATTTCTATCTAGAGACAGAGCGGTAAAACGGAACGGCTCTAACGGGGCAACGCACGGACACGCGGCGGCCGTTGAGGGTGGAAGGGAGGGAGGGAGGAGTGGGCCGGAGCCGCGCTCACCCGGCGCCGCGCGCTTCCCCGCGCCCTGCCCTGCGGTCCCGGCCCGGGGCGGCGCTGGGCCCGGCCCCGACTCACGCGCTGCGCCCCGGAGAGCAGAGAGAGAAGGCGGCGAGCGGCGGCCCCGCCTTTATAGCCGCGGCGGCGGCGCGAGCGAGCGAGCGGGCCCGCCGTGCCGCGCAGAGGAGGCGGCGAGGCCCGGCAGAGGGGAGCCAAGCCCCGGCGTGGCGTAGCGCCGGCCGCCCGCTGCAGCGACCCCAGCGGGGGGGAGGACCGGCGGCAGCGCCGCGCGGCCGGGGCGGGGCCGGGGCTGCCCGCGCTGAGGGGGCGCGCGCCGCCCGCCCGCCATTTTGGGGTCGCCAGGTGGTGGCCGTCGCTGGGGACATGGCGGGCCTCGGGAGCGGCCGCGGAGGCCCTGGCTCCAGCCTCCCCCCGTGGCCCGGCCCAAGCTGAGACACCGTTTATTTGTGAACCCACTCCCAGTGTTACCAAAACGTTGTAACCGAGAAAGTCTCCAAAGGAGGGTTTAGAAAGCCGATGTTGGCCCGTTGCAGCGCTGGGTGTGAGGGGGATCTCTGCTCCTCACATGCACCCCAAGGGACAAAAGCACACCCGTTATTTACATGAAAGTGAACATTCATTCCATTCTAATGTATGTCCTAGCACACGACAGAACTGCCTCCACATGAGGGTGCTGAATTTGGGGGAAGGTCCCTGGTGTTGGTTTGGGGCACTTCCCGTTGGACTCCAGCTCAGTTTGCCCAAACGTGGTCACAACTCACAGCTTTTCAGGTTCTGTAGCTTCTGCAATTGCCGCTTTTGTAACTTAGACAGCAGATCCAGGATGCTCAGTATCGATCAGCACCCAAATTTGCCTTTCAGCTTGTAGACTTGCTTGTTAGTGCCAAGTTTACACCAAGGCGTCTTCCCTCTCTTTGTATACTAACTCCGCAAAGGAGGTCTGTTTCTCCTGAAGACTTGCTTATCTTCTCTGTCCAGCAATGACTGACTTCCTCCCCGTTTGCCCTCTTAAGATCCTCAGCAGTGCCTGGAGCAAAGGTTACATACTTTAACCTCTCCATCCCACCAGTCTATCCCCAGCCACGACGCTGAAGTGAGACCCATCAGCCAGAGGCCTCCCGAGCCGCTCTGCTGCCGTGTGGGAGCTCAGCTGCTGGTGGCCGTCAGATCATCCCCTTTCTCAACACGGTTTGCAAGTTTTGAGCCAGACGTTGATTGACCCCGGTTTAGGATTTCTCCTCCTTAGCTTTGGGATTTTACCAGCAGATGGCAGGCCGGGATTGCAGCACAAGCAGAAAAACCGCAGGAAGGAGGGAATTACACCCGGGGCGGGCAGGAGCAGAGCTGAGATAAGCCACATTTTTCACACAGGGGAATCTGGGAGAGCAGCACTCCCCTGCTGCCAGAGCACCTGCTGCATGGCAAATCTCACACAGCCTGCAAGTGGCCTTGTTTCCCTCCAAGCAGCTGGTTCGTCGGGCCCGTGTTTGGTCCCAGGCTCGCTGCCGTGGGAGCTGGAGCTCGGGTGGCCCGGCCGGACTGCGCCCGCCGCAGCCCACGCGTTCCCATGGGCCTCCTCATTATGGGGTTTTGCCTGAAGAACAAGGATGAAGAGAGTGCATGGAGAGTTCGGGGATTTCCCTCGCAGGGCAGATCAAAAGTTGCCTGGATGTGTTAGGGGAGACGCTTAGGCTAAAGAAAACCCTGGGAAAAAAAACAATGAAGCTGCAGTCTGGGGCTACTGCTCTAATCACCATGTTGTTGTGGGCAGAAAAACCCCACGGGCCTGAAGCGCTGCCCTCCCACCCGCTGCAGCTCCCGTTTGATCAGCAGGGATCAGGAAGTGGGGTTTTTTTCCACTGTCTCTGTTTTGTTTCCCGCTGTAGCCCGCAGGGCTGGTTTGTGTGCCTGCCTCCCACAGAGGGTAGGTCTGTTCCTCTCCCTGGCCCAGGCCCCAGCAGAGCTCTGAGCTCCCAGCCAGGTCAGCAGCCCAGGCACCAGCAGGGTGACCCGTCATCAATAGCCTTGTTCTTGCTGGTGGGGTGTCTCAGCGCTTCCAGACGGATCCTGCGTTCCTCCTCACACACAGCTGCAGCTGCTCCCTTCCAGCAGCTCCCAGCGCAGCACTTGAGCTGGGGATTTATGGGCGGTTTGAAAGGCATTTTGGAGCGAGGAGGAGTTATGGGAAAGGAAGTCGAATTCCCACCATTCCCCAGAAAATTCTCCCAGCATCTTTCAGCAGAGGGATCATCTACTGGTCCTTTCCTTAAAACAGAGACAAGCTCAGCTGTGCCTCTGTGTTTAGCCCTGAGCGTTTCCCGGCAGTGGGATGCAGCGGGATTGTTTTGGTCAGGAGCGCGAGGGCAGCCCTGGGCGCCTGGCTGCAAGGCTCTGCTGGACACAGCCTGTTCCCTGACGTTCTTGTGGACACTGGGAGCTAAATGAATTATTTGTTCTGTGTCCCGGATTCTTGGCAGTCTCAGGGCAAGCGCTGCCCGGCTGACTGCAGCTCACAGAGTGGTCTGCAAAGTAAAAACTCACAGGGCCAGAGATACCACGAGCAGCAGCTCAGGAAGGAGCAACAAGGACGTTCCTTTCCGAGCTACACGTTACCTGAAGCTTTTCAGGAACAAAAGCTCACCTGCTCCAAAACTGGCAGCTATGCCAGGTGAGCAGAACAGAGTCACATCAACACTACAGTTCACAACCAGGACGTGCGTTTGAAAGACTTTATTTGACACCTTTGCTGGATGTCACAGCTCGTGAATCTAACAGCTCTGCACAGTGTGAAGTGAGGCCGGGCTACTCGCTGTGAGCTGGAGCGTGCCGACCAGCTGCAGGAACAGCCGGGGGCCCTGAGGACCTCCCCTGACTTTACCAAAGGGAATATGTTGTTCCTGGCTGATTCTGGCACTTGGGGACACGGGTGAGGGGAAGCAGTGGAGGCGTTTCTCTGTGTGAAGTGCGATGACTTTCATCAGAACAGCTGGGAGGGACTGGCTGTGCAAACAGCAGCCTGTCCACACCTCAGCAACACAGGGGGCAGGAACACAAAGAGCAGCTCCTGCACACAGCCTGGCCGGCTGCACGTTGGCCCCGGGGCATGGAGAAAGCCTCTCCCGTTCAAACGAGATCTTCTCCCTCTTCCTCACCTTTCCTTGCACCGACCTTTCCACACTTGTGTCACAGTGCTGTAGAGACGGGCGAGGCTCCTTGGGGTGGGCATGCAGCTGGGTCCTGGCTATTGTGCACGTCTGTCCCAGCGAGTCAAGGCACAGATACAGGGAGCAGGGGCTGCTCAGACAAGGGGGGCACTGGGAGACCCTGCCCTGGCCACCACGGGAGTCAGGGACGTGGCACACGAGCAGGGGGACCTCAAGAGCTTCAAGTTTCTGTTCCTTTCTGCCCAAGGAAGAGAGAAGGGGAGGACAGCTGGAGAAGCAGAGGCATATCTGCTGTGTCAGTTATCTAGGGGCATGCAGGCCAAAGCAGGAAAAGCTCTTGGGACCAGAGCCAGACCTTGCCCAAGGTCTACAGTGAAACCTCAGTGGGTTTTAGTCCTGGCCCAGGGAGAGGGATAAGCAGTGTGAGACCAAAACATGGTGCTGAAGAAAAGAGACACTGTGTGTGGGAAAAGAGGGTGAGGGATGCAGGGCTACGAGAGAATGAGGGAGGCACTTGGAGCGCAGCCTGGTCTGCCCCATTCCCTCCTTTTGCAGTCACGGCTGTTCAGCAGGGATGGAGGAGAGACGGCTCCAGCAGGGACACTGGCAGAGGAAAAGGCCTTTTCTTCTCCCTTTGGCTCTGAGAGCCTTTGCCTCCGTGTCAGGGATCCCTTTGCAATCCTGTCTGGCCTCCTCACACCTTGGTGTGGGGCAGAGGCTGCAGCAGCCCCAGGCCCAGGGAGCCAGCGCTTGGGCTGGGCACTGGGAACGGGCTCTGTGAAGCTGCTGCCTCGCTCCACCTTAAGGGCACAGAAGGGGAAGAAGCTGGTAATTCAGCGAGGAAAGCAAGGGGATTAGCAGGCAGGCAGCTTGCTGAGGGAGCTGGCGAGGGCGGGCTGCAGCCTTGCTGGAGACCAGGGAAGCTGCATCTCTCCCACCACAGCAAAACGAGGTGCTGCAGCTGGGGGACACAGCAGAGGGAACTGGCAGGAGCAAGTCTCTGTCTGGCAGCTCAGAGTCCCCAAGGAGGCCTGACAGCATTTCAAGGCTGGCTGCTTTCCAGCAGAGCAAGGCTGGGCTCTGCAGAGGGTTTGCTGGAGGAGGAGCTGCATTGGGGTCTGCCTGTGCCCCCTCCCTCGCAGCCGCAGGGTCTGAGTGGAGCCGCCTGCAGACAAGTGCATGGGGTTGGATGTGATTTGTGGGCATCACGAGGCGGGGCCGTGTGCTGGTGAGGCACAGAAGGCAGCACGAGGAGGGAGAGACGGAGGGAGGGAGAAGAGAATTTTCTTTGTGGATCCTTGGCTTCTGCAAAGCAGGAAAGATGCCTTTTCAGCCCAGTTTGTTCTTAGGCCCGTGGGCAACGAGTGCTGTAGAACTCCTGTCTCCGAAGGGCAGGGTCAGAAAGCCCCGATTTCAGTCGCCCAGGAGCGGCAGATCCTGGATGTGCCAACCCTGATGCCGGGTCCCTGCGTGGCAGCGCCCAAGGCAGGAGGCGCCGTGTAGGCCGGCGGGACGGGGCCGGCGGCGGGGGCCGGCGAGAAGAGGAACGCGGCGATTTGGCTGCCCTTGGACGAGCCCTCTCGCAACACGGCCGCTGGCGACGGCATCCTGGGCACGGGCGGCGCCGAGCCTCGGGCCCTGCGGCCGGAGGAGCCCATCCTGCCGGGCAGCGAGGCGCGGTGCTCGGTGGGGCCGCGGCGCGGCGGGGCCGGGCGCGGGGCCGGGCGCGGGTACGCCAGGGAAGATGCAGTCAGGAGAACGGGAGCGGCCTCGCGCCGGGGCACGTGCAGGGGGCCGGCGGCGCCGTGCAGGAACGACCACGGCCACGTGTGGATGGGCAGCAGGGAGGCGGCCGCGGGCGACGGCTCCATTTCCGCCACGTAGTTGTTGAGGTGCGAGAGGAGGCGCAGGCGGATGGGGTCGGCGGCGTTCTGGCCCTCCAGGATGCCCAAGTACCTGACAACCTCGGTGAGACACTCGCGGAAGCCGATGCTCCTGTAGTCCACAGCCAGAGCTCGAGCATCCAGGAAGCCTGTGAGGAGAGGAGCGGGGTGAGCGTGAGCCCGTGCAGAGCTGAGGAATGTGCTTTGGTTTCGCTGCCCTCTCCACTGCACTGTGTCTGTCACTTGAGGCACTTTGCTGCCGGGTGATGTTCCTGGAGCAGATGGACAAGTGGGTGTCCGGGCTATGAGAATAGCATCTGCCGTTATCTCCTGGGGATGGAGCTGCCAGGGTCGTGAAGCCTCTTACTCCAGCATGTGAGATGAATGTAAGAGGGTTCATTAGCTGTGCTCAGGAAGGAAGACATTTTTTCTAACTGGTCTCTCAGCTCTTTCTGCTGTGGGTACATGGGCACCGGGTTCCTCTCTGCACAGGGACCATCCCTCCCCGCTCCTGCAGAGCAGCGGGACGCTGCTCAATGCACAGCTTGGCACCGGCTGCCTCTGCCCAGGTCCCAGCCTTTATCCCTCATTTAAACAAGCGTCTGCCTGAAGGGCACAGCACAGCCACAGAACCAAAAGCACTGGGCCAAGGAAGCTCAAAGCCACAGGAATCAACAAGATCAAGTGCAGCTGATGGCTGGTTTTTAGGCTCCTGCTCCCGACTCGCAGCCTCGTGAGACGACAGGCAATAAAGCAGAGAATGTCCCAGCACAGTGAAGCGCTGGACCACTCTGCCTGACGGGGTCTCTCCTGACAATACAGCCCTTTGTTGCAGTGCAGTCAAACTGAATATCTAAACAAATGTTCCAGACCAAGTTACAGCTCTGAACCAAAGCCTGGATGCCAGCAATGTCCCCAGCAAGCCAAAACCGGGTGGTAAGCAAGCCAGAGGCTTCTTTACTGGAGCTGTGATCTCCATCCTGTTAACTGGAACAGGACAGAGGGTCTGTGCTGAGGCCTCAGTACAAATAAGACCTTTGTTGGTTTCACACAGGGCTGCCTCTCTCTTCTTACAACAACCAAGAGACACGAAGAGGGGGGGAAAAAGAACAGAAAGGGAAAAAAGCCTTGTTTATTTGCAGAGTCCCCATGCAGAACTCAGCCTCTGCAGGAAATGGATCCCAGGGAGGAGGTAAAGACTTTAATATTGTTTTTCTGGAAGCAGGCTCCATCTCTGAGCAGGACTAAGCACACCCCTGCCTGGGCAGCTTTTCGAGGGGTGTGTGACAAGGGCAGCGGTGCCATCCCTGCAGGCCTGGGGGATTTGCCATCCCGCCTGCCCCACTCTGCCAAATGCAGGGGCGTGATGCTGAGCCATAGGACACATCATCTGCCCACCCTCCAGAAACGCTTCCCGTGGGAAGCAGGCAGGGCAGCTTCCCTTCTGGTGCTGGCTGGGGTCAGCGAGGCACACCAGCAGCAAGATACAGCTCACTGCTGCAGCGGATGGGGAGCTGCCCTTCCAGGATTCCACCTTCCCCTCACCCACTCGCTTGTCAAAGCGCCTCATACCTGTTCCTCCGGTAGCGTGAAGCATTTTTAAGTGATCTACTGTCATTTGTAGGATTTCTGCCTTCTCCAGCTTGGAAGATCCCTGTGTGTTGGAAGCAGGAAAGAAAAATAAAAGAGCAGTTGATGATTTGATGGTCTGGAGTTTTGTGCCTCTCAGGAGCAGAGTTTTGCCCCCAAACCTCCCTGAAGCCCAAGAGTGCTCAGCTTGGAACATTCGTGCTGGGCACTGGCTCTGGTTTTTACATCAAGTCAGTAGAAAATGGAGCTGCTTCCGATGCAAACTGAAAAATCCCCATTTCTGTGCATCCTCATGTCTGCAAATCACTTTGTGGATTGGATTTATCCTCCTCAGGGCTCCTCAGTACCTGTTAACGTCCTTTTACTGCCCAGCTTCACCAAGTGCTCACTCCCCAAAGGGCCAGCGCTAAGACAGACGTGGCATTGCTCCAGACTTCCTCACTCTGAGGGCAGCTCTGCCCTTCCTGCTGCTGGAATGCAGGAGGCTGGGTGGGAATCACACACACACAGACACACACACACCTGCTTCTCGAAGGCGGTGGGCACCAGGCGCCGCAGCTCCGAGAGGCTGCTGTTGATGCGGTCGCGGCGACGCTTCTCAATTATCTGTGGGACAGACAGAAGCAGAGTCATTCACAGGCACAGCTCAGGGGTGCAAAGCCCTCAGTAGCAGCCATGGCAGGTTGAGAGAGGGGCTTCAAACAGGGTCACAGCAGTAAATGATTTGGGTGCAAAAGCTGAGCAAAGCAACTTTAACTGACTGGTGGGATGAGCCCAGGGAACTCGCTCTCCTGCACCCCATCCTCACCCCTTTCTGACAGATCTGAGGCCAAACCTCTGCAAAATCCTCTCCAGATGGCTGTGGGGAGAGTTCTGCAGGCAATGGAGTGGAGAATGGTGTAAAGTTGATTTTGGGCTGTCCCCCCCAGTTAGGACATGCCCACAGCACACAGGAGGTGTGACGGGGAGCCCCAGCCTGACCCCCCAGCAGGAACAGCCACCCTGCTCCACAGAATGGGACTCACCCCTCTCCGCTTCTTCCGAGCCTGGATCTGAGACGTCGTGGTGGGAGACACAGACCTGGAGACGTGGCTGCAAAGGAAGAAGAGGGACTCATTCCTCGTGCCAGCTGGAGAGGAACCTCTGGTGCACATATGCTTGACACACGTTTGCCATCTGCAGCTTCCCCACCCTGAATAACATCTTCTGTGGTTCCCATCTCATTTTTACCCATAACACAGAGCTCAGGATCTGGGGACAGGGAGCCAAGCAGAGGCTCAAACCTCACTCTCTGCCCTCCGAGACTCTCCCCCCCAGCCCGTGACAGGTTTCTGCACCAAACTGCCAGGCACACGTCTCCTTCAGCCTCTGTCCATGCTGACACCTCCACAGGGCTGGAAAAGCACGGATCTGAGCTCTGGAGTCGTGGGCTTTTCTTTCCTCCATGTGTGAAGCTCCTGGCTCTCGTGCCTGAGCCTGCCCTGGCTGCAGGGCTTTGCAGCTCAGAGCTGCAAGAGCTCCAGCGGGTATCTGAGCTCCCACCCAGGGCGGCTGCAAAGGGCTGCTCAGGGTGAGGCTCACGGCAGCGTTGATGTGGTTTCTGAGGGCTTCCTGCAAAGTCACTTCCACCCACCACAGTTTTTGGGGTGGGCTGTGATAGTCTGAATGCACAGACACTCCTGAACCAGACAGAGGGGCAGGGGGAAATCCAGGGGGAGGTGACGGAGCAGGGACTCTGCTCTGCTCGAGGGACATGGTTAGGACAGGCTGAGGGGAAGGGCACCACAAACCATCCTGGGCCCAGTGGGCATGGGGGAGGCTGAAGACAACCAAAGCTCAGCACCAGACATACACAGGGTGGCAAAGTTCAACCCTTAGGTCCTCAAAGGATGGAAAATCAGGTGTGGGAAACCCCTGGGAGCAAAACCCCTCTGCTCGGGGAGCCATTCCTCCTCCCACCCCACCCCGAGCAGGGCTGCTCCCTCTGAGTAGGAGCTGAGTGCAGGGTCCTGAACACGCTGTCAGGCTGCACCCCCAGCACAGCACTGCAGGGACCCAGCACTGTGAGACGCAGGCCTGGAACAGGGCACCTGGGCTCACCCAGTGAAACCAAAAGACTTTTCATGATGAGGCATTTTAAGAGCAGTCTGTTCAAGATGTTTGTGCAGAGACAGTGCTGTCTGCCCAGCAACCAGGGACTAGACCAAACTCAGCCCATTAAAAAGACAAGGCACCTTCAGAAGTGGTTTTACACAATCAGACAAAATAACACGTTCTTCTGCTGACTGCTGCGCTCATCTCCACGCAGGTACCCGATTTGAATGTCTGCTGGGTGGGCTTTCTCTGGGCATAGGTGCTGGCTGGCTTCACAAGCACCAACACGCACTGCCAGGCTACGCAAACACACCCGTGGTGAGCAGGTCTGTGTGAGAAGGGGCTCTGCAGCCCCTGGCTGCTCCCCGACCAGCACAGCGATGCTGAGCGTGCACTCAGGGACCCTGAGACAGGGAATGTGCTGCTCTGTGTGAGCTGAAGCCCCACATGTGGCTTTGGAGACACAGCTGGCTGCAAAAGATATTGTAAAATCCGTTTGACAGACTTGAACCACATGAAAGGTGCCGTAATTCTGCTCCCTGGTGCCTGGAATCGCTGCCCTGCTCTTCGCTGCACTTCATTGCTTACAGCAGAACTTCGGCTGTTTGTTCAAAACAAAAAGAAAGGAAACACCAGAGCCCCAGATGGAGCAGTGACCCCAGAGTCTGAGCCTGTGACAGGCACCCAGCAGAGCCTCACACCCAGCGTGACTCATCCCCGCTCTGCAGGGAACTGGTTTGCACAAACCACTCCACTGCTGGTACTGGGCACACTGGGCTGGGAAGCCCATCCCAGCAGCCTCCCTCTGCCCCACTCTGCACCTCGCTCCTTGTGTCCCAGGCAGGACCCTCAAGATAGGGGGTGGGATCTGGTCAGGGCAGGAGTGATCACACAAATGGGATCTGGTCAGGGCAGGAGTGATCACACAGGGTGGGATCTGGTCAGGGCAGGAGTGAGCCTTCTGGCCACGGCTTTGCGTGACATGAGCAGCAGATGCACACAAATGCCCAGCTCGCAGCTGCCCGCTGCTGCCTCTGCCTTGAGAGCACAAACGTGTCAGCATCACCAGAGAGACACCAAAACCCCCTGGTTACTGCTCACTGCAAGCCAGTGATATGACAGCTCCTCTGTCTCCTCCACAGGGTGCTGTGCTGATGGGAAGAGGTGGGATGCATTGCATGTGCAGCAGGAAGGTGAGCTAAAGACTGATGCATTTGGAAAGGGGTCAGTGAATTTACACAGGACATTCTGTGTTGGACATCCCTGTCTCAGCTGTGGCTGTGTTCGTGAGAAGCAGACTCAAAGGTTTTGTCCCACAGCACATCTGGGCTGGGCACCAGGCAGAGGCACCTCGCTCAGGATACCCAACAGCAAAGGGGGATGAGTTCACCTGGGCCCTCGCTGGATGCAGAAGGAGAGGGGACAGTTAGCTACTGAAGTGAGCCCAAGAGCAGCAGATTTTTGGATGGGAACAAATAACAGAGCCCTTCCCCGCTGGCCAGCGCTGTCGGCACGCCCGCAGCCCGGCTGGCACGGCACGGTGGGGATGGATGCCCTTTGCCAGCAGCCCGAGGACATTGCCTGAGGAACCACACAAAGGTCCCGTCCTCAACTCTTCCCTCGCTATTTCCCCGACCAGCAAAGCCCCAGAGCCGAAGCAGCGGCTCAGCAGTGACGGGACGGAGCCTGCAAAGCTTTCCTTGAAGCGGGGCACCCCGGGCTGGCCGGGCTCCCCCGGCGGGAGCGGCCGAAGCCCCAGCTGGTGCATTACAAATGCACGAGCACAGCGATGCGTTTCTCGTGCAAAACCTCATTTCTTCCACGTTCCCCGGGAGCCCTCGGGTCGACGGGACTGCAGCGGGACCTTTGCTCGGGGGGGGAAGGGGGAACTGCTCCATCTCGGGGTGCAGGGACCTGCGAGCAAACGGGCTCCCGCTACACAAGATCAGAGCTGCCCTTCTCCCCACCTGGCAGGAGAAGGCAATTGCGCTTGGGCTTAGCGAGGCATTTTGTTGAACGCAATCGTCTCCTAAGACGGCTTTAAGACTTGTATCACTACTTGGGTTTCTTCTTGGGGGCCATTCCTAACGCCGGCATCCGCCCCTCGGCGCACTGGGGTGCTCCAGCCCAGCGCGATGGGGTTACGCGAGGTGCCGGGTCAGCCCCGGTGCTCCCTCCCCGCTGCCAGGACCCAGCTCCCCGAGCAGCTCAACCGGAGCTGCCGCAAGCGCCGTGCCCGCTGCCGGGGATCCCGCTCCCACCCCCAGTCCCCGCCTCGCAGGATGCGGAGCTGCCCCGCAGCGGGAACCCCGAAGCCGACACGGTGCCCCTCACCTGTACTCCTCCTCCCGACCCACGTCGATAGTACCGTCAGACTCGGTGTCGGACGAGCTCTCCTCGCACAGCCGCTTCATCCTCGCTGCGGGAAGGGCCGCTGGGCTCTGCGAGGTTGCCCCACGCGTGGCCTCGGTGGCCACCGCGGCTTTTGCCCCTGCGTGCTGGGGGAAGCGGAGGAGCTGCCCCAGCGCCCGCCCCGCACGGCTCCTCCCCTGCCCGCTCTCTGCCTCGCACCCCCCCGGCACCTCCCCAGCCTCCCGGTTAATGGGTTAATGAGACATCTCCCGGGAGTGACGGATTACGCGGCCGCGCCGGCGCTCCCAGGTTCCCAGGCCCCCCCCTCCCGCCCCCTCCGCCTCCTCCCGCTCGCTGGTCGAAATCCCAAGTCTTCCTGTAAAAGGAACAGTCTGTGTGAACCGTCTCCTGTCCCCCCTCCCCTCCCTCCTGCCCGCGGCCCCCCCTTCCACCCGCTGCACATTGGCCTCAGCCCCAGTTTAAAGGGACCAGTGACCTCACTGGCAACAGAAAACCGTGGGAAAGAGATGGGACTGATAAAGCCTTGAGTTGTTTCAGGGAAAAATCAACATCCAGCCCCACACGCACACACATGTCTGCCGGCCCCGCGCCCGGCCCCGCGCCGCGCAGCCCCCGCCGCGTGATTCAGATGGAAAGCAGCTCGGGCGAAGCGCAGCGCGGGGCTGCCGGGGGCTCCGCCGGCCCTCGCCTGGGATCGATCAGTGGCCACGGCCCAGGGCTGCGATGGCAGCGCTGGCACCGCGCTCCGAGGCGCCGGGATGGCTTTGCCACCCCAGCACTGTGCCGCGGTGGTCCCGCCGGGAGCCTGGCCCCCTGCCACGCTCCCACAGCCTTGGAGCGTCTTCAAGTGCCAGCTCAGGGCACTGCCAGAGCATTTGAGACCTACTCTGTGAAACAAACCAAGCAAAGCCCAGCCGTGGTGTTCATGACCCCAGGATGGTTTCTGGTCTCGTTCCGTACTGCTGGACGCTCAGACCCACAGCCCGGCGGCTCCAGAGCATCTCGCTCTCCCCGAGCTTGCAGGAAGGAGCTAGGAGGCTGTTTTTCAGAGCCCTGTGCTGCTCAAATCCCCCAAGGCAGCAAAACGTGTGCGTGTGGGAGAGAGAGAGGGGAGGAGGCAGAGAGCTGAAGTGGAGGCTTGCAGTACAAAAATAATGCCTTTTATTTGGGGGGGGGAACCACTAATCAGTGCTGAGATCTGGCAACATGAGGGTTTCCCAAAGCCTTTTGCAAAGCCCGTGGTGATGGTAACAGGCAGCTGAGCCAGCTCATCACCTGTGAGTGTTTGCTGTCTGCCTCAGCCATCTCTGCCATCGCTGCCACCTCACCCGTGCTGCACCCACAGGCCCAGAGGCAGCTGCCTGCTCACACCTCCCACCGCAGCCAGCCCCCCGTACCCTGCCCCAGCCCAGCTCCCTGCAACAGCACAAGGCCCCTGGGGCTGCTTTTGGAGCCTGGACCACGTCGTGGTCCCTCCCAGAGCAGAACCACAGAGACCTGACCCCGCTGTGCTGTGCTGGAGTGGAAAAGCCACAGCTCAGAAGCGTGTGTAAACCAGGGGAAAAGAAGAAAACATTCACTTCAGGTTGTAGCACCTTGCTTGTGTAGGTGTGATCTCTTGTTTTCACCACAAAAAGTGACCAAGGCAGCGAGCTGTTCTTAGTTTATGCTCCAAAAGGGAAAGTTACTTTGAACCAGAGGAATCAGAAACGTGTTATTTCAGCCATTTGGAGACCTGCTCCTCCTCCCTTCCCAAAGTGATTTCAGTTAAAAACACACACATCTCCAAACTAAACTTCCCACAAACATGTGTTTTTGAGAGATTAATTCTCTTTCCACTGATAAAACCGTTTAAATGGGATCCAAAGGTTGGTTATTTCAGGCTCTTGCTCGGATCACTCTGAGCCTGCACCAGGCAGAGCCCAGACCTGCCACGCAGGGACACTTCTGCATGAGAAAGGAATTCACTGTCCATACTCCATCTTTTCTGGGCTCTGTCTGAGCATCATTATCTGGGTTCAATTGAAGTGTAATTGGCAACATGTTTTTCTAGGATTACACTTCATTATGAACAGAGCAGGGGCCCCGAAACCCACTTGTGCTGTAATCAGATCCGTTTTGCAGCCTGTGCTCCTGGAGAGTGGTTTAGAATCCAGCCCGGGGGGATTGCTGGGGCCATCTGAACCCAGAGCCCCTCACAGGCCGGGTCAGGGGACACGACAGGGAGGGATTAAAGGGGTTGAGCTGCCTGTGAGGGCAGGCAGGCTCCAAAGCTGCCCCACGGCAGACAAGGGCTGATGCCAGGGACAGGGAAAAGGGGTCTAAGGGCAGAAACAGCCTTTCTGCTGCTGGCTGGCTGTGCCTCTGTGTGGTGGGAGCTTTTGCCAGAGGATGGGTGTCACGAGGCCGGGGATAAGCCATCCATCACACCCAGCACTAATTGGCTACCCTGCTTTGGAGGCCAAGGAATAAGTGAGCTGCAAAGATTGATGTCCCTTCTCTGCAGCAGGAAAAGCTCTCTGGGCCAAGGCTGAGGGTGGATCCCTGCCAGGGCCCTGGGACTGCCCAGGTTTGCCTGTGCCAACCTGCTCCTGGGGGTGAAGGGCTGTAGCCCAAGGCTCCCTGTCAGGGGGTGAGGGTCAGCCCAGGGACCACCCTCCCTCCTGTGCAGGGACCACGGTTCCTCCTTCCCTCCCTCCTGCTCAGCTCTGGGAAATGTCCCCAGAGAGTGGCCAGCTGTGAAAAGCTGCAGCAGCTGGAATGTGGGAGGGAGGGCAAAGCTCCTGGAAAGCCAGAGACACAGGGAGCAGGACATATCTGTTACCTCCCCGTGAACTGACACCTCTGATTTAACCCCGTGCATGCCTGGAATGCCCTGTCCGCACGTCTTCAGTCAACATCACCTCCTAACCTCAGGTCCCACCACTGGCTGCCAGACCCACAGCTGTAATTTCAAAGGCAGAGGCCTCGCAGGGCTGCTGGCCGGGATCCCTGGCTGCAGAGCCGTGGATGAGCTTGTTCTGTGGCTGAGCAGAGGGACCCATCGGGCGGGAGAAGCACGCAGGGCTTTCGGGAGGTGATCTGGGATGAAAGCCTGTAGGTAGGAATACGATATCACCTCATGTTCTGTCAGATCTGGAGCGTGGCCAGGAGAGGATTGTTTGCCGTGGCTGGGCTCCAAGCCAGAGGCACTACAATTGTTACCCCCCCCCCTAACTTCCCCAGCCCACGCAACCCCGAGCCGGCTCAGCCGACGGCTGAGGGCAGTCCAGGGGAGGGAAAAACAACATTTTCCCACAAAGCCACAGCCTCACCCTTCCCCAGGCAGGGACAGGACAGATCCTGGATCTGCTGGAGACCCGGCTGAGACTCGGTGCTGCCCTCTCTGCCCTGTTTCCTCACACCCATCAACCCTGTGGGATGAGGCACCATCCTGGCCCACGGCCGGGATCCCGTGGAGCTGCTGCCGTCTCTGCAAGAGCTTCTGTCTCACCAGATGGTGCCAGTCCCCCTCAGCCCGTGCCCAGGGCAAGGCTGGGACCCACAGCCGTGGGTGGCTGGTGTGAGCTGGGCCTGTCCCCAGGACAGCCAGGGACAGCATCACCATCCTGCGGGAGCACCCGACGGGCCGTGTCAGCCCACGCCGGCGGCTCGGTCCCGACTGCCCTGGATACGCCTCAGTTTCCCCACCCATAGTGATGCAAACGCACTGGGCACTCACAGAGCAGCAGTGATGGGTGATGATTAACGTTGCACCAGCCCTGCCGACAGCCAGCCTTACTGGCTCATCCAGGAGCACAAACCGAGGTCGGGGCTCCACCGTGGCTACACAAGCAGGGCTCAGACACTCCCAGGTCTGCTGGGAGGGGAGATGCAGACAGGGAGAGCTGCTGCAGCACGGGATGGTTGGCACAAAGGCTGCAGCCCTCCCTGGCAAGGTCAGGCTGAGCCCAGCCCAGCAGGGACACAGGAGCCCTCGGGCTGCACCCCGAGAGGAGCTCTGATGGGAAGCCAGGCGCTGGCCTTCCCCCCAGGCCAGTCCCCAGGGCTGGGGGAACACAATGCCTTTGTTTGGGACTTGGCTTGCCCACGGAGCCCTTCCCTCCCTCAGCCCCAAAACACCAACCCTTCAAAAGGCCCGTCCTCCCCCTCCCCTTCCCCCAGCAATGCTAATGTGCCAGGCCTCTTCTCATGAACCCTGGGAGAGAGATCGGGCTGGTAGACAGTTTCACCACTTGTTCAATGTGTGTTTAGCGATCTTGTGAGCAGACAAGAACAAACACAAACAGGCCGTGCTGGAGAGCTGCTGCCCCTCCGCCCTGCCTGGAGCCACCAGCCCCGCAGCCTTTCTTCTCTAACCACTTCAAACTTCCATTTCTTCTGAAGCCACAACAAGGCACACTTTGTAAAGCAAATGAGTAAACAGCAACTTTCAGCTTAAAAGGAAAACAAGGGGGAGGGACTGTTTTTAATTACTGGATTTTAAAAAGGGCTTTATTCGGTTAATTGCTTTCTGTTGTAAAACGTTCCTGTGCCACAGCCCCTGGTTCTGGCTGCGCTGCTGCCGGCCAGATGGCACGGCAGAGGTAATGACAGCATGTGCCTCCAGTGCTCGGCTACACAAGTGCCTTTAACATTCACAGACATCCCCCCCGAGCCCTCCCAGCCTCATGGAAATGACACGAGGCACCAAGTTTCGCTCAGACATGACCAGTGGTTTGGCACGGCCGCCTCGCAGCGCTCCCGGGGGACGGGGCGAGAGCAACCCGCACGCACCGAGCAGCCTCTGCAGCACTTCAAACCCCAGCTCCCAAAGGGATAAATGGCTGCTGATTGCCAGGGCTGCAGCGTGTTACCTTCCCAGCGTGGGGGAGCAGCCCCTGTTCGTGCCAGGGGCCGTGCTCAGCTCGGCCCTGCCCCGCGGGGTGCCCGTGTGCCCTGCGGGTCTGGCACGGCCGCGCGTGCCTGGAGGCATCTGCACACAGACATGTGCAGCGCAGAGCCCATCCCAGCTGCAGCACAACCGGCTTGGAAGACACCCCGGGTCCGTGTGGAGATGGAAGGATTAAAACCAGAGGCAGCTCGGAGGTGCACAAAAGGAGCTTTAGCAGAAATGCCACCAGCACGGAGCTGCCGCCGTGCCGGGGACAGATGGTGCCGGGAAGGGTTGGGGAGAGCAGGCAGCAGGAGGCTCTTCTGCAATTGGATCGGCCTCAGGAGGGGAAGAGCAAGGAAAGGAACTGGGGCAGGAATGACCTTGGGCTGCTGGAGCTGCCAGGGAGCCCCTGGCTCCTCGCCACAGCCCGGGCACTGCCGGGATTGCACGAGGCCTCAGCGATGTGCCCCTGATGGAGGGGAAGCTGCTTTAGCGGCTGGAGCAGCTCTGCAGGGCCCCTCCAGCCCCCACCACTCAGGGATTCTGGGGCTCTGAGCGGGTGCCTGGTGGGAGGATGGAGCAGGCTCGTTAGGAGCTCGCTGGAGCTCTCTTCCCTTGCCAGCCTTGAAAATACCACGAGGGAGAGCACACACGTGCCAGGAGACAGGGACAATGGGGCTCCCACTCCTCATTCAGCAGGGATGGGGATCATCCCCTGCCCCTCTGCACACCTCTGCCTGGGTCAGGACAAGCTTCAGGTGCAGAGGGGGAGAAGTGCAGGTCCAAAGGGCCCCTCCACTGCCTCCAGCCCTCGGCCCCAGGGGTCAGGGATCACGCAGAGTTCAGGGCAGATGCTGAACCTGCAGCCATGGGGCAGCTCGGGGAGGAGGCTCAGTGCTGCCCTGCTCCTGCCTCTCCCTCCTCCCGTGGCTGCTCCCAGCTCAGTGTCCCCCTACAACCCACACAGCTGCAAACTGCTTTGCTGAGAGGCCAGCAGCCGCAGTGCAGGACAGGAGGGGAAGGTCCAGCCTTACCTAGAGGCTCTGGGGAGCTGCTCTGGCGGGCAGGGGCTGATGTGGCCGTGGCACAGGCAGCTTTCCTGCCCAGGACAGCTCTTCCTGCGCCTGCTGCGGGTGGGTCTGTGGCTGCCAGCAGCCAGCAGCTGCTGATGAATGCTCACTTTCTCTAATTGAATAGCAGGAAGTTAAATCTTGTTTCTTGGCCTTTCAGGCTGTCAGCTGGAACAATTGCCCACCTGTGGCACCACCCCGGGGATATAAATAAGGAACAAAGCACAATGCTGCCAGAGGAATGGGCTGCAGTTCCCAAGAGATCCCGTGATAGCACATGCCATGCTGTGTGCCCACACCAGCTCTGCCCTGTGCCTCTGCAGCAGCCCTGCAGGCAGCGTGCTGTGGGAACAGGCTGCAGGGAGCACGCAGGGGACGTGCCCAGAGCACAGCCAGGGCACACAGGGCGGGGTGAGGGTGTACAGCTCTGCAGGGACTCTTGGGTGACACATACCACTGCCAGATGAAGTGTCAGTGCAGCAGTGGGGGGTGGCTGGTGCTTCCATCTGTAGCTGCCCTGTGTCTCCAGTCCCTGTGTGAGCAGAAGCAGAGGCAAGCAGGGGCCAGTGGCCACCCTCAGTACTTGCTTGCCTGCTCACTGGCCCATTCCACCGAGGGCTCTGCCAGCCAGGCTGCAAAGCTGCGAGCTCCTTCCTGGAGCTGTGCCTTCCCTCCCTGCCACCCAACGTGCTTCTCTGCCACCTCCAGCCCTCACATCATCAGCTCACAGCTGGGCTGCTGCCCAGGCAGCGGCCGTCACAGCTGAGCCAGATCTGACGGTTACACACAGCTGGAGGAAGCCCAGCCGGGGACAGGGATGGAGGAGGTGGCTGTGAGCAGCTCAGACTCTCCGTGCACGGTGGGGACGGGAGGGGAAACGTGGTTGGGGGAGCGGTGGGAGCTGCCGACATGTGTGCACACACATAGACACACACACACACATAGACACACACACACACACACACAGACACAGGGGCCAACGTTGTTGCCACGAGAGGAAACAATTAATTATCTGGGGCTCAGGTGGGCTGCCAGTCAAACACCCAAAGCCCCATCGTCCTGCAGCGCCCGAGCCTCCTGCCCTCACCCGCTGCTCCCCGCCAGCAGCCCTGTGGCCTTGTGCCACGTCCCCACGCCGGGATGAAACGTGGCTGCGGCATCACCCAGACACCGAGAGTCCTCCCCACGCCCCGCAGCCTCGGGGCTCCCCCCTCCCCAGCCCCATGGCCATGCTGCAGCCCCGTCCCAGGCAGCCCCGTGTCGGTGTCTGTGGTGCCCAGCCGCTGCCCCTTTGCTCTCCCTGTGCCTCCGCGGCGGGGCAGCCGCTGCCTCCCTCCCTCAGCTCCCGGCGCGGGAGCCGGGGTATTGAGGGCTCTGCAGGCTGAATGAAGCCAGATCCCTGGACACATTCCTGTGGGTTTGGGGTTGGCTGGCTTTTTTTCTCTTCCCTTTTTCTCTTTATTCCCCCCTCCCTCTTCTCCCTCGCTTGGCACAAGCTAAAAGATTCAAAAGGAAGCCAGGCTTGGCAGACACAGGGGGAGGAGGGAGTGGGGAGATGAAAGAAGGCCTCTCTCCAGCTTTCTCCTCCAGTTCCCACACTCAGCCCAGCGCTGAGAGCTCCTAATGATTCCCAGCCGCACCTGGAGCAGGCGCGAGGACGCGGGGTCTGTGCGTCCCACCCGCAGCACAGGCTGCCACGGCCCCAGCCGCGCTGCACGGGGCAGCCCCACGGCCCCCTCACCCCTGTGATGAGTGCTGGGCTGACACCCTGCTGGGGCACCCAGGATGGCACCCAAAACACCCCTCATCCCTGTGATGGGTGCTGGGATGACACCCTGCTGGGGCACCCAGGACGGCACCGACCCCTCACTGCTCCTGGCTGGGATGATGTGCACAGTGCTGTCCTGCTCCTGGCTGGGATGGTGTGCACAGCGCTGTCCTGCTCCTGGCTGGGATGGTGTGCACAGTGCTGTCCTGCTCCTGGCTGGGATGGTGTGCACAGTGCTGTCCTGCTCCTGGCTGGGATGATGTGCACAGTGCTATCCAGCACTGAGCTGCCAGGAAGGCTTTGAAGTGCAGCCCTGGTAACGAAGCGATGGCTGCATGAATGGGAGAATGCCAGGACACAGAGATCTCCCCCTCTGCTGGCCTGAGCAGAGCTGGGGAGAAGCAGCAGTTCGTTAAAAGGCAAATCCCTCTGCAGGGAATGGGCAGTTACACAACTGCATTTCACTCCAGCCCAGTAACCAAAGGGTTGTTTGGGAAACACACGGAGCTATCCCCACAGCTACACTGAGCTGTGGAAACCACTGGCTGGCAGAGCTGGACAAGCTGTGGGAGGGCAGTTCTGTGGGGAGGCAGGAGCAGCGTGGAAGGTGGGTCTGGTTATCCCACTGACCCTTTTCTGGTGAGCAGCCAGGCCTTAAACAGCATCCGTCTGGTGCATCCTCGGAGGAGCTGGCGAGGAGCTGCCTCTTGGCTGAGGGAGCCGCCGGCTGCCTCGGGCGGCTTCACACGCTGCCTGGAGCCGGCGCTTCGTTGGTGGGCTCCAGGGCCCGTCCCACACGGCACAGCCACGTCAGGCTCCGGTGACAGAGGCCTCAGCAGACGCTGCTATAAATAGTGTGGAAGGAACGAGCTGGTCCAGAGCCTGGCACGGCCCCCTCGCGCCGATAGCGAGAGCCCGTCGCTGTTCTCCTGCCGCCGGCCCCTCTTATCTCCCCTTCCAGCTCGGGGTGTTTCTGTCACCCTGTCACCAGCTCCTCTGCCCCCACGTCTCAGCCTCCTGCGATGGCTGCAGCTCCCTGCTTGCATTTGTTGCCCCCTCTTCTGCACTCCAGAAGGGAGGTAAAATTACATGTCCCCACTCCTCTTGGTGTCATCTGCATGGTCCCTACACGCTGGGACCTGCTGTGAGCACACAGGCACCACTGCAGGGACATGGGGCACACACAGGCACCACTGCAGGGACATGGGGCACATAGACACCACTGCAGGGACATGGGGCACACACAGGCACCACTGCAGGGACATGGGGCACACACACGCACCACTGCAGGGACATGGGGCACACACACGCACCACTGCAGGGATATGGGATTTCCCTGCACATAACAACACTCCTGGATTTCTGCTCTTCTTCCGCAAGGAGCTGGACTCATCCTCCAGACCTGATGTTACCTCTGGATCATTCTGCTCTCCATCATGATGCTGAGGGAACTGAGGCAGGCAGGTGTCATGGCTCACCCTACGTACGTGAGCACCAGGAGAGCTGAGGCCATGCTCTGCCTGAGCCCTGTGCCATGCAGCTGCTCATCAGGGCTGTGACACGCTCACTGAGAAGCCCTGGGAGTCCCTGGGGTTGAATCCTGGCTCTGTCATGCACAGCCGTTCTTGTGCTTCAGAGGATGAGGTTACCTTGTGAACATCTGTGCTGCCAACAGCTGAGTGGCAGCTCCCTCCTCCATCAGCTCCATCAGCTCAGCCTCTGCTTTCTCCTCCATGTTCTGCATTTCCAAGCACACTCATCACAAAGCCCTTCCATGCCTGAGGAAAGGAAAAGCTCAGAAAACAGGCAACAGGACCCAAAAGGCTTCCAGCACATGGACTGCACAAGCCCAACATGACCCTGACTGCAGGGAGCTGCTGCTTCCTCCTGCCTGGCCTCAGCCCACGGCCCCCTGGGCTCCTTGTCCCCAGTGCTGGTCCCCAGGAGCGACCTGAGGCTGCCTTTGCATCAACGTCAGAGGCATCTCTTGGCTTTGGCACGGACATCCTGACCTCTGGGGGCTGGGTGGGCCCAGCTGGGCTTCCACTGGTGCAACTTGGGCCCTTACCAATGCTGCAATTTGACCTTTTCCTCCAGGCGTCTGGGGGAAGAACCTGCAGGGCTGGGGCTGGGTGCAGGGAAGGCATTCCAGCCAGCACGGCTGCACAAGAACACTCTCTGCTGAGGGCTATGTGTCCCTTAAACCAACAGCCCTAGCAGAGATGCTGCCCTGGGGCCTATGGACATTCCTTGGCTATATTTGGTGACAGATGGAGAATTTGTTGCTTCCCCTTAACCCATCTGTTCCCCTTATTGGTGGGGAGGAGCCAACACCAGAGCTGCACCGTCGCTCTTGGGATGAACCCGGCAATAAATCTCCTCTGAAAAGCTTTTGCTGCCTCCCACCTGCTGGCTGGGAGAAGATCAAGTTGACAAAAGTCTCCTGCCAGATTGTATTTTTATCCAGGACTCCACCACACGTCAGGGTTACAACAAAAGCCTGTTCATGGAGCAAGGGGAGGTCCCTGTGTCACAGCACATCTCAGCTCTGGAATCCCACCTCTCCCACACGTCTCCAGTTCTCAGGGAGCTGCTTTTAGCAGCTTTTCTGGATTCCCTTCCATCCCAAAACGCCATTTTTCCTCTGGTCACCCCCACTCCTTCACCATGACACCTGGGAAATCCCCAGCAGGGACCCCAGACTCTTGCTGGCTGCACCAGGGAGCCAAAACCCCCTCTGTGAGAACGGCAACAGAGCGAGAGCCGGGCTGGGACCAACACGGTTTATTAGAGGAGAACACCCCGAGGGGTCTGATGGATGTGGCAGGTCCAGTCACGAGAGAAAACAACACCAAGGACAACACAGTGAAACCCACAGCAACAACACACAGGGGGAAAGTCCAGTTGTTGGCCAGTGCAGCAGGAGAAGCACAAACCACACTGGAGAGGAGCCCACCCCAGGCAGCCCCAGGGACGGCACGGGTGGGCACAGCAAAGCACACAGCAGCAGCCCCACGGCTGCCAGCTGCAGGGATGGAGCAGAGAAGAGACTCAGCAGCAGCCAGGTGGGTAAAAGCAAAGGGGGCAGCCACTGCAGGGATGCACAGGGAGGGCTGGCCTCACCTGGGCTCCATTCCTCAGCTGCACTGGCAGCATCACACCAAGCAGAGTCACTAAAACCCCTGCCTGCCCTGTGCCCCTGCCCCCAGCTCACATTCTCTGCATCTCAGAACCCTGAAAGGCAGCAGCAAAAGCTGCTGAGATACAGGGCCCTGCCCCCAGTCCCACAGCACACTCAAGCCAACAGCAGCCTCAGACAGGGCATCTCCTGCACAGCACAGCCCAGCCAACACTCCTCATCCAAGCTGTGCATCCCAGTGCAAGCACCCAGCCCAGTGCCTGCTCTGGCACCCTGCACCCTGTGCTGGCTGGAGGTCCCCAGGAGCTCACTGCAGCCCTGTTCCTGTGCCCACATCACCTCTGGTGCTGCCCACTTGCAAGCTGGGCTTGGCTGGGCTGCCAGGCTGCGACCTCAGGAAGCGCCTTGGGAAGGTTTCCTGGGCTGTTCTCCTCCTCCCAGCTGCCAAAAAGGGCTCTGTGATACAGTTCAGATCCCACTCTTGGGTTCACATTAAAAGATGAAGCCTCTTTAGCAGAGATGTGTTAGAGACACTCACTCACCACTTTCAAGGCTTCATTTGTCTGGATTTTAGACCTTCCTCTAAAGTGCTCGTCACCCAGATGTGACCAGTAACAGTCTGACAGAGTGAAATAGCTCAGGGGGAAGGGGAAAAAAAGTGCAATTTGCTTTTCACTGCTCTAGCAGGATCTAGTGCAACGAGAAAAGAGCCTCCCAAGCCACTGAAGGCATCACTACCAGCAAAAGTGCCTCGGCTCCAGCTGCAGCCTCGGCGCCAGGAGGGGCTGAGCTGGGACAAACCCTTCAGCACAGAGCCAGAGGCAGCCTCACACCTCAGAAAACACCAGCCTGGGGAGCTGCTGGCTGTAGCAAACAACCCCCTGGCAATGCTGGGCCTCCCAGGCACGGGGTACTGTTGACATTTTCCTGCCCAGGGCCCTCTGGGCCAGGGCTCAGTGCAGCAGTGTCAGGGTCACTCTGACACCCGTTGCAGAGCAGCTCTCCAATCAATTCCCCTTCCTGGCTCTTAGTCAGAGGTCTGGTTCTCTCACAGCATCACTGGCTCAGGTGGCTATTTTAGGAAACACCAGAGGGTTTAAGATGCTGAGGAGAAAAAGATTATCAACTCATATGGGCTCAGCCTACAAAGGGGAAAAAACTCCTTTAATTAACCACCCCAGGGTGAAATCCTCGGCAGATTCACCTAAATGGACTTCAAACGATGTCCCTGATATCCCAGGGCCTGCTTTTGACCTCATTGCAAGGCTGGGCACAGGTCAGTGGACCCAGGAGGGCTCACACAGGAGCTGAGCTCTGGCTGCCTCACCCAGGTCGTTATTTTCATGTGGCAACTCATGCAACTGAACCCCAAGTTTTAAAACCTGGGTCAGCAATGGCCCAAAGCTCCAAGCAGAAAACAAGATTAAATATATATATGTGTTTGCTTCTCTGTTTGTGCCTGACAGCACAGCTCTGCAGCTGACTAAACCCTGCTGGGGAGCAGGGGCTGGGGCTGGGGAGCAAGAACATCATGGTTCCATTTTAACTAAAAGGGACATTCTGTTTCAAACCTGCAAGAAGGGGTTACTGTGTGCTCCCAGCTTTCCAGCTCAACAGTTGAGCCTGAGAACTTGCTTGGGATAGCAAAGGCTTTGGGAGTTACTTGGGGTTTTAAAGGAACACCAATAGGTTCAACTGCCCGGCACCAACAGCTCACAAACAGCTCCATCCTGGAGGGATGGCACCTGAAACGAGCAGGGGTGAAGGGGAAAGGCCTGTGGGGCTGCCTGGAGCAGGGGAGCCTCTGGCCCCAAGGAACAGGGACAACACACACAGAGGCAAACGGGAGCCCTTGGGCAGCCTCATCCTCCGTGGCCCTGGGAACAACCTCGAGCTCGCTGGGGCAAGTGACCCCTGTCCTGCAGCCACAGGTCCCAGCGTGGCACAGGGGTGATGTCTGTGCCCTGCAGCCACAGGTCCCAGCGTGGCACAGGGGTGATGTCTGTGCCCTGCAGCCACAGGTCCCAGCATGGCACAGGGGTGGTGTCTGTGCCGTGCAGCCACAGGTCCCAGCGTGGCACAGGGGTGGTGTCTGTGGGACCCCCAGCTCTGCTACTTGCTGTTGGGGGTTTGCTTCTCCCGCGGCGGCCGCTTGTGCTTCTGGGCGATGCCGTAGGGGACGTGGGCAGCGACGGTGCCCAGCTCCTTGGCTCCTTCCACGTGGAACATCTGGTCATCGAAGAAGATGTGGGGACGGATCTTCCTGAGCAGCGGCCCCTTGGGAGCCCCGGCCAGGAACAAAGCCTCGTCTGTCTCCAGGCCCCAGCTGCGCAGAGTCTTCAGCGCCCGGGCTCCCGAGCTGGCCGCGCTCCTGGCTGTCACCAGGTACGTGCGGATGGGACACTCCATCCTCAGCCCCTTGGAATAGAACTTCTTCTGCAGCTTCCCCAGGGCCTCCAGGAAACCCTTCAGGGGTCCCTGCCAAAGCAAGAAGAAACCATCACTTTGCAGACTTTCCTCCTGGCACCCAGGCTCGGCAGAGCCAGACGTCTGGCTGACCCTGAGACCCCCAGGAGCAATAGTGAGGGGCCAGCAGTGGCCATTCTGTGGGCCAGCAGTGGCCATCCCATGGGCCAGCAGTGGCCATCCCACGGGCCAGCAGTGGCCATCCCGTGGGCCAGCAGTGGCCATCCCACGGGCCAGCAGTGGCCATCCCGTGGGCCAGCAGTACCAGGCTGCCGACTCTCCCCACGTGCCAAGCCCTGGCTTGTTCCCAGAGGACAGAGCATCCCTGTGGGCTGTCTCGCTCCCAGAGGCTTTTCCTGGCTGCAGCCCAGCGCTACCTGAGCCAGAGGCTTGTTCTCATGAGCCTTTTCGTGCTCAAAGAACATGTCCAAGCCGTGAGCCTTGACGATCTGCTCCGACTCATCGGAGAACAGCACGGCGTCGCCGTCAAACGCCACGCGCAGCTGGTGCTCCGACACCTCCAGGTCTCTGCTGGGGCTGAAGATGGTGGCTGCAGCGATCCCTGGGGAGGTAAAAGGTGAGGCAAGAGGCAGCAGTTACCCAAGGACCCAGCCTCGGGGCTTCTCCATGGAGAAGCAGAGCAAAACACGATGGGCTGGAAGCAAACACCACGGGGAAATGCACACAGGGTGGTGCCTGCAGCTTGGCCCCGAGAGCCTTAACAGCAAAACCAAATCCCCTCCCTTTGCATACAGGCATTAATGGGGAAAAATGGTGCCTGTGCCCTGGAAGAGCTTGAGGAAAGCCTCATTTCTATGGACACCAGCAGCTCTTTGCAGCATCACGGGTGGGATGTGGGACAAGGCAGAGCTGCACACCCATGTAGGGACAGGGACACGGGAGCCACTGCTTGTGGCACCAACCCCCCGAGGGCTCCAGGCTCCCCCTGCTTCCTCCCCCACCCCGAGCTGGGCCCCTGACTCACCCTCTTCAATGGCCCCACTCACTTTCTCGGCGTCGGAGGAGAGGTAGAGGTTGGTGTGATAGGCCTTGAGGTAACAGATGGGGCTGTTCCCTCCCGTCATGCAGAACCTCTCGATGAACAGACCTGGGGGCAGATGGACTCTGGGCTGGGTGAGCCTGGCTGCCCCCACACACCCCTCCAGCTGCTGCCCTGGGGCCTCCCAAGGGCGGGCAGGACAGGGGCTGGTTTTGGCACAGCCACCCAGCAGCGTGGCCCCTGCCAGAGCATCTCAGCCTCAGGCAGCTTCTGCCCAGGGAGCAGCGGGCTCAGCGTGGGGTTTGGAGGAAGAGACGGGAGAAAGCGTCTCCTCATGCTGGCACCGAGCCACTGCCCCCTGCCCACGGACCCCAGCACCAGGCAGGGGCAGCTCCGCTCCCAGCACCAGGCACAGGCAGGGGCAGCTCCGCTCCCAGCACCAGGCAGGGGCAGCTCTGCTCCCAGCTCACCGTAGTGGTTGATGCTGTTGATGAGGCGAACCCCGACCTGCGCGTGGTTGTTGGTCATGAGCACGATGTCAAACAGCTCCTCGCTGTCGGGGTACAGCTCCCGCAGCTGCGTGTTCACAGCCTCCAGCGCCTGCAGCGTCCCGGGGCCAGGGGAGGGGAGTCAGCGAGCCCCAGGCACGGCCTGGCCCCTCCTCACCCAGCAACACCCTCCAGCTCACCCAACACAGGCATCTACCCCGAGCCCACCACACCCCGAGCCGAGGAGACGCAGCAAACAGCTTTGACTGGGGAGAAGAGAAAGACTGGTGTGGGGGGAGAACTCAGACCCACTCTTCCACTTGCAAATACAAAAGGTTTCAAGTTTTTCAGTAGGAGATGAGATTAAATCAGCTCAAAGCTGCAGCTGAGTGTTTTTCAGGCAGTCACAAATAGCACAAGCCTCTCCCCACCAAGTGGGTTCGTGTATTCAGTGGGAGCAGTTGGGAGGCTGCTGCAGCGGGAGCCAACACACACAGCTGCACAAAACCCACCAGAGCTGGGCCACAGCCTGCAAAACGTGTCTTGAGTCTGAAAGGCCTCATTTCAACAGGTCAAAACTGGGAATTGCCCAGCTCTGCAGCAAGGGCAAACTCAGCTCCTTCCACAGAATAAACACGTTGCAATCAAAAGAGGGATGAGAATTCCCTAAGGGGAGCTGTAAATACGACCCAAAGAGCTCAGCTCTTGGGCTCAGCTGCCAATTTGGAAAATCCAGTGTTTCCTCAGTCCAGGAAGGACATCACTTGCCAGGAGCTTTAGTTTGACCTCTCTTTGCTCTGTGACCACATCCCTCCCATCACAGACCCCCCCAACCCCAGCACCCCGCAGCTCCCCCTCTGCCCAGCCCTTCGGGGTCAGGAGCGCGGTGCAGGCTCAGCTCAGGCAGGGGGCTGCTCACCTTGACGAAGGGGAAGGCAGCCCCAGGGAGGAAGGGCTCGTTCTCATGGTCCAGCTGGTATTTCACATAGGCCTCCACGCCCTGCTCGCTGTAAATCTTCTGCTCCTCCTCCATGCGGAACAGCGCCCGCGAGGACACGGCGATGGTGATGGCGTTCTCGGGCTTGGGCTGCAGGGAGAGGCAGAAACCGAGGAGTCCCTCAATGCAAGAGCCCTGCAGAGCTGCTCCAGCCCAGCCCCTGCCAAAGCAGCTTCCCCTCGCTCAGGGGACACGGGAGCATGTCCAGCCTTTCCTCCTCACACACAGGTTCCAGCCCCTCGGCATCTTGCTGTCCCTGCCCTGGCCTCTCTGCAGCACTTCCCTGTCTCTCCTGAGCTGGGGAGCCCAGAGCTGGACACAGGACTCCAGATGAGGCCTCACCAGGGCAGAGCAGAGGGGCAGCAGAACCCCCCTCACCCTGCTGCCCACACTCTCCTCATGCCCCCAGGCTGCCATTGGCTTCTTGCCCACGAGGGCACGTTGCTGGCTCATGTTCCATTTGCTGCCCCCCAGCACTGCCAGGTCCCTCTCCTGGAGCTGCTCCCCAGCAGGTCACCCCCAGCCTGTGCTGGTGCTGGGCTGGTTCCTCCTCAGGTGAGGGTTCTGCACTGGCTCGTGGTGATGCAGCCCCTGCACCCAGCCCTGCTGCCACAGGAGCCTCTGTTAACTCACCACATGATAGGTGACACCTCCACGGCAACTGGAGGGTAAAGGGGCAGCTGTGACCCTGACCTTACAATGCTTCCACAGATCAAGTCCCAGTGCACCATCCCCACATATCTGGAATAGCAAAGATCCTTCTCCTGCTGCTCACACCCTGCCTGAGCCCTCCCACTACAGGCAGGCTCCCAGGACCCATCCAGACCCCGTGTGCTACCCCAGCATAAACACCTAACCCGCTGCAGAAGGCAGTTGTGTGGCTTTCCCCTCCCCTGCCAGGAATAACCACACACTGCAGCTCAGCCAGACCCAGGCTCCCACGCTGCTGTCCAGATGTGACAAACAACCCCTGCCAGCTCAGCTTATGAAAACACTTGATATAGTTATTGTGGGTGGAAACATGACAAACAGGTGGTGCAGGCAGTGATTTATGAGTCATTATTATGCATGTTTGAAGGCTTGATCCAAAACCCACTGAAGGCAACAAGAGGTGGGACTTGGCAGTGACAGAGGGGACACCAGGAGAGTCAATCTCATCTTGACCCCCACCCTGTCCTCCCTCTCCCCTTGGAGGGCAGAAGGGTGTTAATCCTCATCACATTGAAAGCAAATTCACTACTGATGGCCAACAAGAAGCCTTGGCTCCCAGAGCAGCAGATCCTAAGGAGGGATGCACAGGCTGCCCTGGCCCCAGCAGACTCTGGGGGCAGGATGGGGCTCGTAGGGGGTCCCGTGGGGGATGTTCCTGGAGCTGGGAGCAGTCCCAGCCCATGTGCTCAGAGATGTGTCTCCCCAGGGAGCCTGTGAAATCAGGGCAGGCAGCACCTCAGAAACACCTCAGCTCCTTCCAGGATCCTCACATAGCACCTTCCCCTGTGAGCAGTGAGTAATCCTCCAGCAATGCCGTTTGCCCAGGGCCAGGAGGGCACCTTTGCCAGCTGCTCTGCACACCCAGGTGCTCCAAAGTTCAAGCTCCCACCCTGCCTGGTGCTGAGCTTTACAGGAACAGCAGCCTTGCCAGCCCAAGGTCCCTCATCCTGCAGGGGACAATCCTGCCCTGGGGCTTGCTCTGCCCTCAGCCTGGCCCTGCTCATCCTACCCACACCCACCCAGGAATGAGTCAGGGGCAGCCCCTGTGCCATTCCCAGCACCCACCTCCCCCAGGAGCAGCACCCGGGGCCAGCCCTGCAGCACAGTCCATCCCAGGCACTTCCCCAAGGCCCCACCAGCACCCAACGTCCCCAGCACACAGATTAAGCAGTGGGTGATGAGGAGGAGACACACACGAGCCCTGAGAACACCACAGTCCCATCTGGAAACAGCCCTTTTGAGAAAGCAGCTGAAGAAGCCCCAGGCGCCCCAGGAGCTGCTCAGCAGCACCAGCATCACCTCACATCCCATCCTCGTTTAGCTATTAACTTCGTCATGGGCCAAGCCCTGGCACTCCAGCTCATTAATTAATAACTCTGGTGTCATGGGCCATTTATTAGCTGCAAATATGAATCACTCTTGCAGGTGTTGCCCATCCGGCCCTTGGGCTGCAGGAAGGAGCCCGGCTGAGCCCCAGCCCCTGCGGGGACGGGTGACGCAGGGGACCTGGGGGAGCTGCAGGTGTTTGCTCCCCAGTGGAGGGCAGGACACAGCTCCCTCTGCAGCCATCCCCCAGGGAAAGGGCAGCACACACACAGCAAACGGGCATCTGGAGCCCTGTGTCCAGTGCTGAGCTCCCCAGCCCGGGAGAGACGGGGAACTGCTGGAGAGAGCCCAGTGCAGGGCTCCGGGTGCTGAGGGGATGGAACGTGTGTGAGGAGGAAAGGCTGGACACGTTCCTGTGCCCCCTGAGCGAGGGGAAGCTGCTTTAGCTGGGGACTCTGTGTTGAAGGGGGTGAGGGGGGTGTGGGGCCATGAGCTGGGTCTCGCTGGGTGCCCAGCCCTCGTCCATCTCCCCCGTACACACCTCGGCTGCCAAGAGCTCAGGCACCTTACGCAATGGCCACGGGCTGCTAAAGGTCCCTTCCCTGCCATTTAAAGGCACCAGCCTCCAGGAGGTTAATTTAAGAGGTTATAAACACAGCAATAAAAATAACCATGAGCTGGGGGCCCAGCCCTGGGCTGCTGCAGCCCCGGCTGCCCGCGGGGACCTGCCGGCTCCTGCTCACCCCTGCCCAGGGGCAGCTGCACCTCTGGAGCACCCTCTGCTAAGGCAGCTCGGGCTGGAGCAGCCCCTGCTGTTCCATGGGCAATGCTGACAGTCACAGCTCCGGAGGTGCTGCTCTGGCAGCAGGGAGCTGCAGCCTGACACGTCTTGGTTGGGTTGGGTTGGAAGCGCTCCCTCCTCAGGGCTCCGGGGAAGCTGCTCCAGCCCCACCACTACTGCAAGATGATCGTGACTAAAACGGGCTGGAAAAAGTCACAGTGCCAGCAGGGACCTCAAACCCTCACCCAGGGTGCTGTGAACCACCCAACAAATCCCACTTTGCCTTGAAACATCACAGTTTTAGGGGAAAAGACCCTTCGTTTTTACCAGGCAGCGGGTCCATGGGAGGAATCCCACTCACAGTCCTTGTCAGGATCCATTTAGCCCCACGAGCTGTCCTGGAGCCTGCACAGCACCTCATCCCAACACAGCCCCTTGCTCCAGCTGCCCAGGGTTTCAGCCCTGACCAACCCTGTTTTGCCCTCAGAGCAGCATCCAAGGTCAAGCCAAGGTTAATTAAAGCTCATCATCCAACACAAGCCCAGGAAGCAGCTGTGGGGCTCTGCTTGGTCAAATCCCACTGAATTTGCTGCCTGGGGACTCCTGATGAGCTCTTCTCCCTTCCCCACTTCCCACGGGAAGCTCAGATCCAGCCCCATCCCAGGCATAAGCAAGAGATGAATGATGTGTTTAACAGAAGTGCAGGATGGGGGAAGGTCCCATCCCAATGCCAGGTCCATCTCCAGGCTCAGCTGGACAGGGGAACGTGCCCTGAGAGCCCAGCCCTCTGCAGAGGAGCATCAGCCCTTGGCACAGCCTTCAGGTGGTCCACAAGGTCCAAACCCCACCTCAGAAGCCCAACTGACCCTTCCAGCTCCAGCTCCATCCATCCCAGCCCCAAACAGCCCAGGTTTGGGGTAATGACCTATTTCAGGACTGGCTGGAAATGGCACCTTTTCCTCTGCAGACCCAACAGCTGGCAGGCCTGTAAATCACCCTCCTAATGGGATGGAAATCCTCAGCAGGCCCCCAGGGATTAGAGGCAGACCTTCAGAAATCCCAGCATGTGCATCAGGGCTGTGTCCTCCCAGCCACGGTGCCCACAGTGGCACCCAACTCCAGCCACTGCCAGAGGCCATCACAGGCAGGAGACACAGTGGGGACCCCATTCTGCACCCCTTGATCCTTTTGCATTGCCTGAGGCTGGAGCTGCTGGGCTCACCTCAGTCCTAAACACCTGCAGGAGCTCTGGCAGCTCTGGGCACTGCCCCAGATGCAGCTGAAGGCCAAACCCTTGAGGCCAAATTCAAAGTTTGGAGGTGGATTTTGGCATGAGACTTGGTCACAGGAAGGGAAGAGGCAGGGGGCTTGTCCCAGGGTCTGACACAGTCCCCACCCCTGCTAAAGCACCCCAAAGACGAGGCACAGATGGGCTCCCCTGGGTGCAGGGACAAGCAGGGCACCCAGAGGAGAAGGCTAGAAGGCAGCCAGCCCCCACTGGCCCAGCCTCTCCCCCTGCACCATGTCACTGGAGAGGCTGGGGGACATTTTTAGCATTGCTCAAGAGTGACAAGGCTGATTGCTGACCTCCCCAGCTGGCAGGAGCAGGAGCGGGGGGAGCAGAGACTCTGCCTGGCGGGGACTCTGCCATGGGCTCTGGGGACACCTCATTAACCCATTTCCCAGCCAGGAACAGACTCCCCAGAAATCACCCTGTTGTCTTAGAGCCCA